>NC_133547.1:41719427-42022457 GCF_048773025.1 Camelus bactrianus | reverse complement strand
ACGGCTGAGGATTGGAGTGCAAGAGGGCAATGAGTTCAATTCACTTATTTTCACATTTGGGGGGGTAGAGTCCTTCGGAATTTCTATATACACAATCATGTCATATGTAAATACAGAAAATTTTATTTCCTCCTTTGCAAACGGTATGTGTTCTCTCTCTATCTCTGTCCCTTCCTTCTCTCTCCCCACCTCCCTTATTGTTGTGCTAGGAACTCTATTACAATGTTGAATAGAAGTGGTAAGAGCAGATCTTCTTGCCTTGTTGTTGATCTTGGGAGAGAAAGCTTTCAGCCTTTGGTAACCATATTTTGTTTTCTATGTCCATGAGTCTGTTTTTGGTTTGCAAATAGAATGTGTATCTTTTTTTGTTTACATTCCACATATAAAGTGATATTGTATGATATTTGTCTTTCTCTGTCTGACTGACTTCACTTAGTATGATAATCTCTAGGTCCATCCATATTGCTGCAAATGGCATTATTTTATCCTTTTTTATGGCTGAGTAGTATTTCATTGTGTGTGTGTGTGTGTGTGTGTGTGTGTGTGTGTGTGTGTGTGTGTATACCAGAGCTTCTTTACCCAATCATCTGTCTATGGACATTGAGGTTGCTTCCGTGTCTTGGCTATTGTAAACAGTGCTGCTATGAACATTGGGGAGCAGAGGGTGGCTTTCTAATTCGTCATCCTTACAGGTATTTTCCTAGCAAGCTGTGCAGGGCAACACCTCCTCAAGGATGTCCTTTGGCACCCCAGATGGCTTCCTGGGCAGTGTGTGGTGGTCTTGCAAACTCTACAGCACAGACCCTCCATGTAGATGGCTTTCTCAGGTACCCAAGAGGGTAGCTTCTTGGTGACTTCTGTTGGCACAACATCTCTGCCATCCAGTGGGTCAAGTCTTCCCCTTTACCACCACAGGTTAGATATCAGCTGAGGGGGCAGGGCTTCTTCCAGATCAGCTTCCATCTCAGACCTAGAGGTATAGGCTGCTCCCTATAAAAGGTTTGTGAATCTCATTGAGTTCTTTCTTTCTCTTTAGAAGGTAATCTCCTGTTATGGTTAATCATTCTTTACATTAAAATCCCTCTGTTCAAACTAGAGTGTGTTTTCTGTCTCCTGAGTGAACTCTGGCTGATACACTGAAAAAAGAAGGGAATAAAAATTTCAGAGATGGGGAGGACATGAAAGATAAGGAAAGGCTGACTCTAAACAAGGAGAGGAGCATCCTTTGAGCCTGGAAACCACAGAAAGGATATGTGGTGGGCAGTCAGAATGCACTTATGAGAGAAGGAGGCTAGATGCTGAGAGAGTCCTTGGCTTTGATGTTCTCAGTGAAGTAGGAGGCTAGGCTACCTGTTGAGAGCTTGGGGAGAGTGAGACCGATTTATAAAAGCCCTTGAAGACACTTTCAGAAGACCAACCTGTACCATATTATATAGTTTTCTCCACAAGGACCCAGAAGTCCAGGCTTTTGGGCAGAGCAGACAGTTGTAGGACTCAGGGTCAGGACTTTCTAGGGCTTGGGAGTGGAAAGAAAAGGCAGCAAAGGGTGTTGACGAGGCTGACGAGAAGTCATTCGGGTTGTTGACCAGAGATCTAGCTTGGGTTTCCAAAGGCTGAGCCCGGGGGCTGAAGGAGGAGGGAAGATAAACTGTGAGGAAAGCAAAAGGTTAAAGTGCTGGAACTCAGTGAGGTCAAGGAGTGGGGAAGTGGGAGGAACAGAAGAGAGCGGGAGGGATTGTGGTCCAAGTGGGATGCTGAAGTTTAGTTTCTGAGAGGTGGAGCCATGCTATATAATGGCCCAACTGTGGCCTTCAAAAGCATGGCTGAAAGCAGCATAAAAGGTTATTTGAAGTCATCAGGATAAAGCTGGGGGAGGTAAGAGTGCTGGATGCATTGGCCTCAGCGATTTGTCTCAGGACCATGGTGGGAGTTCACGTGTAGGGGTTAAGTGGACAGAGTCCTTGGCTCGTATGGGCCAGGGTCAGTGACAGCAACAGAAGAAGTAGAGGGCAACGAGCCATTCAGTTTGCGGAGGGCTTTAAACAAGGGTGGAAAAGTCAGAGTGTGAAACTGGCAGGGGAAGCTGGGAGACTGCTGACCCCGAGTGCACTCTGCTTGGCTGGAAAATGGAACTCGTGTGGGAGGGAGAGCCGCCTCCATGCAAGAGGGCTGCAAGGGGAGCAGTGTCCTTGGGGTAAGGCCAGGGTTTAGATACGGTGAGGGGGAGGATAGAGTGAAAGTTCTGGGAGGGTGCAGTGGATGTAGGATTTGTTTTCAGTGGAACAAGGGTTACCAAGAGCACAGGGGAAAATATTCAGGCGGAAAACAGCGACAGGAAGGTGGAGAGGAAAAAGTGGCACAACAAAGGGTCTTAAAGTACAGTGACCGAGTTTTCATCCCTGTCTTACAATACCAGGCACATAGTAGGGGCTCAATTAATGTCTGAGTGAGTAACTGAATAAATGAGTGAATAAATAAAGTCTGTTCCCTGCAGCTGCTCACTTGGGTTCTCTGGGACTTAGTTTCTTCATTTGTTTACTGGGAACGCTGCTGCTTTTATCCCCTTCGTTCTGAAATTTATAGCAGTTTCCTCTCCAAAGCCCCAATTCTTTCCATCTGGCAGAGTGGGTGTCTTATTATTCTATTCCATTTCACCCTAGGAGGGCAAGGAGGGTCAGGGCTGAAGCTTCCTCTGTTTTACAACTTGGGAGAAACTGAAGTTTTGAGAGAGCCAAGAGTTCACCCAGTGTCATAGATTAAGATTTACAGTAAGACTGAGAAAGAAATAGGAGTGCTTTCCTCCGCTCCAGCCTGTTCTGTGGCCCTTAAAGCAGCCCTGGGGCCAGGGTGAGTGGTGTAGGGGACTCACAGGGAACAGTAGTCCTACTTGGGTGGTGGATGGTCAGGATCTATGCAAGGCAGCGTCCAGCAGGTGGGGGTGTGGAGTTGCCGAAGGCTGGCAGCCTCGAGTAGAATAGAAGGACTGAGACACTATGTGGCAGCCAACCTCTCATTTGGATGGGAGAGGCTCTTCAAGACTGTCCTTGCAGTCTGTGCAGAATTCTCCAACCATTACTCCAGAGGGGAGGGGCAGGAAGCAACCGGAGATAGATACTCCCTGCCTCTTTTCCCTCTTTGCCCTTGAAGGCCAGTCCCGAGGTCCTGATGACGGTGAAGCCTGCCTAATTGAGAGTGCACAGCGTTGGCAAGTTCTGAGTCCCAGCACACCCACATTCTGGCCAGGTACTCAGGCCACTCACCTGACGTCTGTGAGTGAGTGATCCTGGGGTCTGTTCCACGTGTCTCAAGCTTTTGTACTGAAATATACGTGAAGGCCTTGGTAAGACTAAAAATATAAGGCTTTATTATTAATGATTAATGGGTCATTACCAGCAAAAATATGCACCCTGATCTAGTCTAGAGAAGGGAAGAGGAATTCTAGGGATGGTGAAGGTTGAGATTTTACTATATGCACTAAGAACTGGCCCTTCTGAATATATGTTTTCACCTCTGTGAGACCACAGAGAGGATGGGTAAGAATTTCAGTTTGCCACAGGACATTGTAGGTAGGTTGTAGGGAGCACTCAGAAAACAGAGGCCATAAAAAGAAGGGCAATAAAATACCAGCTATTAAGTATCTGCTATGTTCCAGGCACATTACATGTGTTGTGATTTAATCACCATGACAGCCCAATAGGTTAGATATAATTATCAACTCTAACTTGAAATGGAACCTCAGGATCTGAGAGGTTAAATAATAGCAGAGAGTGACACAGATAACAAGCAGTGATGGCAGGATTTGAACCCACGTCTGTTCGGCTGTGATAGCCCATCCCTTTCCCACTGTAATGTGTGCCTTATACTTTCTAAATCTTCAAATGCCTTTCTGTGGACCTGTCTTAAACTGGTCCTTACTTATGAATCACTCAGGGGGCTTTTAAAAATGCGTATTCTTGAGTCCTGCCCCAGGGAGAGCATCACCAGTGATGCAGGGTTTTCCCTTCTCTTTTTCTTCTCAGTCTGTGTCCCTCTTCATTACTTTAGTTGTTCAATGGGTCACAGTAATCGGCATTTCTGTCTCTTTAACACCTTACACTTTATACCTTTTGTTGAAAACACGAGCAAATGCACATTATCTTGTCAAACCAGGGGCCCCCGAGTCTCCCCAACAATCAGCAGCTCCATCTTGTTCCAGGAATACATCCTTTTTATCCAGCTTATTCTGCCGGGGTTACAGGAACCATCTTTGGACACAGACAACTCACTAGTGGGGAGAGGTCTCCACTTGGGGAGGACCGGGCCCTGGGAGAAAAACAAATGCAGACAGCAGGTAGGTTCCTGGGGTTTTATTCACCTTGTAGTAAGTAAGTATTTATAGAGTACTATGTGCTAGGTCCTGGACATTTTGGGAATGGAACAAGGCATCAAACAGATGAAGTCCTTGCTCTCATGGAGTGTTAAGTGGGTGGACAGGATGAGGTGACATTTGAGCCGAAGTCTAAATGAAGTGATGGAGTGAACCATGAATTGCCTGTAAAAGCATACCAGGAGAGGGAACAGAGAGTGCAAAGACTGCAAGCAGAGGTCTTTTGGGTGTGTTTGAGGAGGTGTCAGAGGCCAGTATCCACAGAAAGGCTGGAGTGGAGCATGCAGAGAGGAGCAAGGTAGGAGATGCGGTGGGCAAGAGACAGACAGCACAGGTTGGAGTGTGTGGGGCCTTGTAGGTCTCTGTGAGAGTTTGGGGCTTTGTTCCCAATAAGATGAGGAGGTGTTGGAGGGTTTTGTACAGGGGAGTGACATGATTCAATTTGGGTTTCAATAGGATCACTCTGGGTGCTGGGTTGAGAATAAACTCTAGAGGGGTACAAAGGTGTTAGCTGACTCTCAAGGCAACTCTGCTCTCTGTTGACTTTTGTCTGGATTCTAGCCTCATCCTTCTACCATGATGGCCAAATGGGGAAGACTGGCTAGCTATGATCCTCCACCATCCTGTCTGCTCCCCTGCTCCTTCACGGTCGTGGTACCATGAGTGTCCATAGTTACAAACTGAGAACACCGGTGAACATGACGGTGGTGGGGATGCTGACCAGAGTAATGCTGTCTGCATACCAGGTAAGCCAAGCTGAAATGCCCCCATTATACCAGAAAGAATTTTGGCTTAGGGAACAAAGCGGCAGAGCCAAAATTCATCCACTTACTGAGTCATTCATGCATTCTCTTAACTCCTGCTGAGCACACTCCATGTGCCAAGAACTGTATGAGCCACTGGAGAACTAGAAAATTTTGAAAAAGTCCCTAATACATAAACTCTGCCCCAGAGGAAACTCTCAAGCTAATTACTAGCGTTGATCGAGCACTTTTTGATGGGTCAGACACTGATTTAACCTCTTTCATGTATTGCCGTGTTGAATCATTGAAAGCAACTCTTTCAGGCAGACGATTTTACTTGCCATTTTAAAGACGAAAAAATCGAGGCGCACAGAGGTTGAGCAACCTGTTCAAGGTCACCCAGCTATGAAAGGAACTGAGATTGGAGCCCAGACAATCCAGCTCTAGAGTCTAAACTACTGCACTTCTTAGACTAGAAGGGAGGTAGCGAAACACATAATTATAATGCAATGTGATGAGTACTCACTAGAGCTGCTGGGAGCTTTTGACATTATTGAGGGGCAAGGCCCAAAGCCATCTCAGATTTCCAATCCTGTTAATGCCACTGTAGTGTATAACTTCTCCCCGTAAAATGCTGTAAAGTACAACTAGGTTTTTAAGTGATGCTTCCAGATTCTTAATAAAAGATTAAAGTAATTTATAAAGCTATTTTCTGGCTAAGAACCATCCCTTTCTTGGACTGCTTCACTCACTCATCATTTCCATCATAAGCTGATAGCTTTTTTTCAGGCAGTCCATTCTTCATAAAGAAAAAAAAAAAGCTTTTATAACAAGTAGAGGCCAACCAAGTGGGGTTGGACTATGAAGGTATGAAGGTGGGTGAGGGCTTGGCTCACTCATCATCTCAGCTCCTCCTTCGCTGTAGGGACCTTGCAGCTGGCTGGGATCAAATTTGTGTCTCAGTAATATGACAAATCAGTGCAAATGGTGGACCTTTAGGATTTGGGGAGAACAGCTGAAACCACAAATCTTACATCCTAGAATGCCACGGGGATAGATTAAGGGCTTCTCAGGTACTAAGAGCACAGACTGAGTCACAAACTCTGCCAGGAGAAGACAAGGAAAGCTTCAAGGGGTAGATTAGATTTGGGCTGGGCTTGAAAGCTGTGTTGACATTCAACAGGTAGTAAGGTGAGGGAAGGGTGTTCTAATAAAGGAAAAAATTGTCTGATGGATCTAGGGAAGGGCCAGTCTTCTGGGCCTTCTGGATCATTCTATCCTGAAACATTTTAAGTCTTGGGGGCAGAATCTAAGTGGGACTTTTTCCACTACGTAGGATATTGTATAATAAGTTATATCTTCACTCATGAATGTTCCCTTTCTCTCTTTCTCTAGCTTTACTGAGTCAGAATCAACATATAATAATTGCACATATTTAAAGTTCACAATTTTGTAAGTTTTCAACATACCTATGAAACCATTGTCACAATCAAGATGGAATGTATCTGTCACTGGACGTTTCTTTGTGTCCCTTTGTGCCTCTCTTTTCCATGTTTTCTCGCCTCCTCCCCTCCTTGCTTCTGGCAACCACTGATCTGCTTTCTGTCACTAGAGGTTGGTTTGCATTTTCTAAAATTTTATATAAATGAAATCATACAACATATGTTCCTTTTTGTCTAGCTCTTTTCACTTAGCATAAGTATTTTGAGATTCATCCATATTGCTGTGTGTATCAATGGTTCATTCCTTTTCATTGCCAAGTAATACTTCATTGTATGACTAGACCACCATGTGCTTCTCCAGTCTGCTGCTGGTGGGCATGTGAGTTGTTTCCAGTTTGGGCTTATTAAAAACAAAGTTGCTATGAACATTTTTATACCAGTGTTTTATGGGCTTGTTCCATCTTTCCTTTTTAGTAAGTATCTTGGAGGGTGGTAGTAATATGTTTAAATTGAAAAAACAAAAAAACAAAAAAACAACGGCCAGACAGTTTTCCAAAATGGTTGAACCTTGAAAGTTTCAGTTCTGCATCCTTGCTAACACTTATATGACCATCTTTTTAATTTTAGCCATTCCAATAGATACATCATGGTATCTCATTAAGGTTTTAAATTTGCATTTCCCTAATGACTAATTATGTTGAGCATATTTTAGTATGCTTATTTTCCATCTGCCTATTTTTTGTTGTTGTTGAAGTGTCCAAATCTTCAGCCCATTTTAAAAAGTAGTTGTTCAGAAATAGTCACTGACATAGAAAACAAACTATGGTTACTGGTGGGGAGGGAAGGGAAGGAATAGATTTAGAAGTTTGGGATTAACAGATATACACTACTATATATAAAATAGATAACAACCAGGATTTACTGTATAGCATGGGGAACTATATTCAATTTCTTGTAATGGAATGTAATGGTAAAGAAACTGAAAAAAAAAAGTATATATGTATGTATACTGAATCGCTTTGTTTTATATCTGAAACTAACATTGTAAATCGACTATACTTCAATAAAAAATAATAAGAAGCAAATTGGTTGTTTGCATTCTTGTTGTTGAGTTTCTAGAGTTTGTTACATATTCTGGACATGAGTCCTGTATCAGATACATGTTCTACAAAGAGTTTCTCCAAGTATGTGGCTTGTTACTTTATTCTCTTAGCAGTTTCTTACATAAATGAAAAATTTAAATTTTGATGAAGCCCAATTTATCAATTTTTTTCCTTTAATGGATTATGCTTTTGGTGCTTTATCTAAAAAATATTTGCCTAACCCAAGATCACAAAAGCTTTTTTCTATGTTTTCTTTTAGAAGTTTTCTAGTTTTATGGTTTTTTTTTTTGAGATACAATTCACATTCCATAAACCTTACTCTTTAAAAGTACACATTTCAGTGGTTTTTAGTATATTTACAAAGTTATGCAATTATCACCACTATCTAGTTCCAGAATATTTTCCTCACCCCAAAAGAAACCCTGTATCCATTAAACAGTCACTCCCTATTTCTCCCTCCTCCCAGCCTCTGGCAAACACCAATCTACTTTCTGTCTCTGTGAATTTGCCTATTATGAACATTTAATATAAATTGAATCATCCAATATGTGGCCTCTAGACTGCTGCTCTAATCTACAGGTTTTTGTGTGGACGTAAGTTCTTAACTCTTCTGAGTAAATACCAAGGGTCATGATTGCTGAATTGTATGGTAAGAATATTTTTAGTTTCATAAGAAACTGCTGAATCATCTTCCAAAGTGGCTGTACCATTTTGCATTGTCACCAGCAATGAATGAGAGTTCTTGTTGTCCCACATCCTTGTTAGCATTTGGTGTTGTCAGTGTTTTGGATTTTGGCCATTCTAAGTGTGTCAGTGGTACCTCATTGTTGTTTTAATTTGCATTATCCTGATGACATATGATGTGGAGCATCTTTACATATGCCATCTGTATATCTTCTTTGTAGAATATTTGTTCAGGTCTTTGGCCCATTTTGTAACTGAATTGTTTTCTTATTGAGTTTTAAGAGTTCTTTGTACTTTTGGAACAGTTCTTTATTTTTTTTTTTTGCAAATATTTTCTTCTAGGCTGTGACTTGCCTTCTCATTCTCTTAACGTTGTCTTTCATGGAGCAGACATTTTTAATTTGATTGAAGTTCAGCTTAGAACTTATTTCTTTCATGGATCATGCCTTTCATGTTGTATCTAAAAAGTCATTACCATATCCAAGGTCATCTAGGTTTTCTCCTATGTTACCTTCTAGGAGTTTATTTTTTATTTTATTTTATTTTATTTTTTAACATTTTTTATTGATTTATAATCACTTTACAATGTTGTGTCAAATACCAGCGTAGAGCATGATTTTTCAGTTATACAGGAACATATATATATTCATTGTCACATTTTTTTCTCTGTGAGCTACCATAAGATCTTGTGTATATTTCCCTGTGCTATACAGTATAATCTTGTTTATCTATTCAACAATTTTGAAATCCCAGTCTATCTCTTCCCACCCTCCGCCCAACTTCTAGGGGTTTAACAGTTTTCTGTTTTACAGAAACAGACTCATAGACATAGAATACAAACTTGTGGTTGCCAAGGGGGAGGCGGGTGGGAAGGGATAGACTGGGAGTTCAAAATCTGTAGATACTGACAGGCATATGGAGTACTGACCACCTAACAGTCAAGGAAAGCTAAGTGTTCGGGAACTCCGCTAATCCTTAAACCTTAGTAGCTTCCCTCTGGGAGGGGTGAAGCCACAGCTACCAAAAGGAAGTCATTCTCTAGGCTGCAGCAATGTTACAGTGAGGATGAAGTGTCAGAATGAGCAGGAGCTTTGGAGTTAGACTCTTGAGAGCCTCAGCTGGGTTCTCTGGGAACCAGATACTAAAATGGAGGTAAGGGTACAAAACGGGAGTAAGACCTGTGAAAGGAACAGGCAGGAAGCCGGACTGGCCAGGAGGAGGTCTCAGCCTGAGAAGCAGACCTGACAAAGCCTCGGCCAGTCCAGGGGGGCACCTGGGGCAAAATTGCTTGTTAGAGGAGTTCCCTGTTGGTAGAGGAGTGCTGGGCCCATGTATCACCATCTTGCTCATTCATTGGCTGGGGCCACCCTTGGGAAGAGCATGACTGTAGCTCAAATGCTGATGGGTCCCTGATGGAACTAACTGCTGGAGGAAAGTAGAACCAACACTCTTGGCAGCAGGGCAGCAAGCCCTTTATTGAAGGGGCAATGAAAGCAGCAAACCTTCACGTGTGCTATACAGACAGACCTGAAGTTTGAATCCTGGCAATATGTGACCTTAGGCCACCACTCTGACTCAGTTTCCTCAGCTGTAAAATGGGGAGAAGGCCTTCCTTACAGGGTTGTGGGAGGATTAGACAAGATGAGGATGAACATGGTGCCTGATACAGTACAGGCATTCAACCAGGTTCCTCCATCTCCCCTAGATGGAAGTTAGCCAAGGGAACATCCTGTTCCACGAATCAAGTCCCACCCCCGCTCTTTATAAACTTCATCTCCTCTCACTTTCCACTAGGGGATGGAGCCTCCTGACCCTCTGGATATGCTGCCTTTGTGTCCCAAGGCTTGTAGTGTCCCCTGACTTGGTCCTCTCCTGCCTTGCTCAGCCTGGAAACTAAGAGACCTCCATGGTTGTTGGCCATCCCAGGCGGGGATCACTGGATGTTAGCAGGGGGAGTGCTTCCTGGAATGCACCAGAAGTAAGCAATTGCACCATCTCTTCCAGCTGCCTGCATGTGCATTGCCTTGAAGATTCCTGTAAGAAGAAACCATCGTGTTCCTCTTTCCAAGTGCCTCATTAAAAGCTTGAGGACAGAGTTCCCCTCCATCACTTAAGGTCTCTACCCTGGGAGCCGAGGCAGCCCCTGAAAGGGAGAGAGAAGGATCTGTTCTGTGCCCGTCATTATCCTTCCTCAGGGTGCTCGGACCACAGGGACACGGGTCTCCAAGTTCCAGTTCCTTCCTATGTGCATGTAATTGGGCATGATTTACTGGAGAGTCTCAACTTATGGAGAATAAACACAAAACAGTTTTATTTCTTCCAGTAACTGCCTCTGGCTCTACCGCGCCAGATCTCTCTTTCCTGCTGGGGAGCAGCTCCCTTAATGATGTCTTGGTCTGCTTCCATGACTTTCCAGCCACTTTCGGTTACTACAACGCTCTTGTTCCGGTAATTAAGACTCAATCTTTTACATTTTTAAAACTTTCATTGCAGACTTGAATCAAAGCTCTTCTCTTCTCTCCCCTCCAGCACAAGCTAAAGCCGGGCAGTGGAGGGGAAGTGGGGACGGGCTTGAAGGCAGCACTCCCCCTCCTTTTTGAGGCCGTAGCATCTGTTTGTGGCTGGGAGGAGGGATGGGAAGTAAGAGGCCTCTCAATATGACTTACGCTGACAGAGGACGTGTTTCGTGTTCTCTGTCCCTTCCTGGTTCTCCCTGGTTCTGGTAGATGCTGGAGATTTCACCCTAGCCCTTCTCCATCACTGAGGACCATCCTTTCCTCCTACACCCAACCTCCCCAGCAGCATCTCCCTGTGGCCTCACTAGTGGTAGAGGCTCCCAAAGACTCCAGTCTCTGGCTTAGGTAGCCAACTCTTAACTCAGCAGTGACCTGGGCAAAGCTTTGGCTCCTGCCCTCGAGCTGACTTCTGTGCATCCCCACGTGGAGCTACAGGGCCTGCTGGGGTGACTGCAGCCCTCAGGGATGGTACAGCTGCCCCCATCTTCTTCCCAGTCATGCTGTATCAAGTCTTTTCAAGCTCTGCGGGGTAGGCGACTGCTGTGGGCCTCCCACTTTTAGAATCTCCAGGCCCTAGTGGGTACCAGTCTTTACCTTTAAGTATAATCCTAGACCTCAGGATATGAATGTCAAGAACTCTGCTCTCCTTTCTTATAGTGGAGGAACGGAACAAACAGGGCATTGGGCTGCCGTCCTTGGCTTCTGGAATTGAAGGACTCTTTGGCAGTGCTCTGTATCTGTGAGGCATTGTGGGGTCTGTGTATCCTCTTTCCCTTTCCATCGGGGCAGGAAAGCCCCCTCTTCTCTCCTCCACAGGGGAGAAGGAGGCCTAATCTCTCATTTGAGGGGTTCTGGGACCTCCATCTGCCCTGTGTGGAGGTGGCTGGCTCCATCTGCTGGCGGCTTGCTGGTAGCTCTCCAGGGGTTACTTGGCTCCTATGCTCTGATCTTTTAGGCTTTGGCTGCAGTTCTAGCATTAATGGGAAAAAGCGTGAGGATTTGCCCAGCAGTGTACAAGAATATCCTGTCTTTTCTCCTTTTAACTGTGTTGCAATTGCTCTTCTTCCTGGAAGGATTCCTTGATTAAACCCCATCAGACTGAAATCCTTTCCCGTGCACTCAGGCTCTCAACTGGTAGTCAGTTTCTACACATGTGAATCAATGGATTTTTAGCCACGTATTGACTAGTTTTCATGCGTCATAAGGATAGATAGTGTTTACTGAATTCTTGCCACGTACCATCTACTGTCGTAAGCATTCAGGTACTTCATCTCATTCGGTGATCCCACCACCATCCAAGGGGCTAGGTGCTATTATGCCCATTTTACAGATGAGAAAACTAAAAGGAAATAAAAATATTAAGTAGCTTCTTTATGGTTTATGGCCAGAAAGTGATATAAACAGGTGATTTAAACTCCAAGCTCATACCTTCTACTGATGTTCTGTTCTGCCTACTTGGTTTTACACTGTGGTCTTTCTGCGCCCTTCCCCCTCCTCATCCATCATCCCTGAAGCCCTAAGTAAGTACTTGTAGATCATTGTGAAGTACTTCCTATAATTTGTGTTTGGACTAACAGAATCTGCCCAGATGGGGCTTGTGCAAGAGTTGAACTAGCCATGGTGAGCCTGTGGTCAACTTGTAAATGGGCCAAACCATGCAATCCTGTTGAAGTCATCAGCACAGACCCTTTGGACAGAAGGCTGACGTTCACTCATCAAATCCCTTCTCTTACATTTTTAGATCAGTCTTTTTCCCGGGAAGCCTAGAGTCCTGAACACACCGTCCAGGAGTCTCCCTGAGCAGTTCTTCTCATCTGAGAAACCAAATCTCTTTTGTCAGTGTAGTACATTGACTTCCATTGTCTTCTAGGTATTTGTAACCACTCTGAGTAGAACGTGACTATTATCCTTCCCATTTTAAGGGTGAGGAGACTGGAGCATGGAGGTTAGACACTTGCCTGAGGTCACTCAGATGAAAAGTGCTGGAACTGGGGCCTGGAACCAAATCTTCTGCCTTTGCTCTTTTCTCAGGTCCATCCATCTTCAACGCCCTTCATCCGAGACCCTCAGGCTCCTGCCCCCTTGCTCTGGGCTCTGCTCACCACTGGGTATTTCCTTTCCACTTGTAGTCACGTCCATACCCCTTGGTCCTACCTCTTTCTCTAGCCTCCTCTCGCTGGCCTCACCCCCATCCTCCTTGCCTCTCCCAGGGCCTGGAAATCCCTCTGGGGATAGGGGAACTGGGCCTCGAAGCCTTCTGACTATGACCCCCAAGTCCCTGGCAGGGCTGCTCGCTGTCTTGATCGGCCCTAGTCCCGGCAGGTGTTATTTATTGTCAGATAAACGTATTTCCAAATAAAACAGAAAGCAAACAAATAACCGCAGTGACAGAGCTGTAAAAAACCCTGCCGGCTCGCTCACTTGAAGAAAAGCCTGCACAACTAATTAACCCGGGCAGGCCCCCGTGGTGTTTGGAAACAAGCTTGGAATTAATACCGCCCTTCTCAGCTGTTGGAGCCAGACTCTAAATCTTTATTGGGCGGTAGCAGTAGAGAGATGCAGAGTTCTAGAGACAGTGAGAGGCCAAGATGGGAGTAGACAGAGAGACAGGGCAGGATAAACACCGTTATCCGTCTGCCTCCTTACCCGTATATAGCATCTTCCCTAGACTCTGGATTCTAGAAAAGCAGACAGACAGACAGACAGACAGATTGAGTCTCTTCTCAAAGCGAGAGGTCAGGGGAGAAAATAGAGCCTTTGTCTAGCTCAGAGGACATCTTGGTTCTATACCACTAAAGTCAGAAAATCAGAAGCTTCTGGACTGGAAGGGGCTTATGAGAGGTCATCTAATTCGGTGGTTTAAAATTATTTTTAGCAGCAAAACCCTTTCCTGAGATGAAATCACCCACAGAAGCACCGTGTGTAAAGCAGATAAAAGCGGGGCGCTCCATTTGGAGCTTGTGGCTCCTCCCAGCCCCTCCCCTCTGCTCTCCACTGCCCGGCCACGTGTCCTCAGGATGCTCAGGGCTCTGGAGAGCACAGCTGGGAAACAAAAGCTGCCTGGCTTCCGTGTGACAGGGCTTTGGGAGCGTCTCTGGTTCTTCACTGGATTCAGGCCTACCCTAGTTTTGGGGGTCACCAGATGGGGAGTGAGGATGAGAGGATCCAGCAGCTGAAAGGTGTGGGCTACTCGAGGGGACACCTACTCTCCTCACCCTGGACTGTTGGGTTCTTGATCTCTGGTTACTTCCCCAGGGACCTTTGTTGGCAGGAGCTGGGGGACTGGCTTGTTAACCTTCAGTGATGAATTCTCAGTGGGTGAGCATTGCAAGTTATCACGTGACCCTGACTTTGCCTCCAGGAGGCTGTGTATAATCACATCAAGTTCAGGAGGGGAGGACCAAGAGTACAGGAAGGACACCTCCTTCTGGGAGAATGTGGATGGTGGCAGGAAGGGGACTTTAGAGACCATCTAGGTATTGCCCTGGTGATCTACAGGGAAATTGTACTTCCTGTATTTTTTTACTTTTTTTCTCTCATAGAGGAAAGAGAGACAGTGGCCTAAGCCTGGAAATGATCCAGCCAAGTGGCCCTGTGGGGATTTGTCCAGTTTTCTCTGAGGTAGTTGTCCCTTGCTCCTGGAGGCCCTGTTCCAAGGCCGGGTGGAAGGGCCTCTCTTAGAGGCAGTGGTGGGTGGGGAGAAGGATGAAGACAGTGAGACCAACCAGCCTTTCCATGTCTGATGAACCCCGAGTGCCCTTGGCGCAAGCCTAGACAACAAGGGGGCCCAGTACGGAGGAAAAAACACAAATCAAGAAGTAATGCTTTTTTTGAGGGAGAAATTATAAATTGCAATTTAATCACATAATCACTTTGACACTCTCAAGCAAGCTAATTTCTTCCCTTGCCTCATTTCATCCACTCGGTGAGATGAATCTTAATGAATAATGTCCTATGAATATTTAATTTTTGATCAAGTTGAATTTTCTCTGGCATACCTGCTGGAGACATAAATCAGCTTCTCTTCTGCCCAGTAGAGTGAATTTGGACAGCAGCCTGGGTAGATCTCTGCCCACGGCCGCAGAAGTGGCCTGCCTGAAGGTTCTGTGGTTCTGGTTTGCCACCACCTCAATATTGTGACTTGGACCTCCGTGGATGTCTTCCCTAAGGGGTTCTCTGATATCGCCCCACCAGCAGATGCCTGAAGCCAGTGGTTATCCAGGCAGATGAGATGCATCTGAAAATGACTTTCCACAGGTGCCCCATCTTGCTCCATCCTTTTTCTTCAATGACTTAACGAAGCCTCCCTCCTGATAATGACTTGATCCGTCCTGGCCCCTGGGGACAAGTGTCATCATTCAAAAGACAAGTATCAAGAGGCAACATTAGGAGAAGTACTCTTCTCAGCTATTTCAGAAAGCTTCTTTCATGAAATAATAGATATTTTTATGGTGCATTACAGTTTGCAAAGCAATTTAACATACAGCTTTTCTTTTCATGTTTTAAAACATCCTTGTGTTTGATCTCTTTCCTGACTGCGAGGTGAGACAACGGGGGCTGAAGAGGGCTCTTTCTTACTCTGGGTCAAAGGGATAAATATAGGAAATCATTCCCTGGAAGGACTGCTAAGTTAAAATCCAAGAAAATGGGTCCTGGGCCAGAACCACCCATCTAAGCGACTCTCAGGTTCTTGACTTACAGAATATGTTAGATAATAAGTGTTGCTTTAAGCTTCAAGTTTTGGAGTAATTTGTTACAAAGCACTAGGTAAAAATATACTCTTCATCCGAGTCTGGAAGTGATGAGAGGAAATAGAACCTTCATAGGTCTTGTTGAGTCAGACCTGGGCACCAGAACTGCCATGGCTTCTGCCATGGCAGGCATGGTGGATATCTGTGGCAGCCCTCACTTTGGAGAAGGCTGAGACAGCAGGCAGGGTTAAGAGGTGACGCAGTGGTGGCGGTGGCTCAGGCTATTCATTGAGCATGTGGTAGAGGGTAGAGGCAAGTTGGGTCAAGCAAATCTGGGGATACCCATATACTGGGTCTGGAGACTCCTATTTCCTAGTCCTACCCTTCCCACTTGGATGGAGTCTCCAGAAGCAAAATTAAGCATGTTATAGAGAGATAAAGAAGCCACAAATGTTTTGCATATCTGCATAATAGTGTGAGTAAAATTGAGTTTTATATATATATATATATATATATATATATATATATATATATATATATATATATGTATATGTATATATATATTCCCTCTTCCTCTAAAAAATGCGTGAGCGCATGGCTGAGTTGATACAAAATAAAGAGAATTTCTTTGCAACAAACAACACAAGAAAACATGAATCTGTGGTGGGGAGGTAGCTCAAGTGGTAGAGCACATGCTTAGCATGCACGAGGTCCTGGGTTCGATCCCTATTATCTCCTCTAAAACTAAATAAACTCAATTACCTCCCCCTGCCAAATAAATAAATAAAAATTAAATTAAAAAATAAGAAAACATGAATCTGAGAGAATAAGTGAGCTATAGAGCTGGTCTTTGTCTGGGAGCCTATTTGCAGTTTAATAGGTAATATGGGCCACATACATGACAGATGGAGGATACAGCCCAGGGTCCAATCAGGCTGGATTCTGGACAAAACACTCCACAGAAAGAGAAAGTGTGTGAAGACACTTGCTTATCATCCTTGACTTTTGATGGAACAGAAGAAAAAACATAAAGAAAAGTGTTCTCTTAGAGAATTCCTAATCTTAAACAGGAATTTACCCAAAACTCCACTCTGAAAATTTGAAGTATCTTTGATTGGTGAGATCCTCAGAGCCTGAAAAAAAATCCTCCCTGAAAGAATACACTTTAAACCTTGGCCTCAGAGAATTCCCACAGATAAAGTTCCAAGGCACATGGACCTCATAATCAAAATTCAACAAACACATGGGGAAATAAATTACCCTGAATGAGACTTGGTATAAACAACAAATTCCTCAAAGACTGAAATGACCTGTACTTATCCAATATAGACTATAAAATAAACACAATTTGTTTATGAAATAAAAGAGAGTATTAGAATTATACAAAAAGGGGACAAAAGACTATCAGAATAACCTAGTCAGATGTAAAAGAGAAACAAATACAACTTTTAGAAAATTAAAAAGTATAATCATTCAAATGAACAACTCAATGTATATGATAATAAGTTATACATAGCTGAGTTAAGAAGAAAGAATTAGTGGTCTGGAAGTTTCTCTGAAGAATGACCTTGAATACAGTGGGAAGACAAAGAGATGATAGAGTGAAGAGATATAAAAAAACTGAGTGACGAGATACAACATTCATATAATTGGAATGTCAAAGGCGCACAGAGAGAATGGGGGAGAAATATCAAAGAGGCTAACAACTGAAAAGTTTCTAGTCTTGATGAAAGACATTACTCCGCAGCTTGAGCAAGCCCCATGAATCCAAAACAGGCTGAAGAAAAAGAAACCCACGTTATGTAGGAAAACAGAACACTAACGAAACAGAGAGGATCCTAAAAGCAGTCAGAGAGAAAAGATAGATTACCTATAAAGCAATGAGAATTCCACCCACAGCTTATTTACCAACAGCAAAAAGAGAAACCATAAGACTATGGAATGATAGCTCTGAAGTGCTAAGCGAAAATATGCTAGAATTCTACCCCCATTAGAATTTAAATATAAATAAAATAAAATAAAATAAATTTAAACAAAAATAAAAACAATTTAAACATGTTTTAAAAAGAAAAGCGATACAGTTGATTACCAAAAGACACTAGCTAACAGAACTTATATAGATATATACCAGGAAGATGAAAAATGATTCCAGAAGGAGGTTTTTGAAGTACAAGAACAAATTGTGTCTAAATAAATATTGATAGTACAAAATAATAATAATGATAAACTAATTTGTGGGGTTAAAAATCAAGTTAGAACTAAAATCATGGACAAATGTACACAAATTGACCATATTTGGACAGAGATCAAAAATAGGAAAAATGGAACTTCTTTTTTAAAGAGATACATAGATGTGTGATTAAACTATAAAGAAAAGGAAAGGAAAGGAATGATAAGCCCAAAATTTGGGGACTGGGTTACTGGAGTGGCAGGAGGGAGATGCAGGGGAAGGGACAGGGCATGTAGGGGGCTTTCAAGGTATTGTGAATATTCTATTTCTTAAGATAGGTGTTGGAGATGTGGCTGTCTGTTCTTTCATACGTAAATATCTGTTATACTTTTTGTAGGTGTGACGTAATAAAAATGGAGTAATTCTAACTGATGTTGTAATGACCATTGTTATAATATGTATCTTCTAACACTCTTTAAGGTAAATTCCTGGAAAGAAGATTTTGAGGAAAAAGATGAGCACAATAATTTTTCTTTCAAATTTATTGCCACCCCCTCAAAAGGTATACCAGCTTATGCTCTATCAGCAGTGCATAAAAGGGTGCATTTCCCCACACCTTAGGGTTACTTTTTTGTGTGCCCTTTTTCTAAAGTGTACTCTTATCATATATACCAGCATGGTGAGTTAGACTTTTTTTTTTTTTAAAAGAAACTGTAATGGGATGAATAATTTATGAAGCAAGTGGCATAAGTAATCCCATTTTCAGATAACACAACTAAGCATCAGTAAGGTTGAGTGACTGGTCCAGGTTTCTAAGGTGACCCAGTCTCCTAACTGCATGTTCAGTTCCGTGATCTTTTCACTATATCCCACTGCTGGTCAAACTCCACTGAACCTTTATGTTGGAGCAGCCTGTCCTGCACATGAAAATCTCTCCCAGAAAAAGAAAGCCAGAAAAGGAGGCAGAAGGTATATGCGCTTTGTGAGGTGCTGGTGGAGGCAGTAGAGTAAGGGTGAGGGAGAAAGGTTTTCATTATTTATACCCTCCAATCTGAGGACTATCCCCTTCCCTGGTCTTTAAGCCCCTGATGATAAACTTCTGGGACACAGAGTTGGAGCTCTATTTAATCAGCCCAGTGTCTGGCACATGGACAATGCTTACTAAATGTTTGCTGGCTCTGGAATAAACTCTGGTTGATATTTTTGTCACCAAATAAGGAGGGAGAAATGTCCCTTTGGCTGGGCCAGGTTTCTTTCACTGTGTGAAGTGAGTCTGGGCCTGGGCAGGAGAAGGGACGAATTGACCTTCCAAGGTCCCTTCCTGCTGGAAAGACGAGGACTATCTGCAGGCAGTGCTGCAGTGAGCTCCCCCACCCCGGCTCCCTCCCAGGTGCATTGGCTCTCTTTTCTCCAAGTGATTAGCAGGCAGATTGGCAGGCAGTAGTGGCAATGGAAGTTTAATGTTCTGGAAACCCAGTCTTTTTTCCTTTTCCTCCCAGGTTTTCCCTGGTGAGTCAGGGAAAGGTCTTGCCGCTTAATAGGCAGACAGAGTTGGGGCCTGGGAGTTTTGCCATCAGAGACTAGAATTTATCACTGTAACGCCAGGCCCAGGCAGGACTGCATTTGTCGGGGAGAAATGGCAGGCTGTAGGGAGGGACGTGCTGTCCTGCCTTGGGGACATTGTCCCTGGGAGGGCAATGAGACCCTGCCGTGCCCCTGAGACTTGACCCACTCAGCCCAAGGCAGGCCAGGATACCTTTGGCTCGGAGCCTGGCTATAGCAAATAGAATCAATTGATCCTGCTGCTCTAAGCTGGTACCAAACAGCCGCTGGTGGGTCCTAAGTCCTTGTGCCTGTTAAACAGAGAGCTGGGTGTAATTGCAAGAGCAGACGGACCTGTGTTAATATCCTACCTCAGTTCTCTATCAGCTGTCTGATATTGGGGAGGCTTCTCTGTCCCTCTGAGCTTCCGTTTTCCTCCTCTGAAAATAAAGGCAATGAGGCGGGAAGCCCCATAAAAAGATCCGCAGGACCCCTAGGCAGGGCCACTGCTCTCCTCTTAACACCGTCTGGTTCCCTGGACCAGAGGCTCTATCTCACTTTTTGCCTCTAAAGCGGCTAACTTACACCTAGAATTCTATTGGTTCCATGAGCTAACTTCTGATTGGTTATTTCCTTCACTCCTGATTGGTTATTACTCTCACTTCTGATTGGTCCACTTCCCTAACTTCTGATTGGTCCATTTGTAGTACTTCATTTACATGGAGCTCACTCCTGATTGGTCTATTTCTACAAAGTTTGTTCCTGGTTGGTCAACTTCTATTGTACTTTATTTGCATATGCTGTTGCAAAGTGTAAAACTGGCAGCCTATAAAAGGCCTGTGTAAACCTATGGAGGGGGTTTAGAGCTTGAAGTGGTAGTTGTTGTGAGCCTGCTAGCGTAATAAACCTGAGTTCTCCAACTCTCAGCGTGCTGCTTGGTATGTCGCATGGATCCAGGTTGCTGGCACAACTGAGCTGTAACACATTTTTCTGCAACAGCAGTAACAACTGCCTTAAAAAATTAAATTAAGTGGTGTATGCACTAGGGTGGGCCAAAGAGTGGAGTTGTAAAGATCACACCACTGGAACCAGATTTCCTGGGTTCAAACCTGACCCTGACAGCCTCCAGCTGGCGGAAACTAGGCAAGTAACAGCTTTCTATATCTTGGTTTCTTCATCTGTAAGATGGGGATAATAACATACCTTATAGGAGCGTTGTGATGATCAAATGAGTTAACATTCATAAAATGTGTAATACCATGCCTTGGCACACAGTGATACACAAATTGGGTTTTTGTTTATTTTTAACAAGTTCCCCCTCCCTGCTTTTCTCTCTCTACTTTCTCTCTTGGCCCTGTGCTGATTAATAGGTTATAAGGTCTGATTTGGGTCTTGGCTTCCTGATCTGTAATCAGGGCTTCTTGGGGTCACCCTTGTTGTCTGGGGCCCCAGCTCCTAACTCATTCTCACCATGTCCTTCCCCTTGGGGTTGCAGACTTCCCATGAGCCCAGCCTAGATGGAGCCACTCTAGACAGATGCTGCCAGAATCCCGCTGACAACTTTATGGTTCTATGACCGCTTTTGCCCAAAGACCTCTGTTGCCTCCACCCAGGCCTCCCTCGGGGGTCCAGTGCTGCTCTCTCAGCCCCATGCCTTCTGGTTTCCTCTTGTTCTCTCCTGGCCAGTGCTGCCAGGGTCCCAGCAGGCCCCTAGGCCAAGTCCATCCAAGGGACAGTGGCGTCTGGCTGGGTTGGCCTTCATCTCTGCTGAGCCCAAGGTGGGAAAGGGCCTAGAGCTTCTGGGCTTCTGATCAACATTCCATCCAGATACTTCCCACTGCCAAATATAAAAATCCTTTCTGAAATTAACACAACATTGTGAACAGACTATACTTCAATACAAAAAATAAATTAAATAAAAAAAAATTCCTTTCTGGGACTCATGTTTTTGCAAGGCAGCCCATCTCATTGTTGAATGGCTCTAATGAATAACAATGTAACAATAATAAAGCAGCTATACATACATCACCTTCAGTTTCTACCACAACCCTGTAAGATATTATATTATCTCCACTTTATAGATGTGGAAAATGAGGCCTAGAGGGGATAAGTGATTCACCTATGAGGTGCAGCCAGGAGGTAGACCTGATTTGCTTACCAAACCAGTAGGGTTCCAGAAGCCAGTGCTCCGCCCTCTTCATTGAACTGGCGCAATGGACTGGATTCTGCCTCCCTGTCTCCTCCATCACTGGAGGATGCAAGACACAATCTGTCTTCCCTCTTCCACGTGTTTGTCTTTAGTATATTTGAGAAAGCTCTCATGTCACTTGTCTTCTGCCGGCTAAATAGCCTCAATTATTTGTTAAACCGTATGTTACTGTTTCCAGACATCTCAACATCTTAGCCTCCCTGTCCCTTGAGGCATTCTGAATCTCTCTTGGCAGTGTACTGTCATGGTTTAAGAGCACACACTTTGCATTTAGGCTGATCTGGGTTCACATACTGGCTCTACCCAATTTGCCGGCTGTGTGGTCGTGGCAGACCAGAGTTTCCAATGATGGCTACCACGATACATCCCTTCCCACATGTTCTTCGTGCAATGTGGTGACACGCTTCCTGTCAAGTGGTGGGGTCTGTGTTCCTTCCCCTTGAATCTGGGCAGACCTTTATGATTGCCACGACCAATGAAAGATGCAGAAGTGACGCTGTGTGAGCTGAGGTCATAAAAATGCCATACGCTTCCATCTAGTTCTCTTTGGAACTCAGTCATTTTGTGTGAAAAAGCCATATGGAGTGGCCAAGTGTAGGTGTTTTGGCTGATAGCCCAGCTGAAGTCCTAGGGCATAGGTAGCACCAGCCTCTGAGCAAGTATGTTTAGTGAGGGTCTTTAAGATAACTCCATCCTGAGCTACCACTAGACTGCAGCCTCGTGAGTGACCTCCAGCAAAATCACCCAGCTGAGCCCAGTCAACTCCCAGAATAAAATTGTTGTTTTAAGACACTAAGCTTAGTGGTGATTCATTATTGGCAATAATCAGAACGGTGACCTTCAGCTCTCCTCAAGCTCCCTGCGTCTCAGTTTCTTTACCTGTGAAATGAGGACTCTGACATCCACATTAGGTGTTTAGTATGAGATTTAAAAGATAATGGATATAAATGGATATCCATTATGTGCTTGCCACATAGTAATTGTGCAACAAATAATTAATCATGATTAATGACATCAGGAATGAGATAGGAAGGAGACCTGGATTGAGACCTTGGTACGAAGCAGAGACAGAAGACGGGGAAACTGCACTTGCCGTGGGGCAGCCTCTGGGGAAGAAGCTGAGAGTTGAGCCACAGATTCCAAATGTGCAGTAAGTCACGACAAGATGCAGGCAGCGGCCAGTGTGAGGTCTTTACTCCTTGACCTGCATGATTTGGGTGAGCCAGCAGCATTAGGCTGGAGGTGGGATGGCAAGACCTTGGTCACACCCAGAACTGGTTGTTGGGACAGTGGGGGCAGGACAGAAATGTTTTGCCATAGGTTATGCAGAGTGGGGATTGGTCAGTGGGGTGTCCCCCACAGCAAACCTCGAAGGTGAGAGGGATTTGGGTGAGTAACCTGGATATTCAAGGTCACTGCTGGCAAAGCTAACGAAACAAGGAGGTGGGGTGCCGGCAAAGATAACTGGTTAAATTTGTGTGTATGGTGTCTTCTTGTACTTGGCTTCTCTGCTTCAGAGGGTGAACATCTCAGGTTCTGAAAGGGGCATCCTACTGAAGCAAGTGTCTGAAAATTCAGGCGGCCATGAACTCTTAAATCTTAAAAAGCCAAACTAACTGCTCCCCACCCCCTCAAAAAAAAGAAGAAAAAAAACCTCACCACCACAAAACCCCATACTCCATCCCCACAAATAATACATATGCTTATTGTAGAAAAATTATATAAGAAGTGAAAACAGCAAAATAAAAGTTGCTCACATTCCTACAGCCCAGAGATCACCCATGTTAACATTTTAGTGTACATGTAGCCTTCCAGAGGGGATACAAAAATAGAATCCTACTGTGAGTACTGTTCGGTCACCTCTTAAAACCCAATAATGTGCCCTGGACACCTTTCCGTGTTATGAAATAATGCCTCTACAGTTCTGAGCTTTTTCAAACGGAGGATATGTAGCAGTGTGCCAGGGGTCCTATGAAAACCACGGTTCATCACTCTAGAGCATCAATTTCACTCTGTGGTAAGTCACCTAAAATACTATTTTTATATTAAGACAAACCCAGGTACAGCATGAAGGAGAGTACAATTGCACGAATTTTTAGAAGATATGAGACTTCAAAGAAATATCCAGCTCGCCTCATTTTTCAGTACCATCTTTTAAAAAAATTTACTTTAAAAATGTTTCATTTATTTTTGTTTGTTTTGAGGGGAGGTAATTAGGTTTATTTATTTATTTATTTTAATGGAGGTACTGGGGATTGGACCTGGGATGTCATGCGTGCTAAGCATGCAGTCTGCCACTGAGCAATACCCTCCCCACCCTCGTACCACTGTTTTTAATGGCAGGTAGTCATCAGCTTATGGGGATCAGTTGAATGGGCTGAAAGAGAAGAAAAGGGGAGGAGATGTGACAGTTCGGGGCAGTAGAGCACCCAGGGCCCTTCCACAAGGCACAGATGATCTGAAGAGCAAGGTGAATGTCTTAATGTCATGGCTTGGCCTTTAGCGCCTGAGTGGGTGATTTAATTCTAAGCTATGCCCCGCTTAACCTCCCCATCCTAACCTGTTGGCCTAGAACTGTTGAAGGTGGGGGTGGCAACTGGGGAGGGACAACATGGCTGTATCTGTCATGGCACTCAGAACTAACCCAGGAACTCCAGATGTGGTCTGAAGTGTGTACAGCTTGGCTATTTCTGTCCCAGCTCTGCTGTTAATAAGCTCTGTGGCCATGGGCAATCTACTTAACTTCTCTCTCCTTCAGTTTTGTCATCTATAAACTGGTGATAATAGTAGCAGCTCATAGGGTTACTGGGGACAGTAATGAGTAAAGCACAATACTTAGAGTACCACTTGAGACATAATAAGTGTTCAGTATTTGTCAATTATTATTATTGTATGGTCTACAATTGCATAAGCGTATGGTAAATGTGTCCCACTCTTGTTTCAATTCAAACTGAGCTTGTGGCTGATTAAAACTCTTGGGCCTTTTTCACTGGAATTGTTATCAAGCTTGTATTCTCTGTGCTGTTATTAGTTGTTAATTGTGTGGCTTATTAATGTTTGTTTTCTTGATTCTGGTCTGTTATTCTAGCCTGTGGTAGTTCTCCAACAGCTAAGTTTTCCTTTCCAGAGCCAGCTGGGTTTCAGGTTCTAATGACATTTATACTTTTATTGTCCCCATTTTACAAATGACAAACTGAGCGAAGGAAATTACTACTATGTAATGAGTGGGTCCTTTGTGCCAGACATTGGGATAGGTGCTTTGCTCAGGGCGATCCAGTTAATCTTCAGAACAATCTAAAGAAGGAGGATTTATGATGTCATTTTGCAGATGTGAAAACTGCAGCTCAGAGTGGTTAAGCAAATTGCCCAAGGTTACCAGGCTGGCTTACACTACCCGTTAGTTTTTGGTCATCTCTCAACTTTAATGGAATGTTTCTATTCAAGCTGTTGAAGTAGATGTTTTATAGGACAAAGCCAAGGACAGAGAGAAATTACTGGAGAACCCCTTCTAGGTAGATCTATGACCCTTACACCAATTCCTAGATCAATACCCTTTGTAGAGGATCATTCAACCACTGAAATTGGAATCAGATGTTGCTATTGGCAGCTGAGGTCTAGAGCCTCTTAAGAAGTCCTAAAGAAACCTCCTTCCATCACATCTTCAAGGGAAGGACCCCCTTGTCCCAGCTCTTTCCTTGTCTCCTCTCAGCTGCAATCTGGATGCTTATGGAGTCACATGTCCCGAATCAATCCCAGCAAATGTTCCTTTTCAAGCTGAGTGTGAGAAGCTTTCAGGACACCCTGGAACAGTCAGCATCTGCCTGTATTTACTCTTGCTGTTGATTAAAGCCGACAGCTGGAGCACCAGGATCCTAGACTGTGGAAACAGGACTGCTGACGAGAGGAGAAAGAATCAATAGCACTAGCTGGATCCAATGAAACCCAGCTCCTCCCTTTCCACTATCATCACCCTTGACTTGATGGAAGAGCAGTTCGGTCAAGAAAAGAGGAAGGGGATTTGTCTAATGCAAATTTCTCCCAGGATGGTCTCTGCCCCATTTTGAACAGAAAGAAGCAGGGCAGTAGATGGTACCTAGTCCTCAGGTCCTCTGGGAGGACCACCAAGTTCTCTTGGTCACCAATGTTCCCTCCTACTGGCTTTCCTCTGGCAGGAGGAGGAAGGAGCCCTAGTTAATTCCAGAAGGGACACCTTCCTGCTGGCCACCCTTCAGAGAGATCAGAGAACGACACTGAAAACAGCATCTTCCGTCTTTGCTCTTGATCCAATTCTGAAAGGAAGAACAGAGCAGAAGTGGGAGAAAGAGGAATGAAGGGCCCTGGCACTGGGGTGGATGACAGTGGGGTGACTATGCAGAGAAGGTGGCTGCTGCCCTGGTGCTTCTGTGCAGGTCCCAAGTGGGTGTGCATGGTTCATGGAGCATTTGAAGATGGCATCCTCTTCTGTGTTGGCTTCTGCTTCTGTTCTTATCTGTCCTTGATTCTTCCACTTCTGTCCTCTGGTGGCTTCCTGCAGGGAACTATAGATGACCTGGTGGTGGGGAAGGTAGGGGCTCTCCAGAATCGGGGGAGAGCCCTTTATTCCTTGGGTTGGTGTGCTGAACTAGGGTCCCCATGGAGCAGATTCTTAGAATTACTCTCAACTCCATGTGTGGAGAGGAAAGGAAAAGAACAGGCAATGAGTTATCCTCAGGACCCTGATAGGGGCACTGAAAAGGCCCCTGCAGTGCCCCCCACCCCCCAACTGCTGACAAAAGCCCTAGTGGAAACACCAGGGTTTTAGAGGACAGGTCTGGGCTTGAGTTCTAGTCCTGCTGCCTACCAGCTGAGTGGCTTAACCTCTCTGAGATTTGTTTTCTTCATCTGCAGAATGAGGAGTGAAGGGAGATAATGTGTGAAAAAGGCCTCTAAATAGCTAAGTGTTGTGTAAGTGACAGCTAATTCTACTATAGGTAAGTAACAGTCTTGGATCCTACATGAGAACCTGCCCCTTGGTCTTGTGACATAAAAACCTTGGGACACTCTCCAGATTGTGACCTTCTTCAGGGTCTCCCTTCTCCCCAGGACCCCAGAAGAAGGAAAGGGGGTCTTCTGCAGCTGCATGGAATTGGGTTTTCCCAGTTTCCTGTGGAGGACTCACCTGGGACAACTCCTTTCTCCTGTTCGTGTCTGTTCACATGCTCCTCTCTGGCCTCGGTGCCTCTCCTGCCTTGTCTGCTAGGTACTCCTGACTCATGACCCAGGACAAACATCACTCTCTGTGACATTCTCTGACTGCCTGAGAACGTTTCTTGCTCATCTGTGTTCCTGCAGCACTTTGTAGAGACCTCTTTTGTTGACTAATCATGTCTAATTAGAGCTGCTGCTTACATTTCTCTCTCCATAAGACTGAATTCTTCCAAGTCAAGGACCATGTTTTCTTACTCAGGGCCAAAGACGTAGGTGTGCCTAAGTGTCTTTATTTTCATGGCTGAGCCACTAGAGGAGGGCTGGATTCCACTCCCGTGGTGTGGAAGGAGGAAGAGTTGATTGGGGAGGAGGTATGTAGTAATGTTTCTCTCTGGCTTTTCAAATACCTGAAGGTAAGGAGAAAAGGATGTGTCATGGGCAGGACCTGGGTCTTTCTTAAGACTTAGTAACTTGCTCAGCAACGTGTATCCACAGGAGGGAGAAATTTTCCATGAAATAAAGGATTGACTGAAGCTGGAAGACTTAGATTCAAATCTTGCTTCTGTCTATTTACCAACAATGGTGTCTTGGGCACGTCAACCATTCTGGGTCTCAGTTTCCTGCTCTAAGGAAAAGATACTTGTCTTGTGGTTTTGTAGCACAGAAAGTGCAGTGCTTTTCACCAAATCCTGTCTTCTTTCCTCCTGAGCATCCAGCCTCCCTTGGAATTAGGTGGGCAGCATGACTGAGTTCTGGCCGATGGATGTAGGTGAAACTGATGCCTTCCTCCCCCTTCTCCTTGCAGGCCTTGGCCATAGAAACCTGCAGGATCTTCCATACTTGGCTTTTCCCTGCCTGTGCACTAGAGGTGAAGGATTTAGAGATTCTAGGGATGGCAATGCCCCAGGATGAAAAGAGCCTGGGACTCCATTGTCTACGCGGGATAAAGCTTTCCCTCCTTTCTACCCACTTGGGTTGATCTGTGATGAGAACAAGAAATTCTTTTATTATGTTAAGCCATTGAAATTTTGGCATCATTCGTCATAGCGGTTAGCCTGCTTTGACAGGGTTTCAGTGGACCAAATTTCTGCAGGCACTTCAAAGTGTTACACTAATGTTGCTGGTTATTATCATGGCTTTTATTCTAGAAAATCTTTTGAGTGCACAGAGGCAGATTTTTTCCAGGCTCTGTATGGTTCCTAGATCTTCTTAAGGATGGAGAGGGGACCAGGGGAGACCCTTGGAAAATATCCAGTTGTCTGATTGAATGGAGGTGTGCGTGTCTAGGTGCCAAGGCTAAGACTCCTTTCAGGAAGGGGAGCCCTGATTTAATATCATGCTGGGTGGAGCAGACCCATCTCAGAATAGACTCTGGGCAGCAGGACCCAGAGCAGGGGGCCTTCCTGTGGCCCTAGGACCAGCTATCTTAGCATCAGCTGCTTGAGGGTGAGCACTCAAGGGTTAAAAAAGGGAAGTGAAATGGAATCAATTGTCAGCAGGCTCCAGGAGACCTCTCTTCCCTTCATACATGGCTGTTCCCAGCGTCTGGTCCCCTTTGACTCTGAACCGTGGTCTCCTGACCTGGCCCAGCAGGGGCCCAATAGAAGACACAGAACACCCTGCTGATGTTGACTTGTCCTGGATCTGGGCAGGGCGTAGGGTGGAACGTGGATGAGTCCACAGTCTCCTGGGCTGTTTCTCCGAGGAAACCACGGATAATCAGAGCTGTACTCCTGATGGACAGAAAGGGGAAGGGAGGAAGAGGGATGGGACTCACTTTATCCATCACCAGGCACTGGCCAGATACTTTATCTACATTAACTCTTTGAATGCTCACAACAACTCTGAGATAGGTATTATTATTCCCAATTTGACAGACAAAGAAAGAGGTCGAGGGAAGTAGAATGACTTGCCTAGGACCACACAGCTGGTAAATATTGGCGCCAGGCTTCAAACCCCAGTCTCTCTGACTGAAAGCTGGGTCCCTGACGCTGTACCTCCGAGCCTTCCCAACAGGATGGAGATACAGTCCTGCCCCCCAGGACGGGCTGAGAAAAGTGAGCTCCTGGCTCTGTCCTGGGACTCCTCAAGGGTTTGGCCCCTCTCACCAGCAGGTCTGCCTCCTGAGTTTGGGAAAAGCTCCTTCCTGTGAGCCTTGGGTCAACAGGCAGAGACCTCCAGGAAAAGGAAATGGGGGAGGGGCAGGGTAGGTGCTGGGGGAGAAGGAAGGGGAGGGAGTTAAGGGGGAGGAAGAAAAGGAGGGGAACAGGAAGCTGGGAAGGTCAAACGTGGAAAGGACGTTTTCCTTGGAGGTTTTCATCTGGAGGTCGGTGCTCTCACTGTGGGAGGGAGGGTGGTGGCCTGCCCCTGGGCATCTGGGTGCTCTTCAGCGCCTGAGAACCTGTGAGGATTTGATGCCTCCCTGGTCCCTAGCTGGTTCTCAGTTTAGCCTCACCCAGAAATTGACAACCTTAACTGTTTTCAATTGAGTAATTAATCATTCAAAACCCAGCCCAGCTCTGAGTCTCCTTCTGGAGCTGCAAACCTTCAGCCGAACCTGTTTCTGGAGACAAGACGTGTACGGGGTGTGTTGGGGTGGAGTCATCTCTTCTGGTCCAGATGCGCCTGGCCTGGGAGGCCAGGATGGGTATCACCACACGGTTTTCTGGCAGCTCTGCTGGGCCATCTAGCCGGCTCCTCTGAGAGACGCCTGGCCTAACAATGCTGTATTTCCAATTGTCATTCCATTAATATTGATGTCTAGCCCAAAAAGCTTTCAACAACAGCCAACACCACTTCTCTGATCCTGACTGGGAGAAGAAAATGCATGAAAAAGCAAATTGCTTCTCTGGTCACAGGCCTCTGGCTCAGGGAGGCTGTTGGGCTGGGTCTGCTGTGGAGCGCCCCCAACACCGCAGCCTCCCTGCTAGCCTTTCCATGGGTGCTGAGCTCCAGGGAAGGTAATGAGGATTCTGGCGAGTGGCTTGTGAAGCGGTGTTGTGTTCTGTATTTTGCTCAGACTTGGAGTGAAGCAGGAGGATGGAGCAGGGGCTGAGCCTTTAGAAATAACACCCAGGCGCCCTGAAGATGTGCTCACGTGTTAGCATCAGAGAGGGAAAAAAATCTGCGCAGAATCTCATTAAACCTCCTTACGTGAGAATTCCCGTGTTGTGGAAAATCAAGATTCTACATGCTGTTTTGAAGCTAATCTGTTAAAACCACATGTTTAGTTTACTTTCAAAATCACCTCTCTTTTTTTGAGGGAAGGAGTGCCTTTAGTCATGTTCCTAATTTTAAGAGGCTCTGCCAGTCTTTTTCACCAGTTGAATTATAATGAGACCAGTGAGGTCATTGTCGGTGGGTTAATTATAGCAAGGCTGGTGAGAAAATTCAACCTCCTTTGATAAACACAGCTTAGCTACTGTAAGTGAACAATTTTCTACAGCAAACATCTCAACATGTGTTGTTTCCTTTAGCAAACTTTAATGGGCTCGTGATTCCAAGTCCTTAGAACTCTTAAGCTAGTCAGTGTTATAGGAAAGTTCTTTGCCTTTTTTCATGACAAGACTTAGATGGGAACTCAACGTGATGCTGACAAGATACAGAAAAAGCGTGGGTTTAACCTAAATTTTGCATCTGATATGTAAATATTGTCTAACCCTTTTCATCTGTCTCAGCAAGGGCCCATACTAACCCTAGGTTTGGCATCCTCAAAGCACTTGTGTCAACAGTTCTTTTTATTTAGTGTTTTTTCTTAATGTTTTTTTCATTAGATGCCATTTAATCAAAGCTGAATAAAATAATTTGAAGATTATTATATGCATATATCTCCATATCTAGTTGTGCTACTTGCAGAACAAGTTACTCTGCAATACAATGGGGTAGAACTGGAAAAAGCTAGAAAGTTGCCTTCGAGGGAAGAAAATTTGGGGTGGGCAGCTTTCTGCAGATTTGATCCTCTCTTGGGTACCACCTGAGACCTGAATATATATGGTGGTATTCCTTGCAAGGGAGCGAACCCTAGAGAACACTGAAGCACAGTATTTTAGAATCAGAAGGTCCAGTATGGTGTTTTTTGGCTAATCCTTGTCCAATGTATGATTTTATCTGAACTGTATCTATAGTAGGTCTCTATGAGTACAGCACCCACCCTGGGGCCTGGGGCACAGTGGGTGCTTAATAAATGTTGAATGATTAGATGGATCAATGAGCAGCCTCTTAAGCTGGAGGCAGAGCTCACTGCCTCCCAAGCTGCCTGCGGTGTCTGGGCCCCAGAGGACAGATCAATTTCCTCTAACTGTAACTAGCTATGACTCTCTCCAGTGGGTGCCCTGTCTCCTCTGGGCTTAGGATATTGAGTGACAGCGGGACAATCAGGAGAAAAGTGATCCCAAATCATCCTGAAGATAGAATAGTAGTTGGATGGCAGCCTGGATATGCTCTGATTGGGGTGTGCTGGTCACTCTTTAGACCAAAGAGCTCAAAGCATTGTCCCTCCCATCACTTCGTCCTGCTGGTTTTGCATGGGAGGGCAAGATGGTTCCATTTCACTAGATCAAGGGTTGGCACACTTTTTCTGCAAAAAACCGTATAGCAAATATTTTGAGATTTGTGGGCCATACAGTTTCTGTCACAACCACTCAATCGTGAGTGTGAAAGCGGACACAAACAGTAGGTAAACAAATGAGCATGGCTGTGTTCTGATAAAACTTTATTATTTATTTATTTATTTAGATAAAACTTTATTTATTATTTGGCCCAAGGGCCATACTTTTCATTAGACTGTGAGGTCATGGAGCAGAGAGTGTGTTTTTTTTTTTGTCTTGAGAGGGAGCGTTCAGCAGTGGTTAAGAGGATGGTCTGAGATCAGATGGTCTGTGTTCAAACCCTGTTCCACCACTTCCTAGCTGGGAGACATAAATGTGTTGCTTAATTTCTCTGTGCCTCAGTGTCTCACATGTAAAGTGAGGATAATGGTAGTGTCTCACAGGGATATTGTGAGAATTAAGTGAGATAATTTAAGCAAAGTGCTTAGAACAGTGTCCATACCTAAAATTCAGGTGGTGAACATTAAGCTATTCTTAGTTGATCTCCAACACTTAGCACAATGCTTGGCACAATGAAGATGCTCAAGAAATATCTATGTCATGAATCTGAGGCCCAGGAAGGGGAAACATCTAGTGTGATGTCTCAGAACGAGGTGGGAGCAACACCATGTCACGAACCACAGAGCTGACTTCCAGACTTCAGTCCTGTCTTCCTGAAGACTTCAGTGCTGTGACAAGTTCTGTTAGGAAGACTTCAAGTCATTTATAGTCTCATCACTCTCTATAGATCAAGTCTGTAAAAAAAATTCTTATTTTTTATTGAAGTGTAGTCTATTTAGTTTTAGGTGTACAGCAAACTGATTCAGTTATACATACACATACAAACACAGACACACACACATACACATATATATATATATTTTCAGATTCTTTTCCATTACAGTGCATTACAAGAAATTGAATATACTTCCCTGTGCTATGCGGTAGGTCTTTGTTATCTATTTTATATATAGTAATGTGTCTCTATTAATCCCAAATTTCTAATCTATTCCTCCCCCCTGCTTTCTTCCTTGGTAACCACAGTTTGTTTTCTATGTCTGTGAATCTATTTCTGGTTTGTAAATAAAATTTGTAGTTTTTTAGAATCTACGTATAAATGAAATCATATGATATTTGTCTTTCTCTGTCTGACTTCTTACTTCACTTAGTATGATAATCTCTAGGTCCATCCATGTTGTTGCAAATGGCATTATTTCATTCTTTTTTATGGCTGAGTAATATTCCATTATATATGTGTATAACATATATATAACATATATATCATATATGTCACATATATAATATATATAATATACATATATACACACACACACCACATCTTATTTATCCAGTCATCTGTGTTTGTTTCCATGTCTTGGCTATAAGTAGTGTTGCTATGACTATTGGGGTACATATGTCTTTTTGAATTAGAGTTTCCTTCAGATATATGCCCAGGAGTGGGATTGCTGGATCATATGGTAGTTCTATTGTTAGTTTTCTAAGAAACCTACATACTGTCCTCCATAGTGGCTGCACCAATTTACATTCCCACCAACTAGATCAACTTTTTATAGGTTCATTGCCTTCGCTCTCCGAACCCTGGAAACCATATTCCCTAAGGGATGAGGGTTACAGAAAAAAACTTTCAACTTCTAGATTGTTCTGTGTGTTCTCTGTGTGCGTATCTCCTACCTTTTCAGTTCACACTACCTTTTCCCAGGTCCAGCACAGTAGTAGCAGTGACGGGGGGTTGGTAGGGTGGGATGAGGTCTGGGTAATGGGGTGACCACGAGTGGAGCAAAGAGCAGAGGTGGATGGTCTGGGAAGAGGGAGACTCGCCCTCAGTTGGGGGCTTGCTGCCGCACCTGCTCCACATTTCCCAGAGTGCCTGGACCAGGAAATCCAGCAGGCAAGGACTTCCATTTCTGAAAAGAGATGAAGGTTGAATTTCACACCCTATTTAGCTTTCATGGGCTTGCCATCTTCGCACCTGAGTAGCTGTTGATGACCCCTTTTCCCTGCCTTTCTCACTGTCTGTCTGTTCAGCACCCCTCCCCCTCTCCTCAGCTACCGCAGCCAGAGGGTTGGGGCCGGAGCCGAGGTGGGTGGGCTGTGCCCCTCCTCTGGTGTGCTGGCACCTCCCCAGCCTGGGCAGAAGGGGGAAGCCTTAGGCAGCTCACAGATTGGGAAAGGATGAAGTGAGGGAGGACGTCGGGACTGGGATTCGCAGGGCGGAGAGACTTGGGTGGGCTCATCTGAATGGCACTGGGAAAACTCTCCTGGAGAGGACTTATTCTGTGTGAGGTGCACCCCAAGCGCCCACGTCCAGCTCTCACAGAGGCGAGGCCCCCCATCTCTCCACCACAGACATGACTGCACACTCACCCCAGGCCGGGCCGCCGAGAAAGACTCTTTCTTTTCCAAGTTCCCAGCTCCTCCAGTGCCCTGTGTAAAGTGTTAACAAGGTCCTTGCAGTATTTTCCACTTGGGAGCCGACCCTCCCTCCCTCTCAAAGGTCACCAAAGCTGGGCTTGAAGCTGGTGAAGTGCCAAGGAGCTCTGCTCCGAGGGGCTGTGGTTGCTATACACCAACTCATCTCATTTGAACCAAAGTGTTTCCAGCCTCTTGCTGTATCCGAGGAAGCCTACTGGCCACGTGCCTCCTGGTGGGCTTCTCTGCAGGGCCCTGAGAGTGAGCAGTCCTTCATATTTTGCACTGTCAGTGCCTCATTTGCCTCTCCAAATTCCAGCCCTCCTCCTTTCGGAACCAAAGGCCCCATGCAGCCAGACCACCAGCTGGGCCCCTAGAAGCCTCGTGGGGCAGAGGGGAGACCCCACCATGGGGTGGCTCTGCTCCAGCTGGGGGATGGCTGCCACATGGGAAGGTGATGGGTGGACAGCTCATTTGCTTTGGTTCGGGGTTGCATGAGGTCATTGTGACCAGGGCTGGATGATGTCTCCAAGCTCTGGCCACTGGTTCATTTCCTCCCCAAATCTCAAAAGAGCAAGGCACTGGCCAGGGAAGAGCCTAGAGGACTTGGGAGACAGGGGCTGTGAGTTTGGGTTTTGCCTTGAAAAGGAAATGGCTTGTGCTTTGTGCCTTGGGGCCCTGACCAGCTGACTACGGGCAGCTCAAGTCTTTCTCTTCACCCTCTCCAGCAAGGCCTCCTAACCTGGGGTCACTGAATGTTGCATGGGCTTTGGGAAGCCTGTGAACACCTGAATTGGCATGTAATGTGTGTGCTTGTGTGTGTGTCTGTGTGTGTGCTGGTGTGCGTGTGCATTTTCCTGGGAGGAGGCCTGCAGCTTTCATCAGATTCTCAAAGAGGTCAGTGGTCCCAAAAGGGTTAAAGAAACACTGATTGTCCGTTGAAGCAGGAAGTTGTTCTAGGGAAGTTCGGCTGGGGAGGTCCTTATCTAAGGACCGAGCTTTGTGTTGGAGATGAGCGGAAATAAGGGACAGGAGCTGGGGGACTTGTTAGAGCCACCTGGCCTGTATCCCTGGGCCTCAGAACTCTCACTGTGGGGTGTATGAAAGTTCCTGTAACACCCACCTTCCCCTAAATGTTAATTATTTTTACCCTTTATCTCTTTGTTATTAAAAGAAAACAAAGTAAGAAACATCAACTTACCTCAAGAGAATGAGAAGACAAGCCACAGACTAAAGGACAAATATTTGCAAAAGACACATTTGATAAAGGACTATTTAAAATATACTAAGAACTCTTAAAACTTGACAATCAGAAAAGGACAGCCTGATTAAAAAATGAGTAAAAGACCTGAACACCAAAGTAAAAGGCGCCTCACCAAAGAAGATGTGAAAAGTTAATACACATACAAGGAGATGCTCCGCCTCGTACGTCACTGAGGAAATACAAATGAAAACAACAATGAGATACCACTGCATACGTATGAGCATGGCCTAAATCCAAAACACTAGCAACACCAAATGCTGGCGAGGATTTGGTGCAGTAGGAACTCTCATTCATCGCTAGTGGGAATGCAAAATGGTACAGCCACTTTGGAAGACAATTTGGCAGTTTCTTACAAAACTAAATACACTCTCACCATACGATCCAGCAATCACGCTCCTTGGTATTTACCCAGAATTGTTGAAAACTTACATCCATGCAAAAACCTGCACATGGATATTTATAGCAGTCTTATTCATAATGGCCAAAATTTGGAAGTAAACAAGATGCCCTTCAGTAGGTAAGTGGATTAGCTATCCAGACAATGGAATATTAGTCAGCACTAAAAAAGAAATGAGTTGCTGAGTCATGAAGAGACATGGAGGAAACATAAATGCATATGACTAAGTGAAAGAAGCCAACCTGAAAAGGCTAAATATTATATGATTCCAACTGTATGACATCACGGAAAAGGCAAAACTATGGAGACAGTGAAAAGACCAGCGGTTGCCAGGGGTTGGGGGTGAGGAGGCATGAATAGGCAGAGCACAGAGGATTTTTAGGGCAGCAGTGAAAATACTCGGTGTTTTAGCCTGCCTTGGAATTACCTGGGAGGCTTGTTAAAACATCAGTTCAGAGGCCCCATCTCTGAAGTTTCTGATTCAGTAAGCCTGGGAGGATGCCAAGAACATGCATTTCTTACACGTTCCCAGGTGATGGCGATGCAGGTGGTCTAGAAACCACCCTTTGAGAACTGCTGTTCTTTACCAGATATTTCTATCTTTCAGTAACTTTCACACTCCTAGTTGAATCTCAGTCCTGCGAGGAAGAGTTACTTTCACCTCCATTTTATAGATAAGTAAGTAGAGGCTTAGAGAGGTGAGGTAACTTGCTGGAGATCATACACCCAGTGAATGATGCCAGGGCCCCTGAATTCAGTCTTCCTGACTCTGAAGACCAGCTCTCTCCTTGAGTCCCAGTCTCACAGAGTCCTGGGGACCAGTAGAGGCCAGGGCCCCCAGGCCTGTGGCAGGCTGGAGGTGGAGCCAGAGACAGGCTGGAGCCCAGCTTGCTCTGGTTGGGGCTTACTCTCTCTCGGCTGGCCTGGGGAAGGCGCCTGATTCCTGAGCGGCTTGGCACTTGCTTCCTCAGACCCCCTCCCTCCCAAGGAGCAGCTGTGAAGTTGACGAATTACACTAAACTGTGATGTCTCCTCCGGAGCCTGTTCCAGGGTGTGCGGCGGTGATGGCTGCCTGCGAAGGCGACAGGCACGTGGTCTGCAAACGAGCAAGGCTCTCGTTCCCTCGCTCAGCACAGCAGCTGCTCGGAGGCAGCGTGGGCCCTGAGCGGCCCGCCGGGGGAGCCTGTTAGAGCCACAACACTGTGAAAAGCACAACAGAAATGCTCCATTAGATCCGGTGGGGGGCCTGCTTAACAATGGGACGGGCCCCAGGGGTCCCAGCTCGGCTCAGTCCTGCCTCAGTCTCCGGCCTGGCTCCCTTTCCCCAACCCTCAGTCCTTCCCAGAGGAGTACTGGGTCCTAATGACTTGAGTGAATCTGAGTTTCGGGCTGGGGTCGGTGAGAGTGTGGCTAGGATGGTGTGGTGGGAGCCCAGGAGGGGAGCAAATATGAGGCATGTTCTCCACCCTGCCTAGGCGGGGGATGGGCGTGCTATTAGTTGCGGGTCATAATGTTACTGAGGATGCAGGATGCTCTGGGCAAGAGGGGCCCCTGCTCTGGACCTTGCACTTTAGAGGGTACCACTCTGCCCTCTTCCAGCCGTAACCCTGAAGGGCAAGGAATCCTTGGCGCTTTGAGGATAGGCTTATGCAAGTCACGTGACTCCCCCCTCCCCCGCCCCGCCATGCTTCAGGTACCTGGGAACCTGCAATTCTCTGCTCAGAAGCTCCAAACCAGCTCAGCGGGTCTGTCCAAGCTTCTACCCCGACATATCTTTTTTTTTTTTTTTTTAAAGTTTTGGTGGGGGGCAGGTAATTAGGTTTATTTATTTATTTACTTTTATTTAAATTTTTTTTTAAATGAAAGTACCGGGGATTGAGCCCAGGACCTCCTGCACGCTAAGCACGTGCTCTACTACTGAGCTCTACCCTCCCCCTAAACCCCGCTGCCAGCATGTCTGTTAAAGAGTGGACTCTGTCCTTGTGGGTTGTGGGCTGGATGTGCACGTGTGTATGTGTGTGTGTGAGGTCTTTCAAGGGTAAGAGAGAACCCCATGTGGGAAGAGGTGGGGAGGCAGCCTAGGGAGTAGAAGTCATCTTTCCCCATAACTCCACCTGCCAGAGCAGAACTCCAAGGAGCCTGAGAATTCTAGATTTAAACTTCCCAGGCTTATGAAGATGTATTTGTCAAGGAGAGTATATTTTATCTCGCAGTTTGTTAGTTTGATTTATGACTTTTGACTATCCTGTTCTTGGCCCTGTAAGTGTTAGGGGTGTGCCCAAGTGAAGGTGGTGGTGAGAACAGGCCTCAAAGGCCCCCGTGAAGCAGCCAGGCCAAGCGCCATGCTTTCAGACCACCAAGCAGAGTGTCAGCGAAGGGGGCCACACTGGGCAATGCTCCGAGCCCCAGGGAAACACTCATTTGTCTTCTGGGATAAGACTGACGACCAGGGTGCTGATGAGCTGGCGGGAGCCCTGTGACCCACGGTCTTGTGAGGAAAGGGCTCTAATTTAGGCTCACCCTCTGTCACTTTTGACCACGACCTTGGCCACACCATTGACCCCAGGCTGTCTTCCTTTATAATCTGGTGCTTGTGTCTCTTCCCCTTCCTAGTTGTCCTCCCCTCGGTGCCCTCCACTCCCAGCCAGCCACAGACAAACCATGAATTGTACAGTCACTCTCAGGAGGGAACAGGTCACCAAGGGAGGAAGCCCCTTCCTCGGGGGTCCCCTACGTGGTAAAGACCCCTGCTAGACTTGGCAGGGTTAGGAGTGGCTCTGCTGGAGGCTTTACTGGGGAGGGGGTGTAGAAAGGAGAGACCACCTCTGTGATTTTCAGGTGGCCTCGCTGTTGGGAGAGAGTAGAGGACAAGGAGGGAGGTTGAGAAGTCCCTTCTTACATTTATTGGAAACCAAACATTGGTGGGGAGAAATGACAGACACAGAGACAGATCAGTAGAGAGAGAGGTAGGGATGATAGGGACTGAGGTCAAGATCAAGATCCAAGAAAGCCCTTGACCTGTCTCTGTGTCTATCATCTCTCTCTCATTTTTTATTTTTTAAGCCAAATGTGAGGTTTTACCATCTTTCCTGAATACCTACTATATTCTAGGCTGTGTGCCCTGCTCTGACCTTATTCAGTCCTTATGAGAACCCTTCCAGGTATTCTCCCCATTTTATAAATGAGGAAACAGACTTTCAGAGGGGAAGCAACAGACCTGAGGCCACGTAGCTCAGACATGGTAGCGCTGGGGCCCAAGGCCACGTCATCTGACTTTGAGTTTTGTGTGTTTTTCTGCTGTTTCCACCAAGGGAAGATTACCCCAGGTGCTTTTTTTTTTTTTTTTAATCAGGAAAGAGAAATGCTGCCTGGAGTGTTTGCTTATCTCTCTCCAGCAGCATTCCCAGGGGTCCTGGGTCCCGGCTCCAGGGAGCGTGAGGGGCCCAGGCACCGTCTCCCCCAGACGCGGCCCATCTGCTCCCGCAGCGCCTCGCCGCCCGCGCGGCTGTCGGGAGTGCCCCGCAGTCAGGCTGCACAGGCCGGCTTTGACAACGCTGCAGAAGCTGTAAAAACAGCTGTTTGACGTTCCCTGCTGCTTTTCAAAACAAACAACCAGCAGAGAGGTTGACAGAAATGCAGAAAGTACCCTTGTTTTCATGTGGCTGGAGATTGTTTCACTTGGAGAACATTTTGTTTCCCCTTCTTTGCTCTCATCCCTAATTAATGTCCCTACCCAGTCTTTCCCTCTACTCTTTCTTCCCTCGCTCCACTCTTACCTTCCTTCTTCCTTCCATTGAAAAAAATCTTCCTGCTTCTGTTTCTATGTCTTTTTTCCACCTACATTTTCTTCTCTCCAAGGGCACTCCTTAACTCTTTCTCTTTCTTCCTCATTTTTTATATCTTCCATGCTTTTGTGCATTAATTTGTCTCTCTACCTTTGGGCACATACCATCCCAAATGTATGGTTTTATGAATTCCAGTGTTAGCTTTATAATATCCAAGGGGTCTTCAGTTAATCCAAAGTGGGGGCAGGAAGTTCTAAAACAAAATGAACCAACCCCCCAAACCATCATTTAATTTAGATAAATGACAGTATGCCTGAGAGTGGGCATCCTTGTCTTGTTCCAGCTTTTAGTTAGAAGGCTTTCAACTTTTCACTGTTGAGTACTATGCTGGCTGTGGGTTTGTCATAAATAGCTTTTATTATGTTGAGATATGTCCCCTCTATGACCCCTTTGGTAAAGAGTTTTTATCATGAATGGATGTTGAATTTTATCAAATGCTTTAACTGCATCTATTGAGATGATCATGCGGTTTTTGTCCTTCCTTTTGTTGATGTGGTGTATCACATGGATTGATTTGTGCATGGTGAACCACCCCATGGACCATATGCCTGAAAGTGGGCGTGAAAGCACGGGGTGTCTGGCTGAAAGTGGCCGTCTCCTCTGGCCGCTTCCATCTCTTCCACCCGCAGGAGCTGGGAGAGTTGTTCTTGTTTTCAGACTTCCACTTTGGGATTGTGGCTCAGGTCTGTGCTGTGGTTCCTTCATAGTTCAAAAGCATATTCCTGTCCAACCAGCTGTTTCTCACACAAATTTTCCTTCCTTACACTGAGAGGAGCTCTAGGTTTCGGAGTACCTGCAGACAGGAATAGGTAAATTACAGGCTCTTAGCTGAACGATCAAATGCAGTTTGACCATGCTTAGCATACAAGATGGACTTTTACATCTATGGTCAACCTCGGTCCCTGGAATCACTGGGTGGTTCTTCTGGATTCCAGATCTTCTCTCCTATGCAGGGTATCTGCTCCCCTGGAGTCCTTTTAGGTTCCCTTGAATATTTTTTCTTTATATCTGTGGCCTTCATTAAATGCCACTAGTCCAATCCCCTAACCTCCATCTCCCCTGTCACCCCTTCTCTCCTACACTCTCTCTAGAGAGAGCTAGTCCCTTCAACTGTTGTCTTCTGGTTGCCCAGTGCATTTATTCTCTATGGTTCCTGATCTCTTGGTCTAGTTGTCTTCTCTCCTAAATGGGTGAGAAGTTTCCTTTCTCTTTCTTCTTCTTTTTTTGTTGTCTGTTGTCTATTATCCTTCAAGCCCCTCATGGTTCACCTCAGACTTGGCGTGGCTGGAGTTTCCCGTGTGTTACCACGTGCGTGTGATGACCCTGAGTCTGCAGCAGGGGAGGAATATGATTGCTACTGGAGTGGAGAACTAGTCAGATCTAGGGCCGAATGCAGGCTTTCTGCGTCTTCCTCCCTGAACTAGTACAGACATACCAATCACAGGATGGAGAAGCTTTGAGCCTCTCCACTGATCCTTGAATGGAGGAGAAAAAGCGATGGCTGCAGACGGAGAGAGTCTCCAAAAGAGCCCTGGGAGGGCAGAGCTATGCATTTATAGACATTTCTTTAGCCTCACCAGTCTGACCAGTCTTTCCTCCTCCTTTGGGGAGAATGGAAGGAAGTAGAAAGAGGATGAAGAGGGTTTCGGTGTTCCCTTCCAGGGCATAGAGTGAAATGCTTCTATGGAAATGTAAGATGTGGGCAATAAATAGCACCTAACATTTGGTTGTTGGACCGGGAATAGAAAGGGGCTGTGTGGAGGCAGTCGTGATGGCACATCCCAATTCCCCAGAGGCTGGGAATCTTTAATGTCTTCTCCTAACATTTTCATGTTCAGACAAGAGTAGAACTTGCGTCCTCCTAACCCATCTTTGCTCTTTCCCTTCATCTCTCACCATAAGGGTCCTCATGCATTTTGTCCACTTGTTCAAGCCCTGCCCATACCCTCTCCCAACAGTATCCATTTGGCCACCCCTTAGGCCTAGGTGTGTCCTTGTTGGTGGCACTGTACATCCTTGGGAATATGGACCTGAGGAGGAGGCCTGTGAAGGGCAGAGAATTCCAGTGTCTAGATACCCAGAGTGTTGTCTAAAAGGGAGATCATAGACTCCTGGTGGGCATGTCTCTTAGCCCTGTGGATTCCTCATCTCACGGGAAGAAGCATAACCAGGAGGAGGAGTGAGCATCAGGGGTCTCCACACCACAGAGCCAAGGGCAGAGGCCCTGACTGCCCAGGTTCAAGGAGTGGGACTGTTTATACCCAATACAGACCAGATAAATTTGATTTTCCTTATACCCATCACTCTGGTTTTGCTAACTGCCTATTCCTGGAGACGTTCCTCAGGAGATGGCAAGGGCAGAACCGTAACCACAAGTGGGATTGGAGACCCAAGACCTTTCCTTTAGTTTTATCACCTTTCTGATTCTAGCCAAGAATGTGTTGTGATTCCAGAACACACTCAGCAACAATGTGTCAGGTCTATTCTGGTTTCTGCATTGATTCACAATGAATAAAAATAAAGTTGGTACTAAATTTTATGGACTCTTACAAAAAATTCCTCCTCTTAAAACTTTAACTAGATAGTGCCTGTGAGAGCCAAAGGCAGTTTTTAATTAGCATCTGACTACTGCAAAGAGAGGAACTTCCATAATTGCCCAGCAACCTCAAATTGCAACCTTCGCTCACCCTGCAGCACGCCTCCAAGTTCACCTCTGTGCATATTCTATTCATCTTTTAGGGCTCCCTTCAAGAGTTGCTTGAAGAAAGACTGCTCTGATCACTGCAGTGCAACTCTCCTTGTCTGATCTCTCAGTTATGTGTCAAAATAGGACATCCCTCACCCTCATCCCATGTTGCCTCGTGTTGGTGATGAAATCTCTGTGTATCTGCTGTGTCTTCTTACTAGGTTCTCCAGATAAACAACTTGAGGGTAGGAAAACTATCTCAAGGGGTTCTTATTAATTATGTAACTTTCCTTATACTTTAATGGGTCCCCAAGTATAAATGAAGAAGTAGGAGACTGAAAGCACAAGTAGCAGTTACTCACGTAGAGTGTGGAGGGAGCCATTCCCTGGGGTGATGGTTCTCAAGCTTCCATGGTCCTCAGGCTCACTGAGCAGCTTGTAAAAGGCACAGATGCCTGGCCGTATTGACTCAGAGTCTCCCAGGGATTCTGACGCAGACCAAGATTTGAGAATAACTTTCCAGGGGCATGACTTGCAAAACCAACTCTGCAGACAGGAAATATCAGACAAATTTTTAAGAAACCTGTTTTTTTTTTTTTTTTTAACGAAAAAGAAGTTTCCTAATGTTGAGAAAATACATGTGAAATACGTTCTGAGAACGTAGACATGCACAAGTGCACACAAATAAAAATTGTAACTAACAAAAATACTCATAAATATCAAATGTAAAATTGGCTGTTTCATTTGAGCTGGTAGGTTTAATTCATTTATAATTAACCTCAGGTTTATTTTCAGCTCTGGTCTGTTTGCATTTGACCTTCCTACCTGTCTTCCAGCTCTCTGCTGTTTCTGTAATTTTGCTCATTCGCTGTTGGATTACAGCCCTGGGGGACACACTTAGATTCCCCGGGTTAGGCTTCCTCAGTCTGTCTGTTCAGGACTTAACCTGCCTTCCGCCCTCCACCAGAGCACTTAACTTGACGTACAGGGCTATCCTCACAATCTACTCCTTTCATCAGGGCTTAAGAGGCCGAATTAGGCATTTAAAATAGTCTCGTAATTCCTTAAACTTATTTAAAAATCCAAAGTGTAACGTAAACAAATAAATGTATGGCTTATTCTATCTCCCAACAGACTCAAAATATCCTTTGGACGTTGAAGGCAAAATTTGAAAGCCATCCTCTGAGGTTGAAAAAAATAGGATGAGTTTAGAATACACATAACTAATCCACTATGAGTTTGTCAATGTATTTCCAGTGAGCCTAGACCAATTTGCAAATCTCTTCAAGAAATAAGGATGTCTCCCACGTCTTCCCAAATTAAAATATGATGCAAAGAAAAGTTGTCTAACTGATTGTAACACGTTTAAAGCAATGTTGTCAAACAGAAGATTGGATACTGTCTTGAGTCCAGATACAAAGGAACCCCAAATAAGACTTTTTCAGCACATGCACCTACTATTCTGTCTCTTTGTAGATCTATTCTTAGAGTAGAGAAGGGATATACTCAAATAGAACATACATTCCAGAGCAGGACACACTTTCTAATAGAAAATGTCAAATATGGGATCTGGTGCAGTGGGTTTTAATTCATTTATAGTTTGTCTCAGATTTCTTGTTCCTTACTAGTTTTTCCACACTTTTGTAATTATTCTGATTAACCATTGCTTTAACTTCTATTTTGAGATTGGCCTTTGAATTTCAATTTAAAAAGTCAGCCTCATAGAAACAGACAGTAGAATGGTGGTTGTCAGGGCCTGAAAGGCTGGGGAAATAGGTGGAGGTTGGTCAAAGGGTGCAGATTTCCAGTTATAAGCTGAATAAGTTGAGGAGCTAATGTACATCATGATGACTACAGTTAATCATGCTGTACTGTATACTTGAAATTTGCTGAGCGTATACTTGAAATTTGGTGAGATCTTAAGCATTTTTACCAAAACAAGGAAAACGAAAAGTAAAAAGGTAACTATATGAGGTGATGGATGTGTTAATTAACTCGATTGTGGGAATCAGCTCACAAATGTGGACATATATTGAATCATCATGTTTTACACATTAAATATATTACAACTTAAAACAATTATTTTTATTCTTTTAAAAATTTTATTGAAGTGTAGTTGATTTACAATGTTGCATTAGTTTCTAGTGTATAGTATAGTGATTCAGGTTTACATGTATACACATTTTCTTTTTCTTTTTTTTACTTTTTCTTTTTTTTACTTAGTCAGTTTACAATGTTGTGTCAGTTTCTAGTGTGCAGCATCAGGTTTCAGTCATGCATATACGTACATTTATTTGTTTTCAGATTCTTTTTCATTATAGGTTAATACAAGATATTGAATATAGCTCCCTGTGCTATACAGAAGAAACGTTGTTTACCTAGTTTATATTTAGTCATTAGTATCTGCAAATCTCGAAAACCCAATTTACCCCTTCCCACCCCCTTTCTACCCTGGTAACCATAAGTTTGTTTTCTATGTCCATGAGTCTGTTTATGTTTTGTAAATAAGTTCATTTGTGTCTTAATTTTTTTTAGATTCCACATATGAGTCATATCATATGGTATTTTTCTTCCTCTTTTTGGCTTACTTTACTTAGAATGACAATCTCTAGGCCCATCTATGTTGCTGCAAATGGCATTATTTTATTCTTTTTAATGGCAGAGTAGTATTCCATTGTATAAATATACCACAGCTTCTTTATCTACTCATCTGTCAATGGACATTTAGGTTGTTTCCATGTCTTGGCTACTGTAAATAGTGCTGCTGTGAACACTGGGGTGCATGTATCTTTTTGAATTAAGAGTTTCCTCTGGATACACATATTCTTTTTCATGTTCTTTTGCAATACAAGTTACCACATGCCACTGAATGTAGTTCCCTATGCTATACAGTAGGACCTTGTTGTTTATCTTTTCTGTACAGAGTAGTTTATATCTGCCAATCTCAAACTCCCAATTTATCCCTCTCAATTTATCCCAATAGCACAACTTTATTGGTTAATTATATCTCACCCTCAGAAATACAGTTTCAGTATCTCTGAAGACCTTCAACTCCCTTTGCTCTGGTTCCTTGTCCACCACGCAGGAGCTGTTGGCCGAGCCCATGTGAAATGGGATTCCTTGGAGCCTCTTGGGAAGGCAGGGTGGCCAGCTTTTACTTTCAGTTCCAGAAATGCTAACCTTTTGAGAGCTGACTATGCATCCTCAGAGCAGGGTATACAAGGAGAAGGGCCCCATTTGGAAGCAGCTGTTGGCCATACCTCAGCATAAACAGCTGTCTACTGATCCCCTCCCCAGTCACCAGACAGTAAATGGTTTACGGAGGCCGAGGAACTTGGAGATCTAATTAGAACAAAAGCAAAGAGGACACTGTCAGCAAGATAATTAAATGATAGCAAATATTTAAAAAATAATAAAACAAATATTTATTATTATAAATGACTACTTAAAAATAATAACCATACATTGTTCTATGAATTTTACATATATTGTTTTAATTCTCAGGACAATTCTAGAAGACAGGCACTAAAATGATCGTTATTAAACAGATAAGGAAATGGAAGCACAGAGTGGTTAAGCAACCTGTCAAAGGTCACACAGCTAGTAAGTAGCAGAACTGGGACTTCAGCTTGTTCTGATTCCAGGGTCTAAATTTTTGACCAGTATATTATACTATCTTCTGTATAGTGCGGAGGAGAGAAAAAGCCAACATATTCAGAGTTGTGACAGGCCTAGGGATAAACTACCCTGGATACTGAGCTTAGAAAACAATGACCAATTCAGGCCCCAATAGACGCTGGGTTGATGCTGTTGGAACGCTCCCTGCCCTGGTCAGGATGGGCCCTGGAACCAAGGAGGCCTGAGGCCACAGGTGGAGGACACAGGCGGGGGGGCGGGGAGATCTAGGAAGGACACAAGCTGATGCCTCTTCATTCCCTCACTTCATTTTAACCTTGTACTGAGGCGGGAAGCCCCATAAAAAGGCCCACAGGACCCCCAGGCACAGCCACTACTCTCCTGCCAGCACCATCTGGTTCCCTGGTCCAGAGACTCTATCTCACTTTTTGTCTCTGAAAGGGCTTACTTACCCCTAAAATTCTATTGGTTCCTTGAGTTCACCCCTGATTGGTTATTTCCTTCACTCCTGATTGGTTCATTTCCCTAACTTCTGATTGGTCCATTTGTAGGACTTCATTTGCATGGAGCTCACTCCTGATTGGTTATTTCTCTCCCTCCTGATTGGTCCATTTCTACAAAGCTTGTTCCTAATTAGTCAACTTTCGTTATACCTCATTTGTATATGATGTTGCAAAGTGTAAACTGGCAGCCTATAAAAGCCAGTGTAAGCCTACAGAGGGGGCTAGAGCTTGGAGTATTAACTCCTCTGGGCCCGCTGGCGGAAAAACCTGAGTTCTCCAACTCTCTGAGTGCTGCTTGGTGTCTCGCCTGGATCCAGGTTGCTGTCACAACTGAGCTGTAACACATTTTTCCACAACAGTACGAAACAGCTGCTCTTTACAGATGTATGATTTGATTGACTGACTGAAACCAGTGTTCAAAAATCTCCAGGGCAGTACCAACAATTCTATGAGAAAGGGGCTTACGAGTGACAATTGGCTGAAGAGGAGGCAGACTAGTGGACTTGTCTTGAAGCTATTTTGTACAGTAAGTCTTGGTTTAACTTCAAATAGGACATTTGTTTGGGGTAGCTTTGGGGACAGATGGAGATTTGTGGGGACTAAAGTTCCTTTCTCAAGCCATTCCCTGGTCTGCCTTGGTGTGAGCTAAGTGTGGCTGTCATTCATGTGTTCTGAAGTCCAGCTCCACCCCGGTGTGTGCAGCATGATGACAATTCCGCCCTCAGAAATGTAGTCATCGGCAGTCCCAGAGCCCCAGAGTACTGAAGCTTCTCTCCTGAGAAGCAAGGGCAAGGCTGGCGTGTCTGAAACCTACCCCGCTGGAGAACCTGACAGGAGGCGCTTAGAAATCTGTACTCTGGGATGGGGGTGTGCTTAGTGATCAGGAGCGGATAAAATTCCATTAGAGGTAAATGTTGTCAGACAGCAGGCTGGGAAGATATATTTTAAGCTGAGAAATTACTTAATAAATTCAGACCAACACTCTGTGACATTTCCCACAAGACTTTAATGCTGTTTACAAATTCCAGAGAACACCCTGAGTCGTTTCTGGCATGGGCTTATGATTTATTTCAAAGGAAAATGGGACAGAGTGTGTGGGTTTGTGTTTAATGTGAAAAGGGATTTGGAGATGAAAAGTCAACTGGCATGAAAGATTGCAGGGCAAATGCAAAGTAGTGGAGCCTGTGGGTGGCCTTGGAGCATGGAATAAGGTATTGAGAAAGGAAGGGCCTCTGACCATTCCAGTGCTAATCAAATTGTTCCATTTGCACAGGCCATTAACGCCTTAAAGAGCATGGGTTTGGAGGGAATGCTAGATCCTGGGTTTCTGAAACACTTCAATCCCGAAGACTTTCATATCAAGCATAGGCAGAGCTTCTGCCCCAAGGAAGGAGGCCAGATATAGTTTACCCTCCACCAAAGTCAACATTTAGAGGACATGACCTTCATCTGAAGTGAGATGAACTTCATTTAGACCAAAGGAAGGCATTTCTAAAGAAAAGAATACCTTGGACTAAGAACGTGAAGGAAGACCTGGGAGCAAATTTTCCATGGCTGAGGCTCTGTGTTTCTTGGAAACACAGGGATGGAGGACGTGACCTGTGACTTAGTCTCCACGTGGTGTAGAGACCACAAAGGGATCAGGGAATTAGATGCATCCTCAGTCAGCTGCTGGAGCCATCCAGGGGACAGTGGGTTCAAATACTGGCTGCTGAAGGAGCCAGTGGGGCCAGGCTGGTGGGGAGAGGACAACATGAAAAAGGATCTTCTTTCTCCATTTCTGTCTCTCCTCTTCTCCTCGGGAAACTCCCAGGCCCATTCATCCTGCTTGCCATGGAGGATGGGGTTTGAATGGGAAACGAGGACAGTGATGTCCCCCATCTCTCTTGGGAAAAAAAAATGACATTCCATTTGGTTTTGGAAAATACACAATATTCCACTTATAAAATATTCAATCACTGCCATTAATCCTCCGCCTGAGCTGGCCCTGCCCCACTTAGGCATGAGCGGCAGACTGGCTGTGGCCACAGGCCCAGGAACCACTCAGACTTCTCTTGTGTGGACCATGTCATTAGGGGCGTGAGGGTCCTCTGTTCTGAGATTTGAGCTCTCTAGCATAGGGGTCGTCTGGGTCTGCAAGGGCCTTCAGAGCCGCCTCTAGGCTTAAAGGCAAAGGCCTCCAATTGATCTGGGCCTCCTGTGACTGGGCTGAGGATTTACAGAACATTCTGGGCCTTGACAAATTAATTCCTCTTGATATAACATAGGGCAACAGCTCCAAAAGTCCTACTCCACTCTCCAAAGCTCAGCGGCCGTAAGAATTGGGCCGTATCCCATCCTGTGCTGGCCAGCGGCTCTTTCCCTCCTTCAAGTTTCTCTCTCGAACTTTCTCCTTCCACTCTCAGGTTTCTTCTTATTGTTTCAATATTTATTTATTTATTTACTATTAAAAAAATTAATCATAGAATCCCAATATGTCAGACGTGGAAGGGGCTTAGGAACCACCAAATCCAATCCTCTTATTTGACAGAGGAGGAAACTCAGGCCCAGAAAGGGGAACTGAGTAGGTGTTTTCTCCAGAGCTTCAAAGCAACAACTGCCTCTTCTAGTCCTCAAGCCCTCTTTCTGGAAGAGGTAGTCCATTTGCCAGGACCCTAGGCTCGTTGGCTGGGCAGTCCTCCTCCCCGGCCTCCTGAGGCTTCCCGACCTACTGCACACACTCAAGTGACCAACCAAGGCCCAAGGTGTGGCGAGTGGGCAGGTGGCCATCCCTTTCCAGCTCCTGGGACAGTTCCATGGATTACTCTACTTTCTGCTAAAAGACTCTTCTTGTTGAAGGCTCATTTCCCTGCCCAGACCCTCAGCTCTCTGCACATCAGAGAGCCCTCTTGGCTTCATATCTTGGGCTGTACTAGGTTCCGTCTTCTGGGGACTTCCCGCAGGACTGATGCTGTCTGCGCTGGGCTGAGGGCTCTGTGCTCCTGCCCCTCCAGCCCCTGAGACACTCCTGCCTCTCCCCTCACCCACTTTGCTTCCTTCCAGAAACCACTCAAACTTTGCCAGAGCTCCAGGTTGACTTGGATTGGCATTCGATGAACGTTCCTCAGGATGAGGAGGAAGCTTCAAGCTTCAAAAAGTAGGAGAAGGGGAAGGTATTCTCCTCTGGGGGAAAACCAGCTATCAGGTGAGAGTGGCACGTTGGTCCGCCCAACTGTTTCCTGAGCCTGACCCTGAGCCCAAGGGAAAGCCATTGACATTCCTGCTGCTGCAAAGTTCCAGTCACTGTCGGAAAGACTGCCTGCGACTGGACTGGGGGCAGTCCAGGTGACTATCCTTAGCTCCCAGCAGCCGGCCCCAGGGTCCTGCTAAGGGTGAGGATGTCTCCTTCGGGGCAGGCTGGACAGATACCCCAGGTGCTCCCTCTCTCCCCACCTCTTTAGTTGCCTCCAAAGCCCAGGACTCTTAGGGCCCAGGGTTAGGTCCAGCCCAGAATCACAGGGTTGGGGAGATCTTAGGAGCCATCAACTTTTTCATGTTGAGGTTGAGGAAACTGAAGGACAGGAAGAAGGAGTTACCCCAAGTCCTGCCGTTTCTGGGAGACAGAGTGAGAGCATGAGTGAGCACCTTTACTTTCCAGGATGGAAGGGAGCCATCATCAACACTGCCTCTGTGAGCTTCCCAGAAGCTCGGTGAGGTCAGCAGAACAGGGGGATCCCCATTTTCTCGGATGTGAGAAGAGTCCTGTCTGGTGCTCTGAGACTAGACTTCCTGGTCCTGCTTGGGTTGCAATATTAGGACTGGAAAGACATTGGTCCAGGTTCCAAACCAGCACTGCCAAGACGTCTCTGGGGTGGCTCTGTCCCTTTCTGTACTTCAGGGTCTTGGCCACCTCAAGGACATGCCTAAGAAGTGGGTAGTCAGCCTGTGGTGGCTGGAAATTATAAAATCCTTTAAGTCCTGTAAAGGACTGAGAGTTGCATTGTATTTTGCAGCCTATAAAGGGGCTCGGGGGCCAAGAAGGGAAGCAGGTGGTCTGGGCAGAGGAGAATCTGCTTCCAGAGGCTCACGATACTCAGTTTTGCTTTGTTTTTTTCCTATTTCTTTCAGGGTTGTAATTCCATGATTCTAAAATGAAACATTCTGTTTTCTGATTATAACCTTTCTAATGAAGGGGTTGAGTAGTGGCCCCAAGGGAAAAAAAAATAAATCACAGGAGCTATTCGACTTTGCATCTGCACATTCCCCAAGGGACACTGAGACTGGGGGGAAAAAGTGGCTGGAGTCCACAATCCACTTGGGTTGTTCACTTGAAACAGCCCACCAGGCTTCTCCCAAGGCCTGGCCAGCCAGCCCTTGTAGCTTTAAAAACATTCCCATGAGAACAAAGCTAAAGGTAAATAAGCCAGAGCGGCCAGGACAGAGCTCCTCTCTTATCACAGAGAGATAATTGCTGACTCCAGCTTTGTCCTCATACAGCGAGCAGCCTCCCCTCCCCACGGCCCCCACCCTCCGGATTATCCTTTAATTACCAAGGGAATGATCCACGTGGTCCTGCTAACAAGGGATTTTGGATTGCTGGGGTGAGGGCAGAGCTGGACCTTCCACAACAAACATTTTCCTTCTGGAAACAGCCCTTGTCCTAACATTGGCTCTGGGCTTCCTGCGATGCCCGTTCATAAATGATTCAGGCCCTTCTTTTCGTAGAGCGTTGAAGCTCTCTCCCTCCTTGCCTCACTTGGGAGCACAAACAGCAGCCCAGTGTGGAATCTAATACCCAGTAAAGCTTTCAGGTTCAAGAATAATCAGATAGCACTGGAAACAGCACATAAATCCCACATCCAAACAGCAACAGTTGCCAGCTTGGCTGGGGCTCGGGGGATGTGGGGGGAAGGAGAGGAAGTGGACCTATTTGGGGGGGTCCTTGGGAGAAGGCATCACGCCCCTTTAAGAGGGGCAGCAGCGGGTGGCCCCGCCAGGCTGCTGGGAAGCAGCTTTCTTAGTTCTCTAGTTGCTGATCTGACCTTGTCTCAGGAAGGTCAGACACCTCCCGGGGCTGGTGGTCCCAAAGCCAGGCCCCCGAGAAGGAGAAGGACTTCTGTTACTATTCTACCTCCCACAGTTTGAGGGGGAAGCTGTGAGCCGTTTCCAAGGCCTGCGCATTGGCTCCTGCTGCCAGTAGGAGGCTGGAATCCTGTTTCTCTGGCTCCTGTGAGTCTGAGAGCTGTCTTTCTCCGTGTCTTTATAAATCTCAGCCTTTGATCATAGCCCAGACCGGACCCTTTCATAAAGCTTTCTTCAACACTGCAGCCCAATTCTCTGAAGTCCAGTGGTAGCCAGTTTCTATAAACTGTAATCATAACGGTGATGCTATAGTGATAATCATTGTGATCATAGCCAACATTTACTATGCGTGTACTTTGTGCCAAGTTCTCTGCTAAGGGCTCTTTTGTAGGAACTCAGTCTATCCTCACCACAGCCTAATGAGGTAGATCGTAGCAGTATGGAAGTGGAGGCCCTGTTCGTTTTTGGTTTCATGCGTGTTTCTTCTTCCCTCTGCTGACTTTCCAAGGGAAGCGGGTGTGAGTGTTCCGGGCTCTGCTGGGCAGGACCTTATTAACCCTCTCTCAGTGGCAGTGTTCCAGCCATTTTTCAAATGAGGTTCAGAGAGGTGAAGCAACTTGCTGACTGATCTCAGGTCACACAACTTATTTTTATCTATTTATTTACTTTTTATTGAAGTAGAGTCGGTTTACAATGTTGTGTTAATTTCTGGTATATAGCATAGTGATTCAATTATACATATATATGTATTCCTTTTCATATTCTTTTTCATTATAGGCTATTACGAGATACTGAATATAGTTCCCTGTTCTGTACAGTAGGACCTTGTTGTGTATCTATTTTATTTTATTTTATTTTATTTTACTTTTTAAATTTTTTTATTGAAGTATAGTTGGTTTACAATGTTGTATTAATTTCTGGTGTACAGCATAGTGATTCAGTTATACAATACATGTTTCTTTTTATATTCTTTCCATTACAGGCTATTACAAGATATTGAATATAGTTCCCTGTTCTATACAGTAGGACCTTGTTTTTTATCTATTTTATATATAGTAGTTAGTATCTACAAATCTCAAACTCCCAATTTATCCCTCCACCCTCCCTCCTTTCCCTACGGGTAACTATAAGTTTGTTTTCTGTGTCTGTGAGTCTGTTTCTATTTTGTAAGTAAGTTCATTTGTGTCATTTTTAAAGATTCCACATATAAGTGATATCATATAGTATTTTTCCTTTTCTTTCTGGCTTACTTCACTTAGTATGACAATCTCCAGGTCCATTTATGTTGCTGCAAATGGCATTATTTCATTCTTTTTTATGACTGAGTAGCATATATATATATATAATCTCACAACTTCTTTATCCAGTCATCTGTGGATGGACTGGTTGTTTAGGTTGTTTCCATTTCTTGGCTATTGTAAACAGTCCTGCTATGAACATTGGGGTGCATGTATCTTTTTGAATTAGAATTTCCTCCAGATAGATGCCCAGGAGTGAGATTGCTGGATCATAGGGTAGGTCTATTTTTAGTTTTCTAAGGAATCTCCATACTGTTTTCCATAGTGGCTGCACCATTCCCACCAGCAGTGCAGGAGGGCCCCCTTTTCTCCACACCCTCTTCAGCATTTATTGTTTGTGGACTAGTCCCACAGCTCATAATTGCCACAGTTGGACATAGAATATGGGTGCCCTATGTCTTCTGTAATCTGGTGGCTGAATGCACAATTCTACTACCACTTACCAGATATATGACCTTGGGCTTAATTAGCCTCTGCATTTCAGTTTAATTATCAAATAATGGTAGGAGGAATAACCTACTCTAAGGTTGTAGTGAGGAAAGAATGAGAAAAATGCATGTATGAAGCTTAGACCAGGGTCCTTGGCACACAGTATGCACAATAAATATTAGTTATTATTATCACCACTCAGTGTAATGCAACAAATCTTTAATGAGCAGCTATGATTTGACTCTGGACAGGGCACTGTATTCGGTGCTTTCCTGTCTTACTCCTCTTCTACACTCTCCACAGTGCCTTGAAAAACATTAAACACATAGTAGCTGATCAATAAATGCTTTCTGATTTATTTCTGCAATATAGCTGGAGATGGCTTCCCAAAAGAGCATTTCTGCCTGTCATTGTGAATGTCTCCATCTGTCAGTACTTATTCTTCTTTTGCCCCCTCCTACACCTGATTTTGGAAGAACCAATGGCTGTATGATGGTAGAGAGACCTGGCTCTGAGAGCCAGTTGATCTGGGGTCAGCTTTAGGTTCTACACTAACTTCGACCTCATTAAGTTTTTTCCACCTTTGTACCTCAGTGGTTTGACTTAGAAGATGTCTCAGGTCCCTTGCATGCTTTAATTCCCTGGGAAAGGGAATGTTAAGGGAGAGGATATCAAGCAGTGCCCCCAAACTCCTGGCCCTTGGATCTCAACCCTTGAAAGTGGCTGCTATTTTAAAGTGTTTTTGGTCGAGGAAGAGAATAAATGAGTATAAGAAACCCCTCAGTCATATGGGCCAGCCAATCTCTCTACTCCTAACCATGGCCATGCCCATGCTGGCCATACTCAGCATCCTCCTTTCCTTTTGTTACCCCAGCTCAGATCAAGGAAGGATTCTATGAATATGTGTATGTGTTCCCATGTGAAGTAGCTACTTTGGGAAAAAGTCATGTTGCTAAGTTGGCCATTGGCAACTTTGGCTTTTGGAAGCCAACTATTGGGAAGAAAGAGACTACCAGTGTTTAAACTTTCCTGAAGTTGGCTAACTCTGATCAACTTGTTGGGCTGCCTTCCAGGGACCCTGGTATGTGTATATGTGATGTGTGGGTGATGTGTGTGTGTGGTGGAGGGAGGAGTCAAACCATAGGATTCATGAGCAAATGGAGAATGCAGCCTGGCTCAGTCCAAGAAGTGGGGTGGGAAAAACCAGGGCAGAAAGTTGACATGGCTGAGGTGAGAGGGAAGAAGGGGGACTCTCTCCATCCTAGACATCTGAGGCTTTCCCTTCAGGGGTGTTGCCATGGAGAGAGGAGGCAGAACCAAGGCAGAGCTCTCCAGGAACGCCGGTCACACCCTACAGGGGCAATGCTTACCTGGGAAGCAGGAGTTAGAATCCCATGAGAGGGAAATGGAAGACATGCAGTCTTTCTTGGAAATTCAGGATAAATTATGTGACCTTCTAACTTCTCCTACAGCCCCCTTGGGAATGACTGATTTTCAGTTCTCTTTGAAATACTTCTTACAAAAGAAAAGACCTGCTCTTCCCCTGAATCAGTTTCGACTAAATCCCTGGTTGAAAAGGCAGTGGAGGTACCTGGCCAAGTATGTGAGAAGGATGTGGGAAGAGAGAGGATGGAGAGGAGCCCGCCTCCTACTTTGCTGAGGGCAGGAGCAGCCCCGGGGCAGCTGGACCCTCTTGTCTCCCCAGCTTTGATTTGTGCTTTATTCTAAGACTCTTTATCCTAAAGAGCACATTGAAAGGGAATGCTTTTAAGAGCTGCCTTGTACCTGCCAAGAGCATGGTAATGAGTTGGCAGGGCAGAGTCCCATTGTGGAAATCTGTGAGTGGGATGGCTCCAAGTAGGAGACTAACATTCTTCTGTCAAGTGCCTGGGGTACACCTTGTTCTAGCAGGTAGGGCCTGGAGTAGGAGGTTTCCGTGTCCTCTGCAGGGATCATGGGGCTGCAAAAGGGAGGAGGAGGGAGAATGGTAAAATCTGGGAAATTTGTGAACTGGCAAAGCGCATGTGGGCTAGAGCATCTGCAGCAGCTGACCTAGGGGCACCTCTGAACCCATTCAGACTCATGCAGTCAGCCCCAGGACCAGGCTCCACTGCCAACTTGCTTCTCTGGGAAACCTTCCAGAAACCCTCAGCACTGCCCTCTGTCCGCCCTGGTACATCCCCTGACTTAGCTCTTACCATATGATACGGAAATGACTTGACACTGTGTCTCCCCATCTAGACTGAGAGATCCTTGAGGGACCGTGTCTTCCTTATCCTGCACTTGCAGTAAGTCAGTGAAACTGAAAGCGTAGCACATGGTGGGCACAACACAAAGGCTCTCTCCCTTCCCTCCTGAATATGGTCACAGTTGACTTTTGACTTAAAATTAAGACCACTCAGGTTTTTGTTTTTTTTTTTGGAGGGTGTAGGTAATTAGGTTTACTTATTTTTATTTATTTTTTAACATAGGTACTGGGGATTGAACCCAGGACCTTGTGCATGCTAAGCATGCACTCTACCTCCCCACTTGATCACTCACTTTGAAGATGTACAACTTTCCCACCCTTGTCATCTTCTACCTGCCCCCTCCCACCTTCCTGCCCCGTCCCCCTACAGCCCCCTAATCTCACAGCCTGGGCTCAGGGAGTAACGGCTAACCATTGCTGAATGTGCCTCCACTCCATGTATAAATTTCGAAGCCTAGAGAGAGACCACCAGGAGGGTCGTCCACCCTGGGACATGACCCATGCTGCTGGGCCCCTCCATTGGCATGCATTGCTGAGAGTTGTCTGTGGAGCCCACTCCTCGACCCTCCCTCCCCCTTTATGAACCCCAGCTCAGATGGAGCCAGGTAGAGCCACTCTGCTAAGAAATGATCTCTGCTTCTTGCCAAGGAAGGAAAGTAGGACCAGAAGCCTCTTCCTTGGGGGCGAGTTAGTTAATCACTTGTCTTTCCCCTTGAATCAACACAACTAAAGAATATCTTTTGCCTCTTCCTCCTTTCCCCTCTGCCCTCTGCATCGCCCATCAGCCTCTTATTATTCTAACATGTCCTCTTCTTGCTCTTGTGCTCTTGTCAGTGTCATCAGTAACTTTACCTGGGAAGGCTAGTCCACATTGCAGCCCAGCTCTCGTCTTCCTCTTCCCATCATCTTTCCCACCCTAGCCTCTCTTTTCCTCCAGTCACAGTCAGCCTGTTCTGGAGTGATACCAGCTGTGGGAAACTAGAGATGTCTGTGCCTGTCCATGTCACATAAAGGGAAGGCCCTCGAGCTACCTCTGAGAGGGAGACTTCAGAACAAGGAAGTGGGGACCGGCGGAGGGAGAGGGGAGCAGCAGAGTCATTTATCATGGCTAAATGGAAATTTATTGCCATAACCCCGGGGGCTATAGAAAAGCTTCAGCTCAGCTGGCAAAGGGAACAGGAACTCCAGTGATCGCTAGAAAAACAAGCTATATCCCCAAATCAATCTATTGGCTGGTGGTTGTTATTTTTAAAGTGCGGTGGCACTGGGCTCCCTGGCAGCTCTGGGGCCTGGGTAGCCTGAGGTCGGATGGCATGAAGAACTGGGTTGCCCATCTCTCTGATGGCCCCATTGGGTATTAGCTCTGGGCAGTCGTGGCCAGGGCTCAAGTGTGAGTTCTTCTGTCTGCCTCCTTCCCTTTCCATGAGGCTGGGGCAAACCCTCCCCGGCCATTCTGCTCACATTTCAGGAGAGCTCGATCAACAAACCTGGACAGCAAACCAGTGTTTACTAACAGCCAGCACTTCCCCAGACACCGTGGGGGATGTGAAAGTGTATGGTGTGTCTCCACCCCTCATATACTGCTTGTAATCTTGTTGAGGAGAGAAGACTTACATGGTGATTGAAGTTGAGAGGACAGAAGGGCTTGACTGGAGTGTGCAAAGCAGGAGTGTGGAGAAGAGAGGGCTCCACCTGAGCTGGGGGTCAATCAATGAATTCCTTAAATCTGTACAGTAATTTACAAAGTGCTTTTATACAAAACTTACTTTATTTTGGTATGATTCTCATGTCAACATTTCTGTTGTGGGCAATCATGATTTCATCGTTTTAAAGAGGGGGCAACTGAGGTTGAGAAAGTTGAAGCCATGAGTGGACTCGAACAGCCGTGTTCCAACTTTGAGTTCCCTACTCCTTTTGTTATATTGTGTCAAGGATTTAAAGGAGACAAGACTCAAGGTAAGGAGGATTTAGATTAATGAAAAGCAAAGAGAATGAAAATTCAAGTAGGAGAAATGGCATGAGCAGGATGTATGCTTGGCATACAGCAGAGGTTTAAGAGTGTTGGGTGAAGGTATAAGTATACAAATGAATTCAATGTAAAATAGACAAATGTTCCCCATGTCCTGGAACAGGGAGAGGATGGAGAGGGGAGCAGCAGAGTCACTGTCGTGGTTAAATGGACATTTATTGCTCTAATCCCAGGACTAGAGAAAGGCTTTACTAGTGTCCAGGGCATGTACCTCAGAAAAATGGGGGAAGATGGGTGAATGAGTTGGGTGTGGCTGGAGGATGGAGGCCTGAGGGTCTAGGCAGAGGAGTCTGGGTTGATGTCAGAGGCCCAGAGAAAGTCACTGAGATTCTGGAACAAGTGCATTTGCCCCGAAGTCAAGGGAGTCATGCCTCCCTGTGTATATCCATGCCTAGAGAGGTAGCGAACCCAACAGCCAGAGGCCAGACCTGCACTGAGTCAGAAGATGACAATCCTGAGCCCAGGTTTCTTCCACCCTGGGTGAGTCTCAAAACCTCTCCAAACTTCAGCTTCCCACTTCTTCAGAGCTCAGATGAAATGTTACTGCCCTGATACTCTGATTAAGCCAGACCCTCTGTCATACGGCTTTATGGCAACTCCTACTTCTCCCCTGTGGCACTTGTCACAGTTGTAATTAGTTGTCTAATATCTGCAGGCCCAGGAGGACAGGGGCCAGACCCGTCATGGTCAGGGCTGCATCCCTAGCTCTGAGCATGGAACCGGGAATTGTTCTCAAGAAATACTGGTTTAATGAGTGAATAGGTTTGTTTAATGCGTATAATAATGTTAACTCAGAGAGCAGTTGGGAGGATCAGAGGTCATCTGGTGAGTCCTTTACAGGTAAATGGAAGAAATTATCATTATGGGGACCTGGATAAAGACTATGTTGAGAGTCTGGAGGCGGGAAGGACCTCCAGAGGCGGTCATCCAGGCTGATATGAGGGTGGGGAGGGGTTAGACAGTTGGAAGAAAGGATGACAAAGCCCAGCGCCAGGCTTTCCATATACAGAATGAAGGAGGGAAGAAACTCTCCAAGTTCCCAGCCAGAAAATGAAGAGCGTGGAAATGTCCTCCAGGGCGGCGGTGGGCGGGCGAGGAGAGCCCTCCTGCTCAAGGGCTGCCTCCCACGCTCCTCTCAAAAGCTTCGGCTGCTCCTCTTCGTTTTCCCTTTCTGTACTGTCTCTGACTCGCCCTCATTCTCTGTTGTGGTGTTTCTTGGCCTCGCTTTATATTTGATAGTCTTTGCCCCTCCCTGCCTCTGACCCCACCTGGCACCTTCTATTTTGTCTAATTCATCTTCCCACGCCTCTTCCCCCTCCACATCTTCACTTCCCGTCTCTACTCAGTGCTTTTCCCCTTTTGAAGGTTTCTCTTTTCCAGCCCCTCTCTCCTACCAGCTGTCTGCTCTTTCTGGCATCCCGGAGGCGTAGTGAAATCTGCCAGGTGAATCAGTATCAACATGGAAGATTTCTTTTGGTCCCTCTTCTCTCAACTCTTCTCCACCCCGCCTTCTGCCTCCAGTCTCCCCTCAGTTCTCCCTTCTCGCTGAATTAGAGACCACGCCGATGCCTGCCAACTAGGGCAGCATGCCCTGGCACTGACGATCCTTCAGCCTTTTTTCTATCCTTTTCTATGAATCTCCTTGTTTGAACTGAGCTTTCCCTCCCCTGGGATTCATCCTCCATCCCCTGACCTGGAATGCCCTCAGCTGTCCCCTTATCTACCCTTGCTCTTGCCTCTCTCCTTCTTCCTAACCTGATAATGAGGCAAATATCTCACTGCCTCCCGTGTCTTAATTTAATGCCCGGTGCATTTGTCATCACATCAGACTGCCTGTCCAGAATGAACTGTCAGGGGACGTGGACCTGGCTAATGTCACTCTCTTTCAGTCTCACTGAGTGTTATACCAAAGTAGGCTCTTTGTAAACCCTTCTGATACTAATGTTCCTGATGTGGCTGATGAAGACGTCAATAAGTGAGATGAATCATGGCAATGTTCTGGAACCATGCCTGGCACATAATAGGTATTCAATAACCATTAGTAGACTCTTAATCTGAATGATAATGTTAATTGCTTTTCAAGGCTCCTTTTTTTGATTGCAAATAGTGAAGATCAACTCAGAGGAGCTTGAGGAAGAAGGAGACCCTCTGGGGTGTTGATGAGTCTAGACCCAAGGTCAGGGCATGCATTTGGGCTTCATCAGAGTCAGGAACCAGGGGCTAGGAAGCTGTCAGGGCCTGGGACAGCCACTGTCTGGCCGTGTGGTCTCATCCCTTTCCCTGTGCATCTGCTTCATTCTCTTTCTTTGCAGACAAGCTTCCTTGGCTCTTCTGTGTACATGGCAGAATGTGGCCACCCTCACCTCAGCATCAGACTTCTCTCCAAGCTCCACCAACCCATATTCTGGTTCTTCAAGTCCCTGTTTGTGGAAGAGAAATGTGATGGCCCTGTTGAGGTTAAGCGCCCCCTCTGGCCCCTCAGCTGTCACTTTTCACAAACAGGCACAGGAGTGTTCCCCTCCAGGTTGAGCAGTTCTTAAGAGGGTATGTGTTGATCGAGGGGTAGTGGTGGGGAGACAGGGCAGATATGACAGAAAGTGCCTCTTACATAAAATAACAGTGGGAAGAAAGATGTCTGTCAGATTTGACCTACCCATGTCAGTCCACCTGCACTCTCTCACACAGTGTCTTTGGACTTGTGCGTCCTGGTTGGGGATCACGCCATGAAGTCTGGTCCCCAGATCGGTGCTGAACTCAGCTCATCTGATGTGAGGAAGGCAGTCCCAGAACACACCTAGATTCTCCACCCTGGCAAGATCCTTTAGGTCCGACCCCAACTCATTTCCTGTCTCTCCCAAGGAAGGGAGGTTCATAAAGCCTAGCCATACCTGAGTGGCAGCTCCTTCACAGAAGCTGATTACAAAGCCAAAAGCACTTCAGCTCCTGGCAAAGATAAAGAGAAGCATCTTCCCACACTGGCTGCAGCGATAGATGGGTTTGCTTTTCTGCAAGTGATTACTTTGGCTCAGATAAGGAGCCCAAGTGGCTGGCCAACCAGCAGATTTCCTATAATCTCTTTCCTAAGATTTGAGCTCAAACAACCTCAGTCACCCTCCCCATCAGGCCCCCACCTTTTGCAATATCTGCTTTGTGATCTCCTCTGAGAAAAAACAAATGTTTGGGCCTCTTAGAAGGTCTGGAGGCTCTGGTAGCACCAGATGCTGGGAAAAAGCAAAGTCCACCCAGCAAGGGAGTATTGTGTTTAAGAACTCAGGCCTGGAGAGTGCAGAATGGGGCTTGCATCCTGGTGGGTTACTCAGCAATTTAGCAAGTGTACTTGTTATGATTATTTTTATTTATATTTTAAATCATAGGAAAACAAAGAACTTTGTGAATTTCTTTACATTTATTTTATGGTCTAGGTTTGTTTCTCTTTTGCATTATATTTCAAGGGAATGTCATAATCTTTTCAGTGTCTTGGGCCTTTAAATTCTGGGTCCTTTATTTATTAAATATGTGACCTGGGTCAACTAAGTAAGATGGGGTGAATTATAGCCCAATCCCATTGGGTTATTCTGGGGATAAAATGGGATTATCCACATGAGTCTGTGCCCAGCACCTGCCACGTTGCAAGCACTCTCTGAACTGTAGCTTTTACTTTGGTTTTATAAAGTGAGAAGGGCATTTAAAAATATGGGCCTGGAGTTGGCAAACAGGCATGTCCTGATAGCTGTCCCATGGGCATGACCGGTGTGGACTGTGCCCCAGGCTAGGTCCTGAAGAACCATCACTTGAGGAGAAGAACCTGAGGTTTGGGATGTGGGGTCAGGGTCAGGGAGCAGAAGCAGAGGCTATCCTGATTTTTCCAAGACTTCAACATCTGGAAATATGCTAAAAATCGAGTGCTAACATCATATATTCCACTTAGATGGACTCTCTCATTCAGTTTCTCTCCTTGCTTTGAGATCCACGTGGTAGATGTCATTCTGTCTCTAGAAAAGGCTGTCCTCTGGCCCCAAACTGACCTTTAGGAATCCCTTTCTTGAAGTTGACCTGCCCTCCCTCACTCTTTGGTCACCTGTTTTTTATTCTACACTGTCAGGAAGTTCTCTTTCAAGTTTCCCCTAATGACTGGGGTTTTCTTTGAGTCTCCTGTGATTAGAGGGTACTGGGAAACACTCTAGATTCTTTGCCTGCCTCTTGGTAAGAGAACGGTTTTGTTGATTCGTTCGTTCATTCATTCATTATCCTTGAGCATTGACCAAGGACCAGGCTCTGTGCTGGGCAATGGGTGTCCAGGTCTTTGTGAAACACTTAATCACCTGACCCATTGAGTTGCCAGGGAAGGGGGTCTACCACTAAATCCTGCTTCTTCAGGTGGCAAGAGAGGGGTTCCCACATGTCATATTCAATTTTGCTCCTAAGCCTACTGGCTGATTCTCTAATTGAAGTCTGCACACAGAGTAAGTTTTGTTAATATCTGACTTCTCTGACAGGGGATAATGTTCCTTCGTGTACTAATTGGCTTTCCAGGATCATCCACATTTTCCCACTTCTCAAATGAAACTCATCCTGGACCCTCTTCAACAAATAGAATCCTAGCATTTGCATAAATGATGAAATCTGGCCTTACCAATTGGGCTAGGGAGCTTCTCAGCTCGCTTACTCAAGACTCACTCCTCACGGCCGTGGGACAGTGGCACGAGAAAGAGTGGGGTCTTTGCCCCCAGCCGGTAGGCAGCAGGCACCTGATGGTCAGAGGCGAGTTAGCAGAAGAGCTTTAGCTTTGGAGCTCAGTCTCGGCTCTGCCATCATTAACCGTAAAGCCGTGGGCAAATTCCTGAGTTCTTTGTGTCTCAGTTATCTCATCTGCAAAATGGGGCTAATAGCTCTGCACTATTGTAACAATTAAATGAGATCATGCAGGTATAGCACTGAATACTGTGTTTGAGCCAGAGTGAGCACTTGGTGAATAAAAACAATAATGATAATTAGTATTTTCATGGTGGAGGAGGCAACTGGGGCCTGGAAAGGAACTTGGGTTCTGGGATTTGTTGGCCGGCTCCATGAAGGTGGCCACCTCATGCTGTAGTATAAAGAAGGAAAAAAGGGGAAACTGCCTTTATTAAGACAGACACAGTGTTAGGTGCGTTATATGTTTTGTCACTTGACTTTCAAACACCCCCATGAGGTGGGTATTAGCGCCCCCCCTTTCCAGAGAAGGACGCTGCCAGGGACTTTTAATACTTTGTGCCAAGATTACAAGGCCAGAAGGGCGGGCAGGATTTGAAACCACGTCTGTCTGAGCCCACCTCATTCCTTGTCTACCTCAAGGAAGGGAGATTCTTCTTTTTTATTAATTAGCTATAGTTGATGTATAATATTATATAAGTTTCAGGTGTACAACATAGCGATTCACAATTTTTAAAGTTTCTAGTCTATTTATAGTTATTATGAAATATTGGCTTTATTCGCTGTGCTGTATTATATATCCTGGTAGCTTATTTATTTTATACATAGTAGTTCGTACCTCTTAATCTCCTACCCCTGTAAGGAAGGGAGATTCATCGCTTCTTGGCCTTTTGGCTAAGATCAAGTGAAGGAAGGGAGATTCTTTTTTGTTTTTTAATTTAACAGGTGCTTTACTATGAAAGTAACTTAATCAATGTCCATAATATAGATGACTTTCACAATCCAGTAAACAACTAAAAAAGTTTTATAGTCCAATAATAAATGTAAGTTTCCAATTTGAATGAAGTCTAAAAAATAACAAATCAGGGCCCTGAGCATACAAAAGGCAAATATTCAAAGGAAGCTCATAGTTCAGAATCACCCTACTGTTGTTGTGCAAAACCCACAGCAATTTTTTTTTTTGTAGTAATTGGGTTTAACAGTATTATAATTCTAATGAACAAGTTAAGTCAGGGATCTCTAAATTTTGGAATCCCAGTATTAATTGATTACAAATAAGTATTAGCTCACATCTGTCACCAATGACTCAAGAGTTTATTTCTAATGAATTGACCATTATATTTCCAAAGTTCTGAAATGGCCAACAGACCGCAGAAAGACACTTCTTTAGGTTCCTACTTGAAACCAACAGCTTCAGCAAACTACTGGCCGTGATTCAGGGCCAAAGGAAGGGAGATTCTTAAATGTTAGCAGGAGAAAAGAGAAGAGTAGATATGCTGATTCATCTACTCGGGCCTGGGCCCTCTGCACATACCATCTGCCTTAACTGCCCTATTTTGCAGATAAAAACAGTGAAGCTCAGAGGAAAACAGCCTAGCCTGGGACAGAGCAGGCATGGGGCTTGTTTCTGTCCGCCTGCCAGGCTGGTGCTCCTTCCTGAGTGCCTGGAATGGCCCTTCTCAGCCCTAAGCCACCTGTGTGACCTTGGGCAGGTCATCTAACTCATCTACACTGCAGCTTCTTTGGCGATAAAACAGAAAAGATGAGAGCCGCCCTGCCTGCTTCTTAGCACTTCAAGGAGGCTCAGATGAGATAATGGATGTGAGAGGGCTTTATAAACTGGAAAGCTCTGCAGAGATGGAGGGGTAGGGGTTATTACCGTCACTCCATAAAACCTCCCACACGCACCAATCTTCCATCTCCCTCCTGAAGCTGCCGCCCGACTTGAGTGCTTTTAGAGTCTGCCAGGTTGTCTTCCTGTCTCCTGGCACCAGACAGGAAGGCCCTCTGCCTCTGCAGTCCCCGTGCCTTTTCACAGACTCTCAGAGTGGAGTGGAGGGTGGAGGCTTGAACTGGACCTGGGCCTTCAGGGAAGGAGCCCACCAAGGCTGACAGAGCCTGTGTCTGGGGGGCCTCTGCCCCATCTCGGGCCTGCAAAACCCATGCCCAGGGCAGGGCTCTGCTGGGACCCCATGAAGTGCCACTGTGCTCCCCAAAGCCCCCAACCCCCCGCTGGATGGCTCCTATCACACAGCTTTCCCTGCCCAAGTCACTAAGACTTTTCATTTTAAGTTGCTTGCAATTGAAAGCCCAGAAGAAATAACCTCCTGCACATTAACAGCTCCTTTTCAAGTAGTTTCCGGAGCCTTCTCTGGCTTCTTTCTCTCCTTCCTTGTCCTCCTCAGCCTAGGACACAGCTGCACTGGTCCATCCCCCTCCACCACCCCCCCAGCGTGGCCACATCCAGTAGCAGAACCCTAACAAAGCCTTCTAAGGGGACTGTTTCCCTTTGAAAATCGATCTGACATCAGAGCTGTAAGAGATTGTAAACATTCTCCGGTCCAACCTCGGCATTTTACAGATGAGGGCACTGAGGCCAGAGAAGAGAGTGTTTATTCAAGTGCACTCAGTTTTTCAGCCCTCTTTATCCTTAAGGAGGATCTTGGTGGGATGTGGTGGGAAGGGGTAGCAGGGCGGTGGTGGCAGACAGGTGTTCAGATTCTTGTCATTTGACAAGGTCAGATCTGTTGGCCTTTGCTACCTAGCACCACTCCCCACTCCCCTCAAATATCAAGGTGAAATGGTCTGCAAGTGACAGAGATGTGTGTGCATGTGTGTGTCTGTGTGTAGTGGGTGGGGGTGAGGAAGTGGGGAGTGGGACTGATGCTAAAGAGAGAAGCCCTGTTCCAAAATGAACAGTGGGACAAGTGGCAGACTTGGCCATATTCCTCCAGAATATTCTGGAATATTCTACATACACTCTTATGCAGAGGCTTGAATCCTGGATAAAATGATCTCGGGAGTTTGCCTTTCCCTGAAACTGGTGTGTGCTCATTTGCTGAGAACAGTTTCTAAGCTGGAGGAAAGGTTCCCAGGTGCCTAGCAGCTTTTTGGTACTCAGGAAATGTTAAATAGCCATGATCATCAGTTGCAGCAGAAAGGAATAAGCTGCATGAAATCCCATTTCCGACCTGCTCCCCTGATCAAAAAAGACAAAGCAAATGAGATTATCTCCTCCCTGCCCGGGGACAATCTCATTGCCTCTGCTCCATCGACCACATAACCGTGAGCGGCGTGATTGCCGTCTCTTCATAACAGATGTGAAACAAACCTTACGAGAGGCATGAAGAGTTGCTGTTCAAACTCAATTGCAAACTCTGCAATGAAATGAATTGGAGAACTGAAGCCTTCTTCCCCTCTGCCTCCAGGTTTGAGGCGCTCTCCCCGGCCCAGTCTGAGCAGGTCAGGGGAGCAAGCACAGAAGGAGGGACCCACCTGCACGGGAGCTGCGTAGACACAGCCTGTGATAAGTGGGGCCAGACCCAGAGAGGGCTCCTTGGCAAGACTGTGATTAGACTCCCTTTCAGTTGGTGCAATTATTTGTAGGCAAGGTTGAGAGCTTTGGGGGAAGGGTGGAGTGAGGACTGCTGGTGGCAGGTCTTGCTCTTCCCTGATGTCCCCAACAATTCAGTACTGGCTCCAAACTTGCCTGTCCCACCTAGTGAAATAAAAGCCTGACAGTTAAGGAGGACGATCTAGAAAGTACCCATAACCAGGACGTGCCCTAACCTCTGCCTGCTTTGTCTCTGTGTATCTTCTTATCAACCCAACCACCACCTCCCCCTGACCCCAGTCCCAACGAGGCTCAGCTAAGTATACAGTCCCTCCTGGGGTGGGGGGAGGTGATCTGGCTAACACATTCTCTCTAGCATCTTACATCTCCATGAATATTCTAAACTAACTCTCTTTATAGATGGCATCTGGGGTAGTGGCCTGGCTGGTCCGCCCTTGATTCTATTCAGTCTGCAGGCCCTGCACCTTGCTGATCTGTTCAAGAATTCTGATCCTTGCTTTGTCGACCCTGATTCTGTTTTCTCTCTTGAGACTGATGCCAACCTCGTTTGTTCCGGCCTTCCTCTTCCTAGACTTCTTGGTACTGGCCTTCTAAGGTCCCAGAGGGGTTCAGATCTCTGTTCTCCTAATCAGATCCTTCTTCTTCCTGCCACTAAGTACCCCGTGTATCCACAGCACATCTCTGGCCAAAATGGAGTAGTTGTACAGCGGGCTTCCCAAGGGTTGGTGCTCTGCTGCCCCCTGGGGGCGCACATTCTAGAGGCCAATTTGGGAGACTAGTTTCTTTCCACTTCTAGTATAAATCAAAGGAAAGCTTTGAAGCCACCATTCTTCCATCACACCCTTCCCCTTCTTCCCTCCTGCTTCTAAGCCCACAGATGTTTTCTCCAGCTGCACAAGCCCCCTGCAGAGGCCAGGTGAGGATGCCATGGTCTTCCTTCCAGCTTGGGGATGGAGACCTGTGGAGAGGAGGCTGGTTCCTTCCAGGCTGCCAGATCCTTTCATCGCTGGAGAAAGCAATCATTGCAGATTTGCTCCAGCCTGGGCTCTGCTAGAATAAACACACATGTGCACATAACACCCACATGCCAAAAATTCAATTTCGGCAAACAACCAGACCCTGCTAATTAAAATGTCTAATCCATTTAAATGAATGCAACAATTAATTTAGCCAGACAGTAACTGTGCGATCTGAATACTCTTCCTTTTCATTCCCATCGAGTTGGCTGGAAGACTCATTCCCTGAGTGGGGTCCAAACCTTGTGATCTTTGAAGTAAATTTCACTGCTCAGCTTCCCTCCACAGAGCACCTCCCACCTCCCCTGTCAGTGATGAGACTGACCCTGACTTTCAGGAAACGTCAGCCTGTTGGATGACTTCTGGTTGAAACCAGGCTGATGGAGAGATACACAGCCTGGGTCAGACAATCCATCCTCTCCTTGGAAGGCTGCCTCTCTGCAGGTGCCTCTGCAGGTGAATTTCTGCCTGGAATGGGAAGATTTGGGGCTGGGAAGATTTGGGGCTGTGATGGCCTCCCATGTTCCCGTTTCTGCTCCTTCAAAAGGGAATCAGAGAGATGAAAAGAGAGTTAGGGTTTGGGACCCAGGGAAAGAGAGAAGAAAGTCTTTTGCCTGTACAATTTGCATATACAAAAGATAAACATCAGAGACATTCTCTGCCCATCACTAGGGTGCAGACCCAGGGTCTAAGGGCTGTTGCCTGCCTTTTCACCTGGTCTACTCTTTGCCTCCTGACTCTCATCTTGAAACATTTATTGAGTTTCTCCTCCATTTAAGGCCCTGAGTTGGTTGCTGGAAAGAGAAAAAAAGGGACATAAAGAAGTATCAGTAAACAGTGCTGTGTGCCCTGAAAGAGGCATGTGAAACTGCACCCCTCGCCCCAGAATGCCCGTGGAAGGCACTGGGGGCCCTAGCTGGACCGAGGGAGATGGCAGGACTCTTGATGAGGTGTTTGCAATGGCAAGAGTGCCATCTTCACTGAGATTCAGGAGTAGGTCCAGGGTTTAGGGGTGCTAAAGCTTATTAATTGAGAGGGAGGTTATTTAAGAAAAAAAAAACAAAAATGTGAGTACAGAAATAAGTATAAAATCAAATATTAATTTCAAGTAAGAAAATGGATCAGAGTAAACTATATGCTTAAAAAACTGACAATGCCACCAACACCACAAAATCCAGAAAAATAATGGAAAATAAAATGAATCAGCTGACTTTCTCCCTGCAGTTTTTGGTTGCACACTCTTTGATGTTTCTTTATAACATAACAGTTTTGAAATGTATTTTCCAAAGAGAGAGTAGAAAGCTAATTCTGTCTTTCCTCTGGCACAGTTGATCAAAAGTTGTTTTTATATTGTTGATGGTTGGGATTCATAAAACACACAGGCGTTCTTGCTTTTGTGGTAATGCTCTAGTTTTGGGCTCTGCAACTCTGGAATTGTGAGAAATTCAGCCCAAGAGCCATAGACATGTTCACCCAACACTACGACCTCGGGTCCTGCACCCAGGGTCGTGGTGCCGGGCAATTTGGCACAGTGGGAGGAAAGTGTCCTCAAGTCATTTCTAAGCAATAACTTAACTGTATGCAAAACTGTGAAATAGTAAAATATAATGAATGGAACTAAAAGTTTTTCCAATCCAACTTCCCCTGGGCTGGATCCCTAAATGCCCATGGCTCCTCTGGCATCCTTGATGTGAGGAGAAGTGTGATGGAAGGAGGCTAGGATGGAAGGAGATACTAGCTTATAATCAATTTGGGTTAAAATATTTTACTTTAGAAAGTGTTACCAACACATAAGATCACACGAACACCTTGCCAGGGCACTTCCCAGAACCTCTAAGGGGTCTGATGGGTAAGACTTCAATGGCATCAGAATCATTTGGCACTACTTAGGTGATAGACTTATTTGGGATGGTGATGACAATTGCAAGAGAGATGAATCTCTCCTTGCTCACCCCTTGGAGCTGAAGAGGGAGTGTTTCATAGTAATTAAGGGCATAGATTTCGGACTCCGCAGTTCTGGGTTTATGTTCTGGCTCTTCAGTTTAGGTTTTCTGTGACTTTGGGCAAACCACCTAAACCCCTGCTTTCTCATTTAATAATGGAACTGATAATGACAGATAAATGTGAGAGAGCACGTAAAGTGCAAAGCACAGAACCAGCAAGCAACGCTGGCTGTTTTTGATTTTTCAGAGAAAGGAGAGATATCTTCCAACTTCTGGGGCAGCGGGGTGAGGGTGCAGGGGAGAGTTCACACTGCTGACGTGGTTACCCTGTATCTCTGAATTCTTTATCTTGCTCTCTGCTGGGATTTGACAAATAGGAGACCAGCCTGGCAGAGCTGTCGCTGGTACCAGGCTGAAGCAGTGCTCTTTCAGGCGTGCGCTGGGCCCTTGCACGACAGAATCACGCTTCCTGGGCCTGAAGGGTCACTCCCAGCGCTGGCTGCGGCGGCTGACTTGTCTTCACATTTGAGTAGGCTCTTCCTGGGAGCGAGTAGAAGCTGCCCGCAAGTGCTGGCCTCCAGCAGGCTGATGGGCAGTGCAATTTATTTTACGCTGAAATGACATCGGGACAATGATGCCTTCCTGCAGATGACAATTTGGGTTCTGTAACTGCTAGCCTTGAGGCAGGGGGAGCTGTCCCCCTTTCTCCTCTCAACACCTGCCATTGCAGCAGGGATGGCAGCCGCCGGCCCTTCTGGGAAAAGGGGCTGAGAATCTCCTATCCACCTGTTGGAGCCTCAGCCCACAATATCATGCAGCAGTCTTTTTGAGCCACGCGGGAGCCAGAGAGGACGGGATCCGGAGTCCAAAGCATTAGCCAGCTTGGATGTGCCATTGTGCCCAAAGGTTTCTGCCTTGTTTGGATTCAGCACTGTTCTACAAGTTCCTGCCCATTGATTCAGGAGATTGTTGCAAACCCAACAGTTCATTCATGGTAATTCTTACACGTCTATTTTCAAGATACAGAAAATAGAGGCATAGAAGCCATCAGACTGGGCAAAATGGAAATTAGAGCCCAAGACTGTATGTTATGTTTCTCATGAGAAACCCCACCTCCCTCTCATTTGCCTATATTTGTACCTTTATTGTAGTTGCATCATGCCTAGTACAGTTTTTGTCACATCAGTTAGTACTAATTTGTTGACTAGCTGATTGCATTCTGAGATGAATAATAATTTGGACCAGGTAATTAATTTCTATTTTTCTACTGTGAGCAGGGGGAAAGAAGATGAGCATATGCTTTCTTTCATTCACTTATTCATTCTAGAAACATCTCCTGCATGCTTACCATGTCCTAGGCACTGTGCTGTGCATTGAAGATAGAACAGTATGCAGCTCCAGGAGCTATGTCTCATGAGCAACAGAGAAGCACCTAACACATTACCTCAGGGGAAGTACCTGGTGCTGTGGGAACACAGTCCAGGGGCGCTTAACCCAGACAAGGGGTGCAGGGGGTGATGGTCAGGGAAGGCTTGTCAGAGGTGTTGAAATCTGACATGGGACCTGAGGGAAGTGGGGGACTTCACCTGGTGAAGAGTGAGTGGAGAGGGGAAGGTGAGACTAATCTCTGGATCTCTGGTCCAGGACACCATGGAGTTTCTGGTCTAGGAAAAGAGTTGGGCAAAGAGAAAAATGTGATTGCAACAGTGTGCCCATACTGGCATGGGGAAAGGATGGTATTTAAGGGAGCTTTTACCAATTAAATGTCTTTGGAGGCAAACAACTGAATTGATTCCAGGCAGCCCAAGATGAAGGCCACTATGGTTGTTCACAGAATAAAGGAAAACCTGGACAACCAGGGCAATTCCAGGATCCTCACTAGAAGACCCTCCTGGATCTCATCTCCAGGACAATGAGTGCCATGAGCTCCACCTGCCTGGTCTCTGGGTGCTCAAGTCATCATCTTCCTGAGGGAAGAATCTGATTGGTCCAGAATATGTCAGATGTCTCTACCCTTGGACCAGTCAGACATGGGATGGGAACAGGATTGTGAGTCGACACAGCCAATGAGGGACTCCCTTGAATCCTACATTCAGCTTGGTGTTTTGTTTCCTACAGTGTGAATGGGAAGGAAGGCTACATCGCTAAATGCAAGTACAGCAGGGAGGTAGGAAGTTAGGGAAGATTTCCTAATACTTTCACTGAGTCTTTATGGGGCAGGGAGCAGTCTGGCATTTATTTACAAGGCCCATGAATTTCTTTTTTTCTGTGCCAACCACCCCTCCCTATGAATGGATCTCACACAACTGCTAGACTTCGGTATGTCCTCTAATGTCTCTGACAAGCTCTGGAAATGGCTGCGTCCTGGGAATTTTCCAAGGCTGGAACTTGAAGAGGCTGGGGGAGGGAGGAAGGTGTGTGTGGAAGTGTGGGGCAGTGGAGAAACGCTCTAGACAGCCGAGGAGTCAAGAGAAATGTGCTACTTTCCTAAGTCTAATTTGGGTTTATCCAAGTGAGTAATTTCTCAGGCAGCCAGGAGGAGCTATAAACCCCATGAGACTAGGGCTGCTAGGCATTCAGGCTGTAGCTGTGACAGCTTCAAATTGGACTCAAGCTCAGCTTTGGGACCTGGGAGGTCCTTGACTGCTTCACTCTATCCACCAGGCCCAGGGCACCATTCCCAGAGGCTGAGACCATTACTCTGCCACGTCTTTGCAGATGCATGAAAGGGGCAGAGGAGTCTTTAGCTACTTACTTCTCTTTACTTGCTTATCAGGCAAATGGCTTGATACCCCCTCGCCTGGAGAGTGGGAAGGAGCCTGGCTCTGAATAACCAAGTCTCCTCAGGCTGGACACCCTCTGGCCCCTTCCTCTAGCCCACGGTTGCTCTGGGCCAGTTGGATGGGCAGTTGCTTTTAGTCTCTTAGAATTCTAGACCATCAAATCTAGAAGATTCTTCAGATGTCTTTTATTTAGTGCATCCTTTAACTTTATAGAAAAGAAAGTCATGCCCGGAGAGTGGATGAGACTTGCCTAAGATGCACCAGCTAATTCATGATAGAACCGGCACCAGAACCAAGACCTCCCAAAGCCCGGTCGAGCCACCACTTACATTGCCTCTCACATCCTTACTTTCCATGAGGGCACTGAACATGCTGGGACCTAAGAGACAGCTTTCTCCCTTGCTGTGTCCCATTCCCTAAAGGCCAGAGTTGTTTTCCAGCCAGCTCTAGGGTATGGAACAACTCTAGAACTTCCTTCCCTGCCATGAAGCTTTTTCCCTTGGGTAGGGAGCTCCTGGGACCAAGAGTCAGACCCAGGCTTCACTGAGAAGAAGGAGCCACCTGATTTTCAGAACATGCTCCTTAGAATTTTATCACCAGTTTAAGAAGCTCCTATTCCCAGTCCCTGAGGACAAGTGTCCCATTAGTAGGAGGCCCCTCATCATGTCTAAATGACAGAAAAGAGGAAACAAATTGGCGGGGTTAGGCCCTTTGTCAACCTGGGGACTTGTACTTTGGGCAATTTTGTATGGACAGGGGTAGTAACAGCAGTGGTTCCAGCACGTGGAGATCTCCCTGTCATCCAGGGATGATGGGACCAGTTCAAGGCCAGCTGCTTTGCCTGACTCTCAGAACCGATAGGCCCATCAGATGAGAGAGGATCTGAGCCTTTCAGGGAGTACTTCTTCGGAACTTGAGGTGCCAAGCTCACAACTCCAGGGACAATGATCTTCTCTCTTCCTTAGGGAGTGATATATCCGCCCCCACCCCCAACACTTTTTTTTTGATAGGAAACAGAAGGACTGATCAAAAGGAGAGAGAGAAGAGTTTCAAGACCTTTTCATATGGTAGATTTTGTGCGTGGACACAAATGTGTACACATGCGTGCTCGTTCCAGGCCAGTTCACAATGAATGAACAGCCACCATCAATATCCAGAGATATGCCTTGTTCCTTTTTCTCTGATAGTTTCTGGGTACTCAATAAATACAGTACTCATTAGATATGGTGATGGGTCCCACTTGAGGGCCAATCTGGATGCCTCTACCTTAGGGACAAATAACAATGATCTACTGCAGGGAGAAATGACAAAAAAATTTTCTTTCCTCGTCAGTCCTTCCTGAAATGATAAGAACTCACACAGCTGGGCAAGGGCTCTCTGCTAGGCACTCTTCTAAGTGCTTTCACACACTGAACTCATTGATCCTCACAAAGACTCTGCACGTAATTTTATTTTCCTTACTGTACAGATGAAGTCACTAAGGCACTGAGAGGTTAAGTAACTTGTCACACTGGCAGTAAGAGGTGGAGCCAAGAATTAAACTCCAGTAGCTTGGCTCCAGGTCCTTGTTCTTAGCTGCCCTGTGATGATTCTTCTTCTTCTTCCTCCCCTTCCTCCCCCTCCTACTCCTCTCCTCCCTCCTCCTCCTTTTCTTCTAGTTCTTCTTTTTGATACTATTCTTAAGGTCCATGGCTGAATAACTGCTCTGATACCTACTGCTATAGAATCTGACAGTTGCAGGGTTGAAAGAAAGTCTAAAGTACGTCTAACCCAATATCTACTTGGGATGGATGTGTCAGGGAGAAGACTGCCCGAGGTACATCCTCCAACCTCCACCCAGCTAAGTAGTTTCTAGGATATTTGACCACTGTTGCTGGCACTCATTTGCCTCCCCCAGAGTCCACAAAGTACGGGTCGTTCTTGCTGGCAGATAGATCAGTCCCTAGATCAGTGCCAGTTTCCCTGCACGACCCCCACTGCGTAGTTGTGCAGGCAACATTGAACAGGCTCCAGGAAATGGGCCCTTTGCTGTCCTACAGAGCAGCTCCTGGAATCTCTTCGATAATTGTGATTATTGAGAGTTGTGGCTTGCAGTCAATTTAAATTTGCCTTCCCATAGCCTCTTGTCCACTAATGGAACAGATCTGAGCCCCCAACCACAGGGCAACCTTTTCAATATTTGGAGAAAGTCTTCATCTACACCCAGAATCTTCTATTTCCCAGGTGACACCTCAGTTCTTTCTATGACAGAGTTTCAGGGCCAACCTAGCCTCTCAATTGTTTGTCCACGTTCCTGTTAAGGTACCACTGAGATTTGGCCCCATAAGAACAAAGCATAGCAGAGCAGTCCCTCCTACTTTGCAGAGATTCTATTAATGAAGCTTAAGATGAAAGTCACTCTAGACAGACTTCATCCCAGGCTACTTAAAGGGCTTATGACTGATCATCCGAGGCATCAGAGGAAATATTTGTATCTCCATGTAGGAATCATTTGGAGATTTTAAAAAAATACTAGAAATTCTTATTTAATTGATCTGGTATGCGGTGTGGGGGGGGTGGTGGTAGGATTTTAAAAATTCTCCAGGTATTTCTAATGTACAGCCAAGGCTGAAAAACCACTGGTCTTACTAAAACCACACTAGACTAATTTTTATGAGATCAGGGATTTGGTTTTTGATTCACTGCTGTATTCCCAGCAACAACAAAGGTACCTGACATATAGGAAATCTTGCTCAAAAGCATTTATTAATGAATGAATGAATTTATTAATGAATGAATGATCCTTTGCACATGGCTGGATGTATATTCATCATTTCGTTAACTCACCTTGGTAAAATGATGATTCAAAAGCATCAAGAGACCATCTCTGCCTTGGACGGGGAAGGTTGGAGGTGCTTATGTCTGGGCCCTGGCCAACACACAGTTAAAATCATCTAAGTAGGACAGAACAAAGCTTGTTGGCACATGGGAAGGGTTCTTGGGTCACAGAGCCTATGAAGGAGGCTGAGTGGAGAACATGGCGACAATTTTGTGTTTAATTAACATGACTTCAGAGGGATCAGGAGCGGAATTTAATGGAGGCCAAGATTACCCACAGACGGGAGAGAGGGTCAGCTCAGATCAAAGGGAGCCACTGGAGGCATGGAATAAGGCCTTGTTGAGAAGCTGCAGGCAAAATATCTCCTTTCACAGGCTGGAGGTTTTGTGAGGCATCTGAGACAACAGAGCCTGTTGTGCAGGCAGTAGCAGTATCTGACTGTCTGGGTGTTCTCCCTGCGTCCAGGATACCACCTTGATGGAGACCTGAGAAGCTCACCTTCTCCCTCCCCTTCTACCTTCCATTCTGTGTTGTGGGGGGAGCCATGCAGTGGGATCCCAGGGGGAAGAATCAACACAGAACCCACATAGAGGGAATGAAGGAAGGACACTGAGTTAGAGAGGAAAGAGTACAAACTGAGAGCATGAGTGTGATGGGGTGCCAGGCTCAGGAATCATGGAAGGAATCTGTTAAGGAGCAGCTTTCTAAAGGGCAAGCACTGTGAAAATGTTATAAACGAAGGAAGGGATGTGCATGGACAGAGAGGATTTAAATGTGCTTTAGGGGTGGCAAGATGGAAGGTTCAGAGTCTTTCCCTTGGTAGCAGGGAGGAGGAGCTGCTAATGTGTGCATTATCTCACTTAATCCTCATAACTCCCCTATAAGGTAGAGTGTGTCAACCCATTTTATAGATGAGTATGCTGAGGCTCACAGAGATTGAGTGACTTGCTTAAAGTCACCAAACCAAGTTGAGAAAAGAGTTGGATTACACATACATTTGCCTGTCTCAGAAGCATGGGTTCAAGAGAGGGAAGCACAGATGGACGGAGAAGGCTCAAAAGTCAAATCTCAATGTTTAAAGAAGCTAAGTCTATACTGATGCAAATAATGTAGGTGATAATGTCTTCTTTCCAATTGCCCAGTCTACGCAGAAAATACAGACCATCAGGAGGCTGTTAATTACCTGTAGGAGAAAACACATCACCGTTCCAACTCAACTTGCCAAAATCTTGCCTTCCGTGTTCCCTTAAGATGGGACACTCTCCTAAATAGGTGGGGCAAATCCTCCATCCTTGATTTCACTATAGTTGGAATACAGATATGGTTTCTTTGTGGTTGGTGTTTAAGAGTTCCTCCTCCATTAGCTTGTGCTTGTTTCTTTTCTTTTCATTCAGCACTCAGTCCATCCAGATTTTTTAATTGGTATGTAATGCAAACATTCACTTTTGAGAGATTTGATTTCTTAGTAGTTTTATCTGCTCAGGGTTGCCATGGTTTCCCATCAGTCTATTACCACTGGAAATAGATGTACTGTAAGTTGCCTTAGGGTGTCCCATGTGCTCCATTCATACTCTTTTTTGGACTCAATGTGTTGCAACAATCTTATTTCCTCTACATGATCTACAGCAAGTACTCTAAGCCATACAGTAATCTCATTTTTTTTTTTTTTGGCTTGTTCATTCAGTGGGAATAGGAGATACCAATGGCTAGGTTAGAGCCTCCACTTTCAATTCAATGAACCAATGGTTTCCTGGTAGAAGCAGTCTTCTTTGAGTGCTAAAAATTTACTAACATTTTTGGTGTAAGAGTGAGAAGTGCCATCCCAACTTCCACCTCCTTGGTTTCTAGACTCCTGATTTCCGGCTATGTAAGAAACAGCAATATATGGTTCAGAGAATATACATCAGCCATGGAAGTTGAGGGAGGAGTAGCAACACCTTAGGAGTAGGCATACTGGGAGTATAACCTCATGAAATTCACTTGTACCATTAGGACTTTCTTGAGCTTGGTCCTCCTTGTATTACTTCCATAGACAATAGTGTGTTGATGGGCCTGCCTGATTTATAGTTAGGTGGATCAGCTAACATCTAGCTCAGGGTGAGTAGCTGAAGATTCATGATTATCTGGTGTCTAATGATTATGCATCCAACCAGGGCCTAGTAGAAAACTAATAGCCTATCTTAAAAAGAGAACACATAGTAATTTGCTAAAGAGAACCTGACTTTCTCAAAACCTCAGGGACCTATTTTACAATTTTCCTGTCCAACTTTGCTTCAGACTCCATACAGCACCCTGATCTGCCAGGACACCTGAAGTACCTTTGGATCCTGTGGATCAGAAGAGCCAAGGGAAGGGATGATCACACTGCAGGCTGAACTAGTTAGCGAGCTTTCTCTTCCTCTGAATTCTACTCAAAGTTGGCAGCCTTGTTGGTCACCTGGAAAGTGGATTGGAGCAGTAAGCACAATGTGGCATATGCTGTTGCTTAAATCCAAAGAGACCCTCAAAATGTTATGCCCTTTTTTTTTCATTGTAAGAGGTACAAGTTATGGGAAATTGTCTTTTATTTTGTGGGGAATGACTGAACATTTTCCACCACTGAGCCATCCCCATCATGGAAGTAGAAGTCCCCTGTGCTTTTGAGGTATTTTTCTCACATCTCCGGTGTACATGAACCTTACCAAGGCATCCGTTGAGCCACTACTTCTTGCTTTTCACATCATATCATGTTAACATTCTCGTGAACCACGTGTTCTCGGTGGATGGGTGACATGATCAAGATCTCAGAAAACTTATTGGTGGCACAGTTCTGGGGGTAGACACTCTCGCTACAGCTTGATGGTATTAGGGTACTCTTGTCCTTACCAGGTGAAAGTTTCAGGTGTCCTCTGCTTAAGGAGAGAGGAAACATATCTGCAGTAGAGCTGCATTATAGGTGCCAGGGATTATGTTGATTTGTTCCAGTAAAAAGACCACCTCTGGAGCTGTGCTTTTAACTGAAATTACCACTTGATTATGTTTACATTTATCCATGGCCATTTGTGAAGGCCCCATGGTCTTCCCAATTCACCACACTAGACAGTTAAATCAGAATGGAAGAGAAGTTTCTACCTCTGTATCTTTCAAATATTTAAGGGTGGTGCTAAATTTCTGTGATTCTCCCATGGAGGAAGTCGTGCATTTTATTTACCATTTTGGTAGCATGAGGGAACTCCGGGTGTTTCTACTTGACTCTTCCTGCCTAGGAACCTATATTCCTTTGCTCTCTAGTCAGAGAGTCTGCATGAGGATGCTGCCAGTTACTAAACATGTCTATTCTAGCTGTATGCCCAGTAACTAGGAAAATGACCAAAAGACTGGACATGAGGTCCTACTGGGCCTACATGAGGTAGACATCAGTAAAAGTCTGTTTTATGCCTGTCTTCCATGCATACCCACTCCGACACCATCATAGTGTTCTGCATCTTCAGATTTTGCTGCTGTCTTTAAGCCAAGCCAGTCTCTAATAATTTTGACAAGGACTTTGGGTATTTCCTTTTCCCTAGTTCACAGATACTCAGGTATATTTTTGCAGGCATTTGGGGACTTCTAGGGAAAAGATTCAGGGTATAATTGCCATGTAATTGTAGATTTCTTACTCAAGGGTACAAAACTTTCCCATCATACACAGAAAACTGAATCTGTGAACTGACTCAGGTATGGGGATTAAGTGGGGACGATGCATCATTAGGCTAGTTTAGGCTTCATTAACAGAAAGGGCTAACCTTAAGAAAAAGTATCTCATGGAATGAAAAGTCTGAAGGCAGGAAATACTGGGGTTGTTAATTCAACAACTCAAAAGTACCATTAAAGACCTGGGCTCTTTGCATGCCTTTGCTCTGTCCTCCTTGGTGTATTGGTTTACTGCCCTCCGTGGTTGCAAGTTGCCTGCCAGAACCATGTGCAGTCAGGTAATGTCCAAGAAAGAAGAAGGACTTTTCCTTCCTTAGAGTTTGGTTTTTGGAGTAAGGAATTATCCCCTAGAATTCTCACTGGACTTTGGTTAGGAAGGAGGGAGGGAAGTTAATGAATGGTTGTTGGCTGTGAAATGAACAGTCTATTATAGACTGTAACTCAGTCATGAAGGCAGAACTCAGGCCTCTATTCGTTATGCCTGTCAGATCAAAGTAAGAACTTTATTGCATCCATCTCTTTTTCTTTGGGGACACCATGAGCTGCCATATAAAGATTCCTATGGGTCAGACCAGTCTGATTATCAGGCTGGCCAGTTGCCTATTATGATAGCCAAGCTCTCTATGCAATCTGGCAATAAATGCTGTTCCCCAGGCCTGTTTTATCTCATTACAGTCCCAATCCAATTGAAATTGTGCATCTCTATTCCAGCTACATCTTTTCTCCACCAACAATCTTGGCTGACAGATAATAGCCAATCTAGCTTTTTATAAAGATGTTGGTGTTCCCTTACTAATGTATTTACCATTGCCTTGACAAAAGATGTGTGTTTTGGATCCTTTTGGGAGACATAGTTATGAGATGGGTAAGCAATCATGATAAATCCACCCCAACATTTCTGTCTTGGTCTTTGAATTTACTTCCTTTAAATTTTACCTTATAATTTCTGGCATCTCCAATACATTTAGTATGGAACACCAATGGGTCCAGATTCCTGTCAATCTACTCAGCAAACAATGAAAATGATCCCTAGATGCTCAAGCTAGTACATCAGATGTAGAATCACTGGCAGATGCCACCATATCAATAAACTCAGCTTGACCTAAAATTATGTTTTTCCCTTGTTAGACTAGCATATTCAGAATCTACTTCTTCATGTATTCCCTCCAGGTCTCTGTTAATGTGAATTATCAAGGTCATGCATTTTTGTCTATAGCTTTTCCCTTCAGATATTGGATGTGCACTTCAGGTATGGACTTCAAGCTCCCATCTCCAGCCCACCCTGTTCCAGGGACACGCTGAGATCTAACTCTAGTTGTAGGTGTGGAGATAATGAGGGATAGAGGGATTTAGCATGAAGAGAATAGGCTTCCCGTTGCCAAGTAACACCCTCATGTTAGATCACTGGGATTTTTAAGCAAGGTGGGAATAGACACGTGAGAAGAGGAGGGGCTAATCTGGCTGACAAGAGAAATAAAAATCAATGAAGTTACCCGGGGAAAGGGGGTGGGAAGGGATAAATTAGGGAGTTTGAGATTTGCAAATGTTAGTCACTATATATAAAAAGAGATTTAAAAAACCAAATTTCTTCTGTATAGCACAGGGAACTATATTCAATATCCAGTAATAATCTTTAATGAAAAAAGAATATGAAAATGAATATATGTATGTATATGCATGACTGGGACATTGTGCTGTACACCAGAAATTGACACATTGTAACTGACTATACTTCAATTAAAAAATGTAAAAGAAAATCAATTAAGCTGAGAAATTCAATGCTTTCTGAGTTATCTGAATCCTCCTATAACTCTCTGTTCCAGTTCCCAGGTCTACCCCTTTCCTGATCAATGCTCTAATTTTCATCTAAGCAATAGTGTTAGCTTGTAAATTCAACTAATCTTGTAATTGAGCAACCTGCAGGATCAAAATTCGTGTTTGGTTTTTGTCTAGCTCAGCACTGTGTCTAAAAGGAAAAAGATTCTCCTAGTACAGTCATAGAAAATTCATGGTTTCCATTTTATGCCTTGAGTTGAGAAATTAAGAATTTGTGTTTTTCGTTTTTTTCCTTTTAAAAATCCACCTAGCACTATTAGAAGCAAGCATTTTATCCTATAGACCTTGAATTTCGCATGCCCTGTATATCATTCTATGGTGGCAACCATTAAACCTTGGCTTCATTCATAGGTACTTCATCCTGGGTGACCACAGGTAAAAATGTAATGATTTTGCTACTGTTTACCATGTTCTGGTGGAGTCACATCTCTTACTACTGGCTGAATTTTCACTGTGTTCAGCCCTGACCATGTCAAATAAACTATCCCAGATTCCTGCAAATTTCTGGAGGGTCTGTTTCTCCTCAACCATTGGTACCATTTTTGACATCAGCCAGTCTTTATCTGCAAGCTACAAGAAAGGGGCTATGGCTACGTCAGAAAGAGAGAGAGAGAGAGAAAGAGAGAGAAAGATTGATTGCAAGGCTATTGAGTAATTCATGGAATCAGGAGTTTTACAGCCAGGAACAACATCCAGAAGCATGACCTCAGAGGAAGTCTTCCTCTGTATCCTTTCCACTGAGTCACTCTCTCCCAATCACAGGATCATCATATGGGGCAGGAGCATCTGCTTGGCAAGAGCTTAGGTCAAGTGCCTATGCCCTGGCTAAGCATAAGAAGAAATTACCTGGCATTTTCAGCTACTACAGTAGGAGATGGGCTCTGATTCCTACCAAGACTCCTAAGGTTGGGAAGTCCCTGAACAAAACAAGGAATAGAATTGCTGAACAGCCGAAGCAAATGGTAGATGTCCATTAGCCTTTGGGTGTGTCGCTCTTTTCTCTGTTTCTCAGTTTCCTCTACTATAGAAAGAAGGTTTTGGAACAGATAGTAAGATTGCTTCTAAATCTGTCATCCTGTTCAGACACTCCTCTGTGGTCTTTGTGGTGTAGGCAATTGCAGCTCACACCATCCATCTAAAGGCAATGAGCCCTTGTCCTGCTCCCAGTCACAGGGAGGAAGTGGGCGGGGGACAGAGGGGAGCTGTCCTGAGGCTGGAGGCGCTGAAGGCCATCTCCCTGGCTCCTGGCAGCTGTTATGCTGAGCCCTGGTGCAGTTGTTTTGCAGCGCGTTTCACACTGAAGCAGAAAATAGAAGCAGTGTCAGGCCAGCGCTGTGAGTGATTCAGACAACAAAGTCATTTTTCAAGACACTGCCCTGTTTGAGCACCAGGTGTTGAGGTGACAGATTGTGTAGACACGTTATGGGGAAAGAAAATCTACCTCGAGTGATTTAGAAGCCTTTAGAAATATTTGGCAGGTGTGAACAATTGGTTCCCCATATTTTCTCTTTAATCAATTGCTTCTTTAAGAAGTGGCTGTGCGGAACGGGGAGAGTTGCGTGTTTCCTCCCCTCCCTCTGGTTCGCTTTCCAGTGCACTGGTTTTTCAACACGAAGAGGCAAAACTTTCTCCACAATCCCCGAAATGGTGCCTGCATATTAAAAACACACCCGCTTTCTCTGCTGTTTGCCTGCGGATTTGTTTCATTTCATACCCCACTGAAGCCTCCTCTGTGTTCAGAACGCGCTGTACTCCGTTGTGAGGAGAGAGGAGGGGAGGGGAGGGACCTGAGAGAGCACTGCTTGTTTCCTTAGCAAACTCGAAGAACTGTTGAAATTGAAGTTTGCGCTTTGAATGAACAGAAACCTGAGGGTTTTAGGAGGAATTGGAATTCACTGGCTTGCCTGGAGCTTTGATCCTGGCTCTCTCTTCACCGCTCAGGGTGGTATCCACAAGTCACTTCTCAAAAGGCAGGCATTGGTGTGTGGGGTCTGAAATGCCACTACCTTTGTTTTGGGTCCACGTCCTGCTGGGATCTGGAAACAGAGCCATGCTGCCTAAGTGGGTGGAGCAAAGATTTGCATAATTGACTATGAGACACCATATCAGACCAAACTAATTTCTCTTACATCTGCTTAGCGCCTGAAGTAGGTTAAACTGTTTCCCCAAAATTCGTATCCACCCAGAACCTCAAAATGTGACCTTATTTGGGAATAGAATGTTTGAAGACATAATTAGTTAATGATAGAATCATCATTTCAGATAAGATCATCCTGGAGTTAGGGTGGGCCCTACACCCAGTGACTGGTGTCCTTATAAAAAGAGAGACACACAGAGAAAGGCAGTGTGAAGATGGAGGCAGAGATTGGAGTGATGCCTCTATAAGCCAAGGGACCTCAAGGATGCCTGGCGACCGCCAGAAGCTTGGAGACGGGCCCAGACAAGTTCCCCTTACAGCCTCCAGAAGGACTAACCCTGCTGACTCCTCGATTTTGGACATCAGGCCTCCAGAACTGTGAGCGAATACATTTCTGTTGTTTTAAGGCATCGAATTGATGGTAATTAGTTTCTACAGTCATAGGAAACAAATATATCACCTACTGAATATCCCTTTGCCAACTTGCTCTCAGCCCATAATGTCTTGGAAAATTTTCTCCTCCCTCAGGTTTCAGCTCAAACATCCTCTCCTCTGTCAAGTTCCCTACAATTTCATTAGAAATGAGATCATTTCTTTCTTCCGTGCTCCCACAGCCTTCTGTGCAGACTTTGTTCCCTCTTGGGTTTAGTGAGTTGTAGTGGTGTGTCCCTCCTTCCTTGATGGTGGGCTTCCTGAAGGCAGGGGCGGATCTCCTCAGCTCTGTCTTTCCAATGTCCGGTTAAGTGCCTGGCACGTGGTAGACACGAGTAGATGCAGGTAGAGGAGGGACGGAAGGGAACGGTGGCATCCTCCGGAAGTGGCGCTCCAGGTGCTGCTGAACTTCCGGAGACGGGCAGCGTGGCCCTGCGACTTTTCACACCCCTTACCTGCCTGCTTTTCTTCCCTTCTGGTGTGGTCTCTGTCCTCTGGGCTCAGCTGCTGACTGTTAACACATCTCTGCTCAGAGGTTAATGGATAATCTTGCCATCGGCTGGTCCCAGTTGAAGTCTGTTCCAGGACCATCCATACTCACTAGGTAGAAGAGCCCACAGTTCGGGACATCTGGGGGCGGTGGGGCGGGGGTGAAGGCAGGTGGGAGGGTGCTGTCCTGGCTCTGCTGAGGACAGAGAGGTGGAGGATGTGAAGGAGCACAGGCTGGTGGTGCCATTTCTGGAACCCGGCCCTCTCCTGGGAGGGTTCAGGGTGGCTCTCTGTCCCTCTGCATCGTGCCCACTGCTGCTACCCCCATCCCCCGCTTTCTACTCCCACCCCCATTCCCTGCCAACCACCAAATGATATAAGGAAAGCTCTTTGTCCTCCCTACGCTAGCTTTTATCTTGTTGGTAGCGCAAGACACAACCCCAGGAACTTGACAGAATTAAACTATTTTATCTTTAAATTTTTAAACAAAAGAAGAAAGGAAAGGAGAGGTGTCTGTAGACAACAGCCTGGGGACACAGTGCAGGGAGGTGGGGAGAGAGGCGGGGCCCTGTGTGGGAAGCACAGACCCCTGGGCCCCAGGGGTATCGTGAGCCTTCCCTGCAGTGTGGACCCGAAGCCTCAGGTGGGTCCTCAGGGAGTCCTGCCAGTGTGGCTGGGCATGAGAGGGGCCCTGGGGGAAGGCAGAGAGGGAGGGCTAGTGCTCTTCCCCAGGGGTAGGGACCGCTGCCTCTGTGTCTTTGCAGAATAGTGGGGTGCCGCCTACCAGCTCACCAGAGGATACCTGGCCACACTCAGCTGCTTGGGGAAGCTGCCAAGGCTGGTGGTGATGTGGGGACCATGGCGGACGCTAGTTCAGAGGCCATGTTCCCAGAGGCTGAGGATGATTTATGAGGAAGGCTCAGATTCTCTTACTTCAGCTCTCCCTGGACTCTCTGGCAGGTTCTGGTCATTCTATTTCATTTCTAAATCACCAGATTGTCCTTCACCCTGAGCAAATGGTCCTGGGACTTAAAGGGAGTCACTGTGGTGGAGCCATTAATCACAGAGGCCTGGCGGGCTTGGGGTGGGGGCCGGGGGGGGGGGCTCTTGTCTCACCTTCCTGGCTCCACCTGGGCTGCAGGTGCTCTGTCATTTAAGTGTCCTCTTCCCATGACTTGGATTTCACTCTCACAGTGGGCCGGCCTCGTGCGGGGAAGGCTTTTGGGAGGAGAGAATGAGAGAAAGACTGGCTCGATCACTCCCTCATTCACTCATTCATTCATTCTGTACTGAGTACCTACTTTGTGCCAGGCTCTAGCTCAGGCACTGGGGATGTAGCCATGAGCAGGACACACAAAAATCTGCACTCAAGGAGCTTACATTCTAGTTCTAGCCATACTTAAACAGGAGTTGTTCCTTTTTTCCAGAATGTAGAAGCAAGGCAGGCAACAGGAAGCTATTACAGCTAAAGTGAGGTGGAAAGTGAGTCAGAGGACACAAGCCAGGTATTTACATGCAAGAGCCCTAATCATCAGACACCCCTGTTTCTCAGAGGGGCCACCTGGGCCTTGAGAGATGTTGCTGAATGCCCATCACTTTACCAAAGAGGTTGCATTTTCCCCTACTCAGTCAGCTGACTGACAGCAAGACTGGATGGCAGCATTGCCAATGACTCCAGCCTCTGCAGGCTGATCACAGGGAAGCCACATGCCATCCTGGAAGGGGACTCAGGGCTGGAGGGAAGTGTGTGTGTGTGTGTGTGTGTGTGTGTGTGTGTGTTATATTTATGTAATGGGGACAGTCATTCTGAGCAACATGAAGCCTTTTATTTTAGCCTTGTTTTCCGTGTCTGAGTGCCCCCAGATGTGGAAGATTCTGGTTGGATTAGTGAGGTGGTAGCCACTGCTGAATGAGTTCTGAGATGAAGTTGTCTAGGTAAGAGTGTGTTGGCCGTATCCCTCAGAGAGCCAAGGACCAGTAGCCCACTGGCCTCTAGGGGGCTGGCCAAGAAAGCTTCCAGAAAAACTGGGGGAGGAAAAAGGAGATCACAAGGGTGGAACTGGGTGGGGAGAGATCCACGTTTCCTGGTCCATGAGAAGTCCAATGGAGCTGCAGACAGAGTCAGGGATTCCCAACCAATTAGAGAGGAGACCCTTCAGAGTGACCTAACAGAGCATGGCTCTCTTCAAACTACCTTTTCAATATGTCCATTCTGCTACATTCAAGCACCAGCCAGGCTGAGCTCTCATCAGGGGTGTGGAGGACTTTCTGGTAGAGGGGGCAAAGCAGCAGAGCTGTCAGGCTGGGGGCTGGAGGGACTGCCCTAGAGTGACAAGAGGGAGAAGGCGGCAGAAACCCAGCCCCCAGTCTAGAAGGTCGTTGGTCTCCAGAGAGAGAGAGAGTGCTTGGGGCCTGGGCCCCAGGGACCTCTGCTTGGCAGTTAGACAGCCGAGACATCTGCTACAGCCACTGCAAAGCCATTGTCAGCTCTGGGCAGAAGCCTGACTCGTCAAAAACTTCTAGGTCTCTTCATCTCCAAACACAGGGCCTGGATTTGATCTGTGATTTGCAGCTTTTTTTTTTTTTAAAGTATGGGAACTACTTTTTAAACACAGATTTACAGGGAACTTCAGTTTTAAAAACAGCTTTAAAAAAGCAGAGCTGTTTTGGTTGAAGCTGGGCAGGGGCTAGACTCCCACCAACTCAGCTTCCCCTCCCCTCCACCACAGCCTTTACAGGATTCGTGGAAACTTGGGTCCCTCAGAGCTGAGTTTGAGGACCACTGGACACAGGCTGTGTTAAGGCCCCTCTTGCCTATGACATTCATGACTGTGCAGCTGGTCTTCCTAGGCACAGACAGACAAATGAAGGGCCAGTAGAGCTGAGAGTAGATGTTTCTGGTACCTTCCAATGGGCTCGAGTCATGAAGCCTTCTCCCTGCATGGTTTGAGTTTCTTTTTGGTTGATTTTTCCAGTTTCTTTTGATGTCTTGTCAGATGTTTGGTAATGTCAGGGAAGCATTGAGAATGCCCGCACTGGGCCTCTTGGTTTTGGTGATGGAAGGTACACTCATTGGCACCTGGGACCCCTGGAGTTCGCCCTCTGCAGAGGATATGCCTCCAGTCTTCTGCCAGCCCAGGGGACGCGCACTGCCCAGGTGCCTGATGAAATGGGGAGAGGACCCACAAGCTACTGCTTCTGAGACAGCTTTCTCCCTCTTCTCTTCATTTTAGCCACCCCTAATGCTCCACCACCTCAACTTCCAGAAATCCCTGGTGCTGCCAAATCCAGGGCAGTCTGAGGAGTCTATGATATAAATCAGGTTGACTTTCAGCTTTCCTCACTACCAGCAGTGACTTAGATGTCTTGAGTCTGTCAAGTTCATTATCCTTTGCCCATCCACTTTGCAGCTTCCAAAATTTGATTGCGATTTTCTCCTCTCCCATTTTGCCTTGTCCTTGTGGGTTTATACCTTTGTAAACAATCCCTTTGCTGTAGTTTTATTGAGGTTTGGGGAGGGAATAAAATTAGATACGTATGTTCAGTTCACCACTTTACCAGGAAATCTGGCCATTTGCTTTTGTAATTTAAAGAAAGAACTTTGTAGCTTCTCACTCTGACAAGGCCCCAGATTCCTGGCGCAGGCTGTGTGCATGGGCAGGGAAAGTAGTTATTGTCCCTGTCTGGATGGTCACTAATCTAGGCTCAGCTTCTTCTCCCCGTCCTGATGGTACCCCTGTCAATCATACTCCTTCCACTTGTCATACTTTATCATCTTCCCTAGTCCTGTACATCACTCTTTGCTCTTAAATGCCCTTGGGTCCTTGTCAAGATACTTTCCATCCGTCAAGAAAAAAAAAAAAAAGTCAATGGTTTGTTTTTTTTTTAACCTGAGTACCTAGGTAGACTCTGTGGGTATGGGAATCAGATTTTCTAAGTTCCAAACGGAAATTTTTGTTATGGTCCTATATTAAAAAGATTGTTTGGCTGATATAAATGCTATTTAAATGCTAAAATCTTCAAAATTCAGGGAGCACCAGGATGAAATCCTTGAGATCTGATCTGTCCCAGAAAATCTGAGATGTCATCATTGTATCTGGAGGAAAAGTGAGAAAAGACTTTTTTTTTTTTTTTCTCCAGGAGAATATAGTCCAGCTGGTTTGGGAAAATGGAAACATTCTTAAAGACAATACCAGGTGTTTTGACCAGTGCCAAATAAGTAATAGGAAGTGCCCTATTGGGCACTTGGAGGAGGAGAGATCCTGGAGGTGCTGGGCTGGTCAAAAGAGGGAAGACTTCCTGGAGACAGGATTTAAGGATGGGCTTTGAAATCTGCCCATAGGTGTCGGAGGCTGTTGTGCGGTAAAGAAGTTGGGAGATGGCGTGAGGAAAGCGCTGCTCTTGCTGTCAGCTATGCCTCTACTACCTTTCCCCTGCCGTCTGTTGTCCCACTTCCACCAGTCACCTTCTGCCATCTGACTTTCTGAGCCTCATGGTAATTCCTTCTCAAGCTGGGAACTTGCTTTTGTATCACTCAGCATTAGGTTCCGCTGTAAGTAATGGAGACCTCAAATAACTGTGACTTAAACATGGGAGTTATTTTTCTTTCAGTAGAAGTCCAGAGGGATATAGTTTGGGACCAGCAGGGAGGTTCTAGTCTATGAAGTCCTCAGGGATGCAGGTTCTTTCCAGCTCACTGTGGTTCTCATCCTAATGGACCAATATGGAGCTCAGTGCTCCAGCCACCACATCCACATTTCAGGCAGCAGTATGGAGGAGAGAAAAAAGAAGAAAGGGGAACAAAGGGTGATCACTAGCTGTCTTGTAGGGAGGTACCCAGAAGCTGCCCCACATCTCTTTGTTTCTGTCACACAAGGGAGAACTTAGTCAAGTACAGAGGACATTGGAATCCATAGCTTTTATTCTGGTGGCCAGTTGTCACTATGGAAGAGAGGATGCTAGGATGACCAGAAATTGTGGCCACAGTGTCACCATCGATCACTCTCAGTCCACATCTGGCCATTCCATCTGTTTGTCCTTCTTTCAACGGTGCTTTCCTCCCTCAGTTCATCTTTTTCTGCATGGCCATCATCACTTAGAGTTGATGTCAAAACTGCAGGGAAGCTTAAAGTCATTCGGTCTTTTCCTTGTAGAGTTGAAGAAATGAAGGTGCAACTTGTCTAAGGGCAGTCACACTGCAGAATAGTTGCAGAATCATTATTAAATCACCAGAATAAAGATTTGTCCAAATTGAGCACCTAAGTGCTGAGGGAATGAGAGAAATAAAAAGCAGGTAAGTTGACCAGGGATGTCTCCTGGATAAGGTGAGGACTGGAATGAGTTTGGGGAAGGAGAAAGTCATTTAGAAGGGAAGAGAATGTTTATAGAGGGGAAATTACCTAGATAAAGGCACAGAGCCAAGTTAGAACATTCTGTTAGGGCCTCTGGGTTTGAACAAATGGAGGATACATTGTCAGCTCTGCTGAAAAGTGAAACGGTGAATAGAGGTAGGGGATGGGGAACATTGGTTGAATGGGCTTTGAACTGTACCCAAGAGCTTGGAATCAATAATGAAATAGGACCATTTCAGGCTTTTTACGTTTAACTGTACATCTCTTTCCATCTCTCTCTGTCCCTCCCCTTCATCTCTGACTCTGACTCCATCTCAGTTTCCGTCTCCCTGTTTCCGTCTTGTTTGTTTCTTCTCTCTGGCCTCTGGCAGCAGCTTTTATGCTTACAGAATGTTTCCTCTAATGCCCTTAAAAATTGTTGATTGGTTTCCAACTCTGAACCTGAACGGATCTCCAATATCCACACCTCTGTACTCCCTTTGGCCTCATCCTATACTTTATGGGAACAGAGTCCAGGCTGGTTTCACCCTGGCCGGGGCACCCAGGCAGCAGCAGACACTGCAAAGGCTGGCTAGTTGCCCCCTCCCCCGTGAAGGGGCTTAGGAGACATGCTCCCACCACAGTCCCTGTGGACTAAGAGCCTCTCCTACTCCCTTGAAATCTACCAGGTCTGAAATTTATGATGAATTCCCTGCCCCTACTCCCAGAGGTATCTGCCAAGGAGACAGGTTAAAAGCCTATATTTATGGCAAGTGACACTTACTGAACAAGATGTTGATTAAGGAGCATGTTGGTTTCTTACTGTTCCACAAGCTCCAGAGGCTGAGCTGTGAGTGTGAAGACCATGCGTGTCAGGGCGCCCACCGCCCTCCTAAGCCTGGAGGCCCTCAGGGGTGGCGGTGGGCAGGGGGACCTAACAGTGTGGTGCTGAAATTAACCTGCACTGGTGGGTTGTTAAGTGTTCAGGAATGTTGTGAGCTGGCTGTTAAACTGTTGGTAGCTTGAAGTTGGCGGTGGTGAGAATATTTACATCATGGAAATGGGCAAGCAGGATAAATCAGGATGAGTCCCTTCTCCCCTGGAGAACTGGTTTACCACCGTTGCACTGGGCCACTCTCATTTTGGGGCACTTTGTGGGGAGAGTGGCTGCTATCTGAGATCCTGGAGGCTTTGTCCAAGGATCTGACGAGACTGAAGAGATTCCTGGCCCCACTGGGGAGAATTGCTCCCCCTGGGGCGGGGGTTGGAGGAGGCTGGTTTCAGGACAGAAGCAGAGAAGTCAATGAAAATAAACTTTGTTCTGCCAAATGAGGCAGAGCTGTGGACAAGTTTCTTGTCTGGTGGAGGACCCAGGACAGGGGGCAAATGTAGCACAATGAATGTTTCTTTAAAGTTAAAAAATTAGCTTGTTTATACTTTGTAGTCAACATGTTCCTCTCTTGGTTATCTTATCTACTATAGACTTCCTTCCTTAATGCTCATTTCTTTTGCAAACAGAAAGGGTAGCTTTGCAATCACTAACACCAATATACAGGTATCTAAACATGTTTTGACTAACATTTAGCAGCAGGCTGACAGCTGTATAGCTACTGCCAATGTGTGCAGTTCTGCAAAGGGCCGACTAAAGTCCAGTTATCAATATAAACCATAGAACAAGAAAATATCTCATTTGTGAAGCAAATACTCACGTGCATCTGGTCAAACAGGGCCTTTTGCATGCTGAGGCCCCTGCTTGTGAGCATCAAGTGAAAATCTCTTCTGCTTCCTTCGGTGGATGTTTTGGCTTTAAATGAACAGTAAGTCATTGGGGGCCTCTGGGGTTAACCCTGGGCATTAGCCTATTGGTGCACATCAAGTACTCCAGACTATTTCCTAGGTATAGCTATTCCAGTGTACACTCAACACACAGACAGAACCCAGATCCTCACAGACACATAAGGGGAAGCCTTGGAGAGTCAGTATAGGAGAGAGCTACCCAGAGCTATGAATCTAACTGCTGAAAACAGACCCAAGGAAAGTAATGTAATTGCCATTAACCAGAGTGAATGGCCCAGCTGATAGATGCCAGCAACGTGTGAAGGCTTGATAATCGTCTGTTCATCCCAGGATGAATGTGATGCTCTCATTCCTCAGCAAAGTATTTATTTGTATGAGATTAGATTTGACTGGGGAATGCTTCTCCCTTTTCTAAATTATTAACATCTAATAAAAGGTTATAGGCAAATTCCCTGACAACCCCACGTGTGGAAGTAAAACCATCATTTTTATGCAGCTGCCATACATTTTCCCTTCACAGTTGAGGAATACAAGAAAAAAAGAAAAATAATTGAGGTTATATTCAGTTCACTGGGGGGGGGGGTTCTCTCTCCTTTGGTGTCCTTCCTTGGAGGTTTGTTTATTTGAGGGGAGGTTCTAGTTTTCAGGCTTTCTCCATTTACAATTGCAAAGTTGTGGCTATTTCCAATCATTTTTGTCTCAGAGCTCTGCCAGGCAGAGCTTTCCAGGCAGAGCTGCCATTGTGGTTAATTCTGAAGGAGGGGACTTCTGATGGAGATAGGTTTGTGGTTTGGAGGCAGGATGTCAATCAGTCAGTCTGTCAGTCAGTCAACAAGTCTTAATTTATCTCAGTGGGTGCAAAACTGCCTATTAGATGGTTGGGACACGTGGTCTCCTGCCTGCAGTCTCTCCTTCTCACACCGTCCTACACACAACTGTCACATCAACTCTTTCTCAGACACAATTCCCATCCTGTTGAACTCCTGCTCAAACACTGTGAGTGGCTCCCCATTTCCTCAAGGAAAAAAAAAAAAATCCATGCCACTTCGCCTAACATTCTAGGGGACTCTGACTTTAACCCATCTTCAAAATTTTAACTCATGTCTCCCATAAGCCTCTTTATGACCTGAAATGGAACTACGGCTGTTTCCATCCCTCTGCCTTTGTTCAGTCTGGCCCTTTTTCATCTCATCTCTTTGAGCCCAAGTTCTTCTCATCCTTCCAGGTCCAGTTCAAAGGTTACCTCTGCCAAGGAGCCTTCTCTGGTTATCCCAGCCAGGACTCTCCTCACCTCTGCACTCTGATAGCTCTTTATTTGTACCCCATTTCTGGCACATCAAGTTCTACCTTGTCACCCAACATTTGTGAGGTAGAAGGGTAGGCTGATCACAGATTCTGGAACCAGAATAGGAACTTTTTTTTAATATTTTATTTTTATTTTTATTTATTTATCTATTTATTTTATTTTTATTTTTTAATTGAAATATAGTTAATTCATGGTGCTGTGTTCATTTCTGGTGTACAGCATAGTGATTGTTATACATATATATTTTATTTATTTTTTTAATTTTATTTTTATTGAAGTGTAGTTGATTTAAAATGTTAGCTTCAGGTGTATAGCAAAGTGATTCAGTTATACATATACATGCATATATATTTTTCAGATTCTTTTCCATTATATGTTGTTATAAGAAATTGAATAGTATGTGCTTTGTTGTTGATCTAATTTTTTATATAGTAGTTTGTGTCTGCTAATCCCAAACTCCTAACCTATCCCCTCCTCCTTCCCCCTTTGGTAACCATAAGTTTGTTTTCTATGTCTGTGAGCCAGACTGGGAATCTGAATCCCAACTCTGCTACTTACTACCTATGTGACCCCTCTTAGTCTCAATTTCTTTCTCTCTAAAACGAGGAGAATTATAGTACCTATTTTGTGGAGTTATTGCAAAGATTAAATGGCTTAATTTAGATAAAGTGCTTAGAACATGGTCTGCTGGAGATTAAGTATCATAGAAAATTTAGCCGTCATAATTTGCAAAAAGTATTATTTTACAATGGCTTGGAATTCAGTATAGCATCTATAAACTAGGCAAGACTGGTTCCAACCCTAAAAGTCTATAATAATAACGTATAGAATTTAACATTTACATAGCACTTCCTTATCCATGATTCAATTCCACCAATATGCATTAAGAGCATCTGTGTGCCAGGCACAGTGTCCCACTTTAACTCCTTTTTAAAAAAAGTTAATTAATTAAAAAAATTTTAAGTTGAAGCATAGTCAGTTTACACTGTATCAATTTCTGGTGTACAGTATGTTTCAGCCATACATGTACATACATAGATTCCTTTTCATATTCTTTACTCTTAATTTGAATATTATGTTTTCCATCTTCAAGCACAAAATACTGAAGTTCAGCAAGTTTCAGGGACTTCCAGGGAAATTTACCTGGGATGGCCTGGAACCGGTCCTCTGACTCCTAACCACATCTGATCTTCACTGCTGCCCTCTGTCTATGATTCATTAAGAAGGCCCAAGTTGCTATTTGGGGCATTTGAATTCTCAGGGGAAGGATTAAAGAACCACTGTGCACCAGCAAGCGCCTGCTGTGTCCTGAGAACCAGCACTGTATTCCTTAAGTACCGACCCAAGATCTCAGATCTTACACCGTGTAAGTGTCAGACCCAGGCAAAAGTGGTCCGTGAACCGTGGTGGGTTCCATACAGGCAGTCTGCTCCTTAGCCCACTGCCAGAAACATTAGAGGCCAGATTTCTCTGTTACTACCTCCTGGGCAGCACTGGTGTGTGTGAACTCCAGGAATACTAGCTCCCTCCACTATCAGTCTAATGCAAATTAATTAGGAAGGCATATCTCCTGCAGAAATTCCCAAACAAAACAACAGTCTATTGTCTAATCATGCAGGTCGAAGCCAGATAGAAATGTTTTGGCAACACTTGCAATTTTAGATGATCTGAAATGGAGAGATCCATTGCTCTCCTCCATCTACTTTGGAAATGGAACATGTGCTTTTCTAGATGTACAACCCTCTACTCCTAAACACATTTACTTTCACCTCATAGGATTTACCCCTCCTTGCAACATTGTCCATCCAGGTGTTGATTTGGGATGGCTCTGCCTAGTGCATGTATTTTACATAGTGGCTTACGTCAGTGTGCTTGACACAGCATGAAAGTTCCTGGAAGGGAGAGCTTGTATTCTTGTAATTCTTTCTGTAAGTGACCCAGCACAGTGCTGTGTGAAGTATGAGACTTAAAGCTTTGATGGTGATGACAGTTAGCATGTCTGTGTCTGGAGCAAATTAAATTTTCTAAATTATTCAGTCTTGGACTCCTAGGTTTTCATAATCTGGGTTCTAGTTCAGATCCCGGCAATCATTAGTTGTGTGCCTTGGTCACCTGGCAGGAAAGGGTGGGTACATTCAAGAGTCAATAAACAGAGTTTGAAGAAGGGGTATGTGTGTGTGGAGGGGGGTTCAGGGAAACCATTTAGGAATAATGAAGCACTCCGAGGCTAGCAGCAGCAGGGAAAGTGCTGCCACGCAGATCTGCAAGGGCAAAAGGTGGGACCGATCATCAGATCCTGGAGAGGCCTGTAGCTGTCACCGAGGAGGGAGCCATCTGGCAGGATGTGTGGCTGTAGACAGAGGTACAGCCACTGCCAAACCATGACTGGACAGGGAGGGAGCCAGGGGACTAAAAATCTCTATTTCTCTCTTCTCCCAACCTCTATTTTCTTGCCATTGGCCTAACATAATCAAAAGCCAGAGGGTAAGAGAGCTGATTGATGGAGTCCACAGACACCAGCCTCCTGGGGCACAGAGCACAGTGGAGAAGGATGGAGAGTGGTTCTGGGGGTTGGTGGGTATGAACACATGGACACTCTCCAGCCCACCATGCAACCTTATACAGTTCCTTAGAAATTCTTTGAGTCTCAGTTTTTAATTTGTAAAATGAGGATAATTATCTTATCTAGCCACAGGGTTGTTGAATGTGAAAACTACAAGACATATAAATGTACAGGATTGTGATGATTTTTTTCTGTCCTTGCTTGGCTGGCTTTCATTTCATTTGTTTGCATCCATTTGACCAAATACAGATGATGAGAGATGCAGGCCTGGAACAAAGAGAAGACTCAAGCAGGCACACCCAGCAGGCTGGAGGTCACAGAAGGTCCCAGGCCTTTCACCGCTACTATCTCCACAGACTAGGATAGAAATTTTGAATTTGTTCTTGATTCATATTGAAGTAATCTTTTTTTCTTTGCTGCAATTTATTCAGGTTTATGGAGCACATAAAGACCTACAAAGGCGGCCTTTTGATGTAGTTATGCAGCTATAAACTTATACAGCTGTAATAATTGCATTTTAATGATTTCTTTATATTGCCATAATTGGTAGAGTTAATGATCATGTCAACTGGATGGTGAAAAGAATGCTCTTTGCAGCCAATCCCCTTCTTATCCTCTCAGGCTCTCTAGAGAGTATGGAAAGATAGATGTTTCCTGATTCTCCTTTATCCACAGCTAATGGACCCCCAACTGGTAATCACTGAACCTCCCCAAGTTCTCCTTGGAAAGGCTTCCATTTGATACAGACATTTAATTTGCCCTTGTTTCATGAGCAAACTTCTTCACCTCTCTCTCTGGAAGGAGCCAGGCTAGCACACGTTGTCCATTCCTTTCCCTCTTGTTGCTACAGTTTCTCTGCACAGTAGTTTTCCATCTCAGGCTTCATTACTGAAGAAAGATCTGGGAAATAAAAGGGTTTGGGGCTGGTGTGTGCACGTGTGCCTGTTATTTAATCATGTCCCAAGTGCTGAGAAAAAAGTCCGTCTGAGATCAGAGCTGGATGAAAGATCTTGATTTTAGCTGGAGGGGAAAGGGGAAGCTAAAAATCAGCTTGACTGAAAATTCTCATAAAATTTGCAAAATCCTGAAGCTTAAAGTTCTGCAGTGCAGAGGCACGCCCATGCAATGTAAACAGGGTCAGTGAGGGCCTCCTGGAGCTGGGCTGAGGTGGGGGCCATTGTCAGTCAAGCTAATGTTGGGCTTCGGATGGGGGTGGAGGAGCTGACCCTCAAAATAGAGATTGCTTTGGGCAAGACTGGAAAATAAATAATCCCCTTCCTCCCACCTTTCCCATCTGCTTCTGGCAAAGAGAGGAAAAGGAAGCCAGTTAACTGCCTCCCTGATTTGATGTGCATTGCTCAAATTCTGGACAGCTCCCGGGGTGGGGGCTGTCAACTTGATTACTGGTGATAGCAATGATGGTGGTGGTGGTGTTAATGGGGTCACAAAAGAGGCTGTGAAAAGGAAGTGAGGGGTGGGTATTCTGAGCAGAGCATAACCAGAGCTGGTTGATGTTCAATAAGTAACTATTGATCGACTTGATCATTTAAATTGGTTTTGCAATGAGTTAGTGCCAGCAGCCTACTTCATTTCCTGTTTTGTTGAGGCTAATCTGAAAAGTGGATTTTATGCTCTTAACACTCACCAACAAGTGGTGCAGAGAGGAATCAGGGGAACCACCAGTGTGGCAGGCAACGCCAGCCTAGTACAAATCATTTGGTTACTTTTCATGAAAATGCCATGCAATTGGCTGCAGACTGGTCTTGGATAGGGAGTGAATCTCTTCCATTCCAAGAGCTATCAACACAAAGAACCTACTTCTCTATCCCCCTAGAGATATGAGGGGATAAAAATCCTCTGAGTGGATTTACCTCTGGCATCCAACTTACAGTTGGGGTGGGAGGAAGAAGAATAGAATGAAGGAAAGATTCACAGCGTGACCATTCTGGCCTTACTTACTGAATAATTTGTTCCTAGGAGTGAAACTTGAGGGCCTTTGGGAAGACCCTCTCTTCTCCTTTCCACTCTCCAAATATCTCCTCATTTATTCTTCCTGAAATATCATCTGAAGACGTTAGGGCCAATGTGCAACCTTTAGAAAACTAGCACTCCATGATTAAGGGAACTGTCAGGCTGCACTGTACCTTGGTGTGAATTGGCCAGATCAGCACTGGAAAATTCTGACAGTGAGGCAATGTCAGCAGCATTGGAAGAGGAAGAAGCCGATGTAGGGAAATGGGAAGAGTAGACACAATTTGGTAGCTTTAGAGCACTGGTCTTTGGAGGAAGCCTTAGATGAGGGACATTTTTCTCAAAGACAAGGAGAAAGTTGCCAGGAGGTGAGGGAACCAAAGACATGCTTCATCTACTTTGGTGATTTTCATTAACTGAGTTGTGATCAGCGGCAGCCTCTTGTCCTTAAGTGAATTCTGGTCACTTTGTTAATCTTCATATGATCTACTGCATTCTGATTTTTCGGTAGGCAGATCCAACCTATATAATATGACAACATGACCTGGGATTACAGTGCAAGTAGAAGGTTTTAGGTAACATCTATGTGGACAACTGATCAACTGTAAAACAAATGACATTGTGATCTTGAGCTTTATGGTTCTCACTTTTCTTTCACCATTATCTTATCTGGTCTTCACAAAAATCTGTGAAGGGGACAGGTGAGAACCAGGCATCTTAGACTCGTGAAGGGGGCTGACTTTCCTGTGGATGTTCAGCGGCTAAGTGGCAGAGCCGGGAACTTGAATGCTCAGTGCTTTTCTACACCACAGTGTCAATAGCTGAGCTGGAAACATCTCTTTTATTGAGCATCTTTCAGTATAACTCTGCCTATCAGGAGGATGAGCAAAGTGTCTCTGGAAAGGCTTGGTCTCTGAACTGTTAATTATTCAAGGCAATATCCTCAGAAGAAGGATGCCGGATTCTGAGAATGCAGTTGTTGAAAATCCCCAAGAACCCCACAGCTACAGTTGTCCGGCCAATCAGGTTCTTTCCAGCCCAGAACTGTAGCCATTTGGCAACTTCTTCAAGAGTATATGACTGAGAATCAATGGTGTTGAGGTTCCTTCCATTATATCTCCTTCACTTTGCAGAGACTCAGGCATAATAAATGTGATGGAAATGCCTGCCAGATGAAAATTAGAACTGTTGGCCACTAACACACCTTTCCCCTTGGCCTCTGCCAATGTGAGAAGAGAGCTAGAAAGGGAGCAAAGAGTAAGTGACTCAGTTCAGATACAGCAAGGAACAAACTTGACGAAGTCTCTGCTTTTGTGCTTTCCCAGCTACCGGATCCTCTTTTGGCTTGGCTTGTATAAGACAGCTGTTTTAAACCCCTGGCCATTTTTAAGAGCCACTTAGAATCACCTTTTTATTAGTTCTCTTGGAATTTATTTCTTTGTTTTCACAAAATTAAAACATCCTCATTAAATCTTGAAGCTCTTTTCATCCTTTCATCTACCTAATCATACCTAGTCAACTGTCTATTCGTCTGTCCATCCAGCAAATCCAGGAAACTCACTCAGAAAGTCACTGTATCAGGTGCTGGCGGAGACCCAAAGATGAATGAAATACAGTCTTTCTATTAGTCAGGGTCCTAACTGAAAAATAGGGAGACCACTTCGACAATTTACAACAGAGGGAATTTAGTTTAAGAAATTGGTGGTAGAAGAGTTGGGAAGCCGAACAGGAGACGATGTGGCAATACAGAACTTAACAGCACTTGGATGACACTATTGCCCTTAGGCCGAGGACACAAAGAAGGATAAGATGTTATCAGAGCCCAAGGGTTGGAGTCATCAGGTGGAAGTGGAATTATGGTGGATGTGTTAGTGGGAATTGGAACCAGGGTAGATGTGTATAGTAAGGGCTGGAGCCATGGAGGAGTCACAGCTGCTGCAGAGATACAGCCTGAGGCAAAGAAGGATGGCGAGAAATTCCCTGGATTCTCCTTTCCTCATGCTTTCTACTCTCCTGACTGTACCTTCTATTGGCTGAACCCAGCCAGAAGCCTGGGTGATGCAACCTGCAGGGGCCAATTTCCCTGTCCTCACTATGATACAGAATAGAGCAAAAGAAGGGCGAGGGATGGGTCTGAAGGTAAATGGGTTTTGTGCCAGGACAACTCAGTACTGTGGGTAGGGAAGGAGAATACAGGATCTAGTTCACTCAGATCCTAGTAAAATCTGATTTTAGAACATTTTCAGGAAGGAAATTGGAACTTTGGTAAAATAACCTAATGATCCTTTAAGGAATCCAGTAAAAGATTGGGTGCTCCTTCCAACTTGACTGCCCAACGGAAGGGCCAAGTACGATTAGGGAACTTTGGGTTGAGTGTAAATAGAGCACCGTGGTGCCTCTGGCCAGTAAATGGTTGTTGTGATGTTTGATCATCAGTAATCATTCCAGTCCTTAAGCACACCACACGCCAATCCAGTCAAGTCAGTCACGCTCTTTCACATCAGCTCGTCTCGGCTGGAGCTGTTCCCTCTTGCCTGAAGAGTCCTTGTCTCCCCTCTCTACTTAGAGAATTCACTCAATACCAGCTCGAATGTCACATCTCCTGGGAAGAGTCCCTCTGTCCTGCCTCTATGCTCCCCTACACTTTCTGCATATCTCCATTACAGACCTGGCACAATGTGAGCTGGTGGTTAGTTGTTTGTATGTAGGTCTCTTCCATGACTCAAGAATTCCTGGAGAATAGGGGCCACATCTTAATCACCACCCATCCACACACAGGCATAGCACAACGTCTGGCACAAAGTAATCCACAAATATTAGTTGAGAGATTGAATGTGCTATCATTATACATACAAAAAAGCACATAGAGGGCTAAATAAAACATCTGAGGGCCTCCTACCCACCCCCCTCAGAGGTGATGGTTATCAGTTATTGTGGTGGCAGGGGTGAACTGACCAAGTGAATCTCCAACTCCAATTTCCCCATGCCTGAGACCCTTGAAATATACCTTTGGAAAGAAACTTCTAAAGGAGCTGTGTCTGACGGCTGTAAGCAGCTACTGGAACTTTCCTTTTGATGTTTTATAAATGTGTCTTCTCAGCCCAGCCCAGCGCGACATGACTAGGCAGAGCTCTTGGCTGTTTTGAACAACTCAGACAGCTTTTACAGCTCGATCACTTGGGTGAATTTTTAGATGTAGAAAACATCTTCCTCCTCCATATTTTATCCTTCTTTCTTTTCTTCTGCCAAGTGAGAGATCGCCTCTGCCCTGTACCTGGCCACATCTAGACCTTTGGGTTCTTGACCTGGTCCAGGAAAAAGCACCATCATTCTGTCTCTTTCAGGGCACCGAATCCTCTTTCTGACTCCGAGAACTTCTGAGCTTACTGACCAACTCTCAGGCTACTCCATGGCTCCAAGACCAAGGGGGCAGTGGGTCTGGATGGGAACCTCCTGTTGTTCACGTAAAATGTTAGTATTAACAAAGGTGAACACCCTTTCTTTTCAGAGTGCCAATCTTTTAATTTTCTTTTTCACATTTAACACTTCCCTGGACAGTTTTATAGACTAGAAGGAGATGCTGGTAGCCATCATCCCCTTTTTGATGAGTAAAATGAGACCAGGATAGAAAAAAAAAATCACAGTCAGAGGCAGTGAGCAGAACCAGAAGTCAAGGTGGGAGTCCTGAGCCCCAGTGCTGGATGTCACCCAAGTCTGTGGAGGAGATGGAAACAGCTGGTGTGACCTCAGGTGCCATCAGATGAGGAGCTTGGACCCACACAGGGGACTGGTGAGGCCCCCTTACCTTGGCCGATGACAGAACAGGGACCTGGGGTCCTTCTGGGGCTCTGCACAGCCCCTCCTCTCACACCCACTTTCTCCTGCCTGCTGGGGAAAGATGGGAGATGAGCAGGGCAGCTAAGATTTTCATGGGGACCAATGGCCAAGATTTCTCTGAATCTTGTTTGTTTTTGTGGCTGTGGGCAAATTACATACTCTCTCTGAAAGTTGAATTTATTACCTGTACATGGAGAAAATGCCTGCCTTCAGCTGCTTTGAAGATTACATGAGATAGGGGTTTTAGCCCTGTGCCTGGCGCACAGCAGAGCATCTATGCCTATGACGGTTTTTATCATGCAGGCTCACATCCTCTTACTTGTCCCTGGCCTTGCCTTCAGTTTGAGGGCTAGCCTGTCCTCTTGGTCACTCACTACTGGCTTCTCAGAGGACGGGCCACTCCAGCCATAGAAGTCTCCTGCCCTGAGCCCACACCCACAGCCTTCCTCCACTACCTTTCCCAGCTCCTCTCCCCCTAGTTTCCGGGTCTGAGTTGCAGGGGGATCCCCTGGAAAGAGGTTAAGAGGTGAAAGTCTCAGGGGTGAAGAGCAGATGGATGGGCTCTGTGAATGACGGCAGATGAGGGGAAAAAAGGCTGATCTAATCCAAAGGAAGGAGAGGCCCAGGGTTACTCTTTTGAAATGAATGAGTGTGTGGAGCATGGAGTGCGGGGGAGCTGTGAAGATGGTACACACTTCTGCCCAGCTCACTTGCAGATGAACAACAAGAAGCCCCAGCTGAGAATTAAGCCAGAGGAGGATCACAGAGGACTGAGCGGAGGGAGGACAGCCAGAGCCAATCTTCCTGCACAGCGTGAAGCACTGAGCCTGCCTCCAGGGCCTCTTTCCCCCTCCCACCCCAGCCCCATCATCTGCCAGTCAATTTTGCTCCTACTTGTGTTTTACAAGGGAATGTCTGGCTCGTGGTAGAATCCCAGGCACCAGCCCTCGATTTTTATCTCACATTGGGGGCTTCAAGGTGACCCAGTCACTCTCCCTTCATGCAACTTCCGGTGGGCCTCCTGGACTTAGCTGGGAGCCTTACTTTTCCCCCATTCCATCCTTGTGCCCTGTGCTATTTCTCCTCTTTGCTTTTGTTCCTGGTCTGGCTGAAGTTGAACTTTACTGCTGAGCAGGGCTGGCCTTCACTGCTGTCTGGAAAGATTGGATCTGGCTGATTGTGGACATTTCCAGACCATTTGATGAATGGGCCCCTGTAAAAGGGGGTGGCAAGTGGCTGGTGGGGAGGCCGGGGAGGAGACACTCTCCTTACGCTCACTGAAAATTTGGACCTTTCTGCAGATGTGGATTCTTCTCCTTTTTCTACCCCAATCCTCAGCTTTCCTTCCTCACTGTCACTGCCTCTTTGCCTCTACTTCCTCCAATGACTTGGTGGCTCTCAAATAACAAGTATCTTAGGGACACCTGCAGCTAGAGGAGATCTGGTTCTTAGTGGCTCTAGGGTATGCCCTGGCAGGTGACCCCCAAAGTTGGGGAGCTAGGATACCCCTGACCTGCTGCTTTGACCTGGGATGCCAGCCAGCGGCAGGAGAAATGGCAGGGTTGCCCCAGGAAGGGGTGGGGTGGGGCCACATACTGGCAAGGTGAGATATCATGCTCCAGGGAGCTGGCTCACTGTTTTGGGGGGACTGTCTGAGGATGGAGGTTTCAGAGGCTGCATCTCTTGTGGCAATGGAAATGGGTGGGGAAATCACAGGCTGGCCCATTCACGTGGCAGTGTCCACAGTTCCCCCACACTGCGCTGCTCAGATATACTAACATCCTCTGTCTTCTTAGGGTGCAACATATTTCACTGACATGGACTTTTGGCAAGCAGATTAGAACCTACCTATTGGCTACACCACACTAGAAAGAGCCAAGTTTGTAAATTTATTAAAGATATTGGACCCCTTTCCCCACCACCCCTTTCCCCGCTATGCCCTCAAAATTTGTGCTGATCTAACCAGACACATGGCTCATGGGAAGCTTCCAGAGTTGAAATTCCACTGAAGTCCATCCAAGATTGAAAATCTGAGTCTGTGAGCAAGATCCTCCAATGAACTTGCATCTCATCTGATAATCTAGGACCTCTGGGCCCATGAAGGAAGGCAGAGTGCAGTGGGGCAAGGGAGCAGATGCCTGTGGGCTCTCTTTGGCCTGGGCTGCTCTCACCACGTCAGGGCTTAAGCCACATCTTGGGACACAGTGTGACCCTGCTGGCTTGCGAAGACCATGAACTAGACCCGTCTGTGGGGTGGGGCAGGTCTGAAGGAAAGAGCTGTGAGTAAGCACCTGAATGGTAGGGAGCGTGGCCCTGGGGAGCAGTCAGCATGCTTGACGGTGTGGGGCAGGGAGGGAACAGGTCTGATGCGAGGCATCCTGGCAGGTGGATTCAGCAGACAGACACAGAATCCAGCTCATGTGATTCTTAGAAGCCAGACAACCATGCGGCTGTCATCAAGTACACCTTGTTTCTTACAGCATTTATTTATTTATAACATTCTGTTATCTCAAAAGCAATCTCATGTGGCTTCACTGTGTAGATGTTACTGAAATCATTCTTGAGCTTTCAATCATCCATGTAAGATACATAAAATGAACAGTACACACTAGAACTGCAAAACTACTATAAATAGATACATTGCACCAGAAATCTACTCTTTGACACTTTTCCTTTTGATATAATTTCACACTTAACAGAAAAGTTGTTGTCTTTTTGCATTTGCTTTATTACGCTCTCAGGTGCTTTTGAAAGCAGGGGGCAGCATTGGAGCCATCAGGCCTGGGGAAGGGGTATCTGTCCTAGGGCGACATGCAACCACAGGCAAGGGGTCCCTGAGAGACAGGGAACCGAGTTGGTCAGCAGAGCAGCAGAAATGTGCAAAATGGGCCACCGAGGGAACTTTCCAGAGGGACAGGGTACTCAAAGCCCATTTTGGCCACCACTTGTTTTTTCATCTTCAGGAAACTGCTGAACCTCTCTGAGCCGTCATTTCCTCCTCGGTAAATGGAGCGATTAATGTCGACTTCAGCAGGTTTCTTGTGAGGATGTAATGAGCTGATGGGGGTAAAGTATCTTACAGGGCCTGGCACGTAGTTAGTGCTCAGTAAACAGTAGTTATGAATAAGCTTGATGATGATGATTAGCATAATAAAGAGGTTGAGATTGGAACCTGGCCCAGCTTCATGCAGCAGGTGGGGCCGGCCGGCTGGGCCTGCAGCAGCTGGGAGGGAGCACACGGACCTGCAACCCTGGCAGGACTCATGCTTCTCTGGGCATCATGGCGTGACTGCTGGTGTGGGGAGGACCGCGTGAGAAATTCTTCTGCTTGAGAAACTAAGTTCCTCTGGTCTAACTCCAGGGGTTGAGGATCTTGGGTAAGGAAAGATGAAAACTGACAGCCACAGAATGCCCCTCCCCTGGCCCGAGGAAGGATGAATGGAATATTTGAGATGCTGGAAGCCCTCCTACATGGTAAGTTCAAAGAACAGAAAATATCTTGCTTCTCTGAGGTTTCCAAACAGACTTTGCAAAAAAATGTAATTAAGTTCCAAGTCCCTGGAAATCAATCATGCTCCCAGGAACTAATACCTTGGCTTGTTGATTAGAAGTGAGGGGAGCCAGGGGCAATTACTCTCTGATGAGGGAAATTCTTTGCATGGTGATCCAAGGGCAGGGAGCTAGGGGCTAGGGAGGGGTGGGGGCGGTGAGGCGGCCTCTGGGAGCCGTGTCTAATTACACGTGACCTGTTTCTGTGGGCTGAAGTTCTCCATTGGCTACAAAGTCCATCTTCCGATCTGCACTTGAGTCTCAGGAGCTTCTCTTCATTTGTGGGGAAACTGAGTAGAAATCCCAGGGATCCCAGGGCTCACCGAGGCCATCAGTCACTGCTTAGTCCATTTCCCTACTGCCAGCTAGAGTAAGAGCAAGTGGGGACACAGGACAGCCTGCCACTTAGCCACACCTGCAGCGAGGCTCCTGGTACCCAGCCCTGCCCTGGGCACTGGGACTGGTACTTGCTCCCAGAACTTGACAAGATTTCCTTTGGAAGGAGGTAACACTGAACAGGAAGTCAAGAGTCTTGGGACCCAGCTAGAGTTCTGACTCCAACCAACCTGTGGAATGAAAGATTTGGTCAACGCAATCTGCAAGGTCCCCTCCCAGCCCAGACATCCTTCTCTCCGATTCTTTGCTGTGTGGGAGGGAATGGAGGGCAGTCTGGTGGCTGAGAGGCAGGGTGAATACGGAGAGAAAGCGAGGAGGTAGAGTACCAAGAGACAGGTTAGCTGCAGTAGGGATGATAGATGAAGGCTTGAGGACTGTGCACAGACTCAGAGAACAGTCTGCTGACAAAGCGATGCTGTCTCTGCAGCCGAGGATCCTGGAGGGCTGAGAGGGTGGTGAAGGGAACGGGAGTGAGTCAGCCCAGCACAGATTTCTCTCAAGCCAGATAACCAGTCCCAACCTGTTTCCCCCCCAGCCCCAGGTCTCTCCCAGCACCTCCCTGGCAGATCCCCCAGAATGCAGCGCGCGCTGAGGGGCGTGAAGGTGGAGAAAGGAGAGGAGCCGTAGGAAACCCTTATGAAGCATCTCTCTCTGTGTCCCTCCCTGGAGGTCTAGGGCAGCTCCCAGGGGTTACAGATCCAAAGTCCCCTAAGTGCCAGTGAGGGACCGGCAGCAGTGCCGCCTGAGGCCCAGAGGGGCTGAGGGTCAGAGGCCAGGCTGGGTGCAGCCTATAGGATATGGCTGAGCACCCAATGTAGGTGATGCATTTGCCCCATATCACTGCTGCCCCAAGGCCTTCTGCTCCCTAGGGCTTGGGAAGGAGGAGGGACCGACAGGGGTCCCAGAGGGTGTGTGTGAAAGCATCTGGAGATACTTCAAAACCCTTACCATAAAAATATAAAAAGAAAATTATTACCAACCTCTTCCAGCCTGGCCTCTGAGCCCTTGACTCTCCGCTGGGCTGGTTGGCCCCACCCCGCAGGCAGGAGCAGGCGGCAGCAGCTCCCACCTCTGGTAGTTCTCTTTCTGAGTTTCCCACAAAACTTTAGGCTAGACATTCTTCCTTTTACAGATCAAGCAACTGAGCTTGTCCTGCTGAAGCTACTGGCCCAGGAGAGTAGTTAAAAGCAGGCACTTTGGGATCATGAGGACTTTGGTTCAAGTCCCAGGTCACCTACTCATTAGCTGGGTGACTAAAAGCCACTTCTGTATAGGTGGAGATTCATTCCTTCATCTCTAAAATGGGCAAAAATAATATCTTCCTCATATAGCTTGTGAGGATTAAATAGAATCATCCATGTAAAGGGCTCAACATAGTACCTAGTTCATAAGAAGCTGTTTCTACTACCACTATTATTATTACTACTACTGTTATTAAGTTCCTGGCAGAGCCAGACCTAGAATCTAGGTCACCTCACTCTAGCGTGTTATCCTGAAACTTCACCTTGACTTGATTAAGTTGTCTTGGGGTCGTTGGCCTGTTTGGGGTCAGAGGCAGGGGGATGGCTGAGATGAACTCTGGGATTTTGGGCCCCAGAGCAGCTCTCCTGGAGTCCGCACTCTCACTGTCCACCGTGGTGGATCTGCATCCCCTCTTCCACTCTGCCTCTTCTCAGACCCATATCTGAGTGAGCTGAAGGTCTTCTGACCTCCCCTTAACCAAGTGGCAGCTTCAGGAGTGGAGCCCCTGGCCCCAACACTTCCCTCCTGGCACACCTGGGCCACTCTCCTGACCCGGTGTTTGTGCTGTGCCATTGAAGTCTGTTTGCTTTCCCAGCTGCTAATGGCTAATTTTCTCTGAATCATAATTGCTTTACCCCATTAGGCAGGATAATTAAGATGGGATGGTGGGCCCATTTGCTCAGTACACAGAGGAGCTGACAGCTGTCCTGGGCTCTCCCCCAGTGCACGTCCACTCCTTCCGTTGGCCCCTCCCCTAAAACCTCTGTGATCCCCACCCTGAGGGCTTGGAAGAGCTGCAAACTGTCCACAACTCCTGAGGTCCTTCAGTCACAAGATGTTATTGAGCACTACGTGCAGGAGATCAGCCACCCAGTTTGCCGAGAGCAGGTTGTAACTAACATTTACTGGTATTAATTTACATCCATTGAATGCTTCCAGTGTGCCAGACCCTGTGCTGAACACATTATATAAATGATCTCATTTAATCCTAACAACAGTGCTACTGTTATTAACCCCAACTTATAGACGAGAAAACTGAAGCTATGAGCTGTTACATAAGTGCTCAAAATCACACCCAGTAGGAGACAGAGCTGGGATAAGAATTTGGGTAGTCTGCAGAACCAATGCTCTTAATCACCCCTCCCTGATCGGTGTGTGGAAAGGACAAAACTCCCAGTTTCCTTCTTTCTCACTCCCTTCTTCATTTTCCTGCATTGTAGTTTTATTTTTATAAACACCATCCAGGCAGCTTCTGCATTGCAGGGCATGGCGCTGAAATCTTGGTTGTTTTGCAATTAACAGAAGATTACAGATCCCCTAGGTCTCTGGTTATACCCTGAAGACAATTAAATGCAGAAAACTAAAAATGTTAAGGGAAAATAATCCTGCATTCTGAAACTAAATAGAAAGCATCAGAGGTATCTGTTGTTTTTGGATTATCCATGAGTGTGGATAATCAAGAGTTGGCTGTATTTTTATGCACAACTTAATCTGCAGTTTCTAAACAACTTCTGCGGTACAATTTTGGACAACAGATTAGTTTCAGATGAGGGACTCTTGCTCCTCCTTGAAAAGCATTCTTCATTTCAAATTGTCCTCGCTGGCAGCCATCAGGGTAAATAAGAAAGCAGAGAATTAAGCAGGGTAAATAAGAAACAAATCCTGGCTTTCAGTCGGCCCTCATTTTCCATCATAGATCTTGGTGCATCTTCCCCTTCAGGGGACTTCCGGAGCAGGGAGGAGGAGCTGGTCCAGCAGTATGGCCAGGCTTCAAGGCTTTGTGTGCAAGCTCTCCTTTCACCTTCCCAGTGGCTTCTGCTCCTTTGAGGAGCCCTCAGCCAATTCTGGAAGTGGGGTAGGCTCAGAGGGGCCCCTGAGCTTCTGGGATCAAACTGGAAGCTTCTTGTCTAGGCAGAGCACCCTGGTATGAGACCGCACAGCTACCTGCAGCAGTTTCCCTGTGCCCAGGCAGTCAGTGTGGAATAAGGATCTTTCCCCAGGGAACAAGAAAGTGGAAGGTGTGATGGGATCCACAACAAAGCAGACTGTTAGTGCTCCACAGACCTCATCTTAATCAATCTCCATCACAATGCCTGGAAGAGGGTGCATGTATTTCTACCCTATAGATGAGGACACTGAGGCTTGGGGAGGTTGCCCCTTAACTTCTTAAGGGAAGGAAAATTGTATCAGAAATATTATAGAACCATCTTCAAAAGGAAATGAAATGGGTTGCATCTCTTTGAAGAATTAAGTTACAGTTCTCTTTGTTTTGCGATAGTACAGAAGAGTCACAAGATTTTCGTTAAATAAGAAAACACAAAGAGGAGAGGTTGCTTTGGTGTAACTTGGCTGATAACCTCAATACCAGCACATCTACCCAGCTGGCATTCTGCCTTTGTGCCCATGTGAATTTGTTCTTTCATAATGAAAGCAAATGTGGATAGCACTTACTATGAGCCAGGAACCATTCTAAGGGATTTTGCTTCATCACTCACTTGCTTCATGACTTATTTAATCTCTACAACAAGCCTATAAAGTGGGTGCTTTTATCGTTTCCAATTTACAGATGAGGAATGCGAAGCACAGAATGGTTAAGTAATTTGTTCAAGGTCACACAGCAAGTGAAAGGCAGAAGTCAGATTTGAACTTGGGCAGCCCGATTAAGAGTCTGTGCTTTAACTACACCCACAGAGAATCTTCCACAGCTTTTTATGGCTCAGGGCACACATTTCTTGCTCTTCTTCGGTGGTGTGACCTTTCAGCTGTGATCTCTTGCTTGGCTCTCTGTGCCTCTGGGAATCATTCTATGTCTGTGTCCAGCATTTCTGTCTGGGGACAGCTCTTGCCTTGATAATGGAGCTCTGTAGCACAAGGGGCCCAGGGTTTTCCTACTCCCTGCATGGAGTCCAGTGCAGCACCTTGCTAGAAACCTGTATGTTTCTTCACTTGGAAAGAGCATTGCTTCTTTCTTCATTGCTTATTTGATAAATGTGTGCTGGCTGTGCATTCCGTGCTGGCACTGGGCTAGTGCTGGGAGGTGTGGACGCAACACAAAGTCTACCCAGGAACTCTCCTCTGCTCCACCCTCTACTCAGCTCCACCCTCACTGGGGTGGGGGTGGGGCAGAGACAACTGAAGATCCAGTGCAGCCTTGACGGGAAAAGCCTTGGCACCAGGTAGCCCAGGAAAGTGTGGGAAGGGGAGCAGCTGCAGACTTTGGCTGCAGTGAGGGGTTGTGTGTTGAGCCGTCCCCGGGCAGCAGGGGACTCCAGATAACTGTCCTCAGGTCTCTACAGCCTCAGCTCTGGACGGTGGGCTTCACACCTGAATTGTTTCTGGGTTCCCCACTGTGCCTAGCACAAGGTAAACCATTAGTAACTGCATTTTCGCCTGTGTGAAGCTGCCCCCTGGCCATCATTTGGTGCTGATTACAAGGTCGAGAGCTCAGTATTTCTCAGGGAGGCTGGGGCTTATCTCAGCCAGGGTCCCCCAAAGAAAATGAGTTCATTCTGGGTGGTTCCAATGACAAGACCTCAACGAAGGGAGGGTTTACAGAGGTAAGGGTAGGGTTAAGGGAATAAACAGGGGTTAGTGAGGTACCCAGGCTAGCCCTCAGGCTGGGAGGGAAGGGTGCTCCCAGAGGAACTATGTAAAGAGGGGCGCTCTGCAGGAACTACAGTCCTGCATGGTTAGAACCAGAAAGGAGCCAGAGACGTGGCCCTGAAGCCAGCAGGTTGCAGGGAGGAAATGCTCCAGCCTTCCCTTCTCCCACCCTCTGAACTCCTCCAGGGCCTCCCATTGGCAATCCCTACCTGGAGCAGCAAGGGAGCCTGGGTGACACAGTCCCCCTTCAGGGGCACAGAAGGGTGGAGATCAGATGGAGAATAGACGCAGCTGTAAACTAAGCAGAGCAGGACCCTTCCTGACCCGCCCTGCTGCCCACCCTACTGGCATGAGGCCTGTAGCCTCTCCTCTGCAGGACGAGATTCTAAAGCAGCCAGGGCCTGGGGCTCAGGCTGATGCGGGGGAATCAGTCTCTCTCCCTCTCCCCTCTTTCCCCACTTATGCTCCAAATTTTAGAGGCCCCAGGTTCTAGACATCTGGCCCTTCTTCTCTCTTCTCCTTCCCAGCCTCTCTGTGCCTTCTACTAACCGACTTTGGCAGCCGGGCCGGCCCAGAGCCAGGGGCTGAGCCCAGGTGGGAGGCACAGCCAGGGCGTGTGTGGTGGCGGGTGCGTGACCTGGGTGGTCAGACTCTGCTGCTCAGCCTCTTACTTCCCCAAACCAAGGCCACCAACCTTCTCTGGGAAGCACACAGCCACCTGCCCTCACTGCTCAGCACCAGGGCTCCTGGCCCCTTCCCTCCCCTGTGAGGAAGAGGAAAACAGGTGTTCCTATATCTCTGCAGAGTTTCTCAGAGAGATTTTTTTGAGGGCAGGGTGGGGTCAGAATAGGACCGTAGCCTGTATCTCTCTGGAGCCTGGGAAGAAGTTGAGCAAAAGACCCCTATTTTCCAGTGGCCAGCTTGGTGGGGTTTCAGTTGCTCCCTTAATTCAGTTAGTAAATATTTGGGGGCACCCACTGTGACCAGCAGTGCCCCCACCCCATCTAGTGCGCCTGGGTGAATTTTGCCACCTGACTTCATTCCAATGTGTGCGAGGCAGGCTCTTCTGGTACCGGATGATGGGACTTGGTTTGCAATCAGCCAGATTTTGTGCACGTGGGCAAATAGGGACAGGGGCCTATTTCCTGAAAATTGGAAGAGCCACTTAATTTCTCCCTCTAGTTTCTCTACCTGGGTGAACGAGATACGCAGCCACACTCCCTTCGAGGAATTTTGGCTTTCCTATCCCATGGGCTCCTAATGGAGCTGTCAATCACGATGCCCTGCCGCCCACCGTCAGCACGTGACACAGCTGGCCAATCAGAGAGCCCCATCTGCCTTGGGCAGGGATTCATCTGGATGTGGGAATGGTACGCTACAATTATCAGTGGGTTTTCCCCGATTGTCCCCTCCCCTCCCCCAAGCCTGCCTTTCTTAGCTCAGCTCAGGACAACTCCGTCATTCCTGTTGCTCAGGTAGGAAATCTTGGAGTCATTCTTGCCACTTTTCTTTCTGTCAATTCACATATTCATCGGGAAGTCTGCTCCATTTAAAAATATGTCCTGAATCTAATCACTAATTTCATTCTAGTCAAAGCCACTAGCACCTCTCCCCTGTACGATCACAATAGTCTCCTAATTGGTCTCCTCATTTCAACCCATGCCCCTTGTAGTCAGTTCTCAGCACAGCAGCCAGAACGAGCCTTTTAAAATTTAAGTCAGAGTCTGTCATTTCTCTGTCCCAAACCTTTCAGTGACAACCTATTTCTTTCTCTATAACGTCATACATAATGTCCCCACAACCTTTCCATGATTGTCCATTTCTCTCTACAAAGCCGTACATAAAATGTCCCTTCCCCCTGTTATTTCTCTGACCCTATTTTCTCTATTGCCCCCTTGCTCACCCTGCTCTAGTCATACTGACCCTTCACTGTCATGCATCATGCCAGGCATACTCCCACCTCAGGGTCTTTGCACAGGCTGTTCCCTTTGCCTGGCATGCTCTTCCTTCAGATGTCCGCCTTGTTCACTCTCTTGCCTCCTTCAGCTCTCTGCTCAAGTGCCACTTTCTCAGTGAGGCCTTCTCTGCCCCTACCTCCAATTTAATAATGTACTGCTTGGCAATTCTACCCACCTTCTGTTTTATTTTTTCTGCAATGATCACCATGGAACACACTATTTACTTCATATACTTGTCTCTTTTTTGTTATTGTTGTTCCCCACCCTGCCTCCAATAGACTGTCTATTCCATAGGGCATGAGATTTACATTTGTTTTGTTAATGGTCATATCCCTGAGCCTGACCATACAGGTGCTTCCTAAATTCTTGTTGAATGAATATATGAACTTAGTGTATTGGCCCCAGGAAAACTGCCCCCTTCTGTGTGGTTGGCTCTCAGAGTACAGGTGTGGGTTCTCTCCCTTACCACGTGGAGACAACTTGCCTGAGAGTGTGGCCCACAAATGTAAGGGGCAGAGGTAGGGACACCAAGTCCTGAGGACACTGAGTCCCTGGATATACTTGTCTCCCCTGGCACAACCCATTCCTCCCTGGGCTTCCCAGTCCCCCCAGAAATTCCTCTGTGGCTTAGCTGGCTTGTGATAGGGTTGATCATTGCAACAGAATGAACCCTGGATAAGAAAGTCTGGCCCTTGGGGACTGTGTTGATTCAGCCAAATAACAGAGTCTAGGCACCTGGAAGAGGAAGCTAGCCACAGAGGTGTGGGCTGACATATGTTCTGCTGAGCTCACCCCAGACAGACAGGGCAGAATATTCTGGCTGTGAGAGAAATACTTCTAAGAGCAGGAGCTGAATTTCCCCTGCTCTGCCCTTTGCAAATCTACTGAAGGCAGATCTTCACCTGAGACTCAAAGTCACACAGGAAGGACAATGAAGACCGATAGTCCCCAGCTGATTCCAGCCCCTTTGGCCTTCTCAGATCACCATGAGTGGCAACAGGAAGGGGAGCCCTGGGTTCTTGAAAGACCTTTGATCGATCATGTCTGAAATACTAGGCCAGAATCTTGGCTTTGCCATTTATCTTGGCAAGTCACTATGTCTCCCTGGCTTCAGTTTCCTCATCTGTAAAGTGAGAAGGTTGAAATAAATTTCACCCAAACTTCCTTTCAGTGTGATGGTCAGTGGAGGAGGCAGAGCATTGTGGTTAAGTATGCAGGCTTGGGTGTCAGACTGCCTAAGGTCAGTTGTACTGCAGACTGCATGCCTGACTTTTGAGCCTCAGTTTCCTCACATTAAAATGGGATTTCTAGTTGTACCTACCTCATGGGGTGGTTGTAAGAATTAAATTAGTAGAACACATAGATGGCTCAGAATTGTGCTAGGCACATACTAAGTCCTCAAAAATATTAGTTGTTGTTGTTGTTATTTGCTATTAATACGATTATTGAGAGGATTTTTTCCTGGCTCCTGGAGTGGTTTCTGCTCCCATCTCTGAGAGTGACACCTTCCAAAGGCAGGGCTCCTCGCCCAGGGCTTGCAGCCACCTCACTTGTACCTGAGTCATGACCATTCTCTCCCTCTCCCTGTGGTGACTAGAGGCGGCACTAAGCTTGCCCGAAGGCCAGGAGTCAGCTTCCCCTTCTGCTGCTGCAAGCTGGGGCTTAATTGGAGAATTTCCACAGTACTTTTAGCATATTTTGCTTGGGCTAGCTTATTTACATCAACCATACATCTTATTACTGTCATAAATTTTTATTCCTATGGACATGTCTAAACTTATGGGTTGAAATAACATAATTTACATGCTGTTTAGTATGCAGATTGGGTTAATCTGCTTCTATAAATTCACCACCAGGCCTGTGTAGCTGCCCTCTCCCTCCAGGACCTCAGCCTGATTTGAATATCGCACTCTGTTGTGTGGAGGGCGGTGTGAGATGCTTGCATCTTGAGTCACCCCTAGACAGCTTGTTACTGAAGTGGTCGATGGGACCTGCGCCAGGGTCCTAGCCAGGGCTGAGACCCCTTGTCTCAGCCAGGGAGACTCTTTTTCTGATCAGCTTCGCGCAGCCAATAATGATACCAATGCTGAGACTGGAACAGCACAAGCTGTATTCAATGGCCAAAGAACGGAGAAGCGGGAACCTGATTTGCAAATCAGCTTTTCCACCCAATTCGGGTGGAGACACCAAATACATAGGAGGGTCGAGGTAAAAGGGAGGGAATTGGAAAGAGTGGGAGGAATATTCATGAGTTATTGGAGAATAGGGGTGTGGTTTAGACCTGGAACTGATGCACCCCTCCTTTTGGGTTCCTGGACGGGCCTTCCCGGTTGTCGTCATGGCGACCGTCAACTGTCATGGCGTCTGTGGGTGTGTCATTTAGCATGCTAATGGATTACAATGAGTGTATAATGAGGCTCGAGGTCCACTGGAAGGCAAATCTTCCGCCATCTTGGGCCTAAATGGTCCTAACCGGTGCTTGTTTTTTTTTTCTTTTAGCAGCTTCCTCGTGAACTTAGATAAGAGTAATTGGTTTCTGTTCGAGGCAGGCAGGGATATGATTCTGGGGTGCCGGCCTTGGTAAGGCGCTGTGCACCTGACTGCGGCTGCCTGGCGCTGGCGGGCGCGGCGGCACCTCCTCGCAGCAGAGGCCTTCCTCCCTGCGCGTCGCTCCCACAGAGCCCCTCACCGTCTGAAGGTTGAGAAGCCACCCAGAACCAGGTGAGCTCTTTTCTGTCTGAGGCTGTGCACTGAGATAAGGATTTCAGTGCAGTGAGTCCAGGGAGTGGTGAACCCGAGACGCACCAGCAGGTACAGAGGGGAAGGAAGCCGTTGCAAGGTGTTATTGAGCCGGTGACCGCTGTGGGCAAGCGGGCTCAGTCCTCTGGGGCCTCGGGGAGATGGTTCTGGACAGGCCTCACATTTGTCCCACTGAAGAGGGCGGAGCTGGGGTACTGATTCCATAACCCCCTGTTGGTATTGGCTGAGACCAGCACCCAGAGACAGCAACTCCCTGGGAACAGGTCAGAGAAGACTAGGGGTGAGGGCAGCAGCACACAGAAGGACACCATTGGCTTTTACCTGAATAAAGAATGATGAGAGGATATGGGCGGGGCACTGTGTTCACAGCCTCTCTTTTCCTGTTTTCAGTCCTGGTTCTGTCGCTGAGGTCTCACTCCCCTTCAGCCCCTCAGGGAGCCTTTCCTAATGGCCTATTGGAAACAACACCCTCTCATACTCTATCCCCCTCCCCTATTGATTTCTCTTTATAGCACTTATCACTCCCTAATATATTGTGTATCTGGGTTTTTTCTTGTCTGAATCATCTCAGTGCGGGAAAAGACAGTAAACAAATATTTAATGTATCAGGCAGTCATAAATACAAAAGAGAAAATTAAAGCAGGAAGGAAGAGTTAGGAATGTCACATGGGGATGGGTTGCTATTTTATATGGCAGGTTGTGTGTATCAAGGTGGTTCTCTTTGATAAGATGTCACTGAGTGGACAGAAACCTTTAGGAAGTAAGGGAGTGAGAAAGCTTTCCAGGCAGAGGAAACAGCAGGTACAAAGGTCCTGAGGTGGAAGCATGTTTGGCTTATCTAGGGCCAACATTGTGGGAGCACAGTCCTTGAAGGGGAGAGGAAGCAGATGAGGTCAGACAGGTAATGGGGAAATCTGACAGACTGTTAGGTCTCAGTGAGGACTTGGGATTTTACTCTGTATTAGTCAGGGTTCTCCAGAACCAACTGGATATTTGTTTGTATATTTGTTTGTTTATTATAAGGATTTATCTTATGCAATTATGGAGGCTGAGAAGTCCCAATATCTGCCGTTGACAACTCAGAGACCCAGGTGTAGGTTCTAGTCTGTGAGCTCATAGGCTTGAGACCCAGAAGGAACCAGTGTTTCAGTTTGAGTCTGAAGGCAGGAAAAGACCGAAGTCCCAGTGCAAGCAATTAGGCAGGAACGCCCTCTTACTCTGCCTGTTTGTTCTATTCAAGCCTCTAAGGGATTGGATGAGGCCCACCCACATCAGGGAACGTAATCTGCTTTACTTAGTCTGCTGAATAAAATGTTAACTTCATCTAGAAACACCCCTAACAGACACAACCAAAATAATGTTTGACCAAGTGTCTTGTCTCTCTGTGGCTCTGTCAAGTTGACATAAAATTAACCATCACATTCCAAGTAAGATGGGGAGACCTTGAAAGTTTCAGAGATGAATGATATAATCAGACTTATGTTTTTAAAAGACAACTCTGGCTGCTGTGTGGAGAAAAGCCTGCAAAGGGCATGAGTGGATTAGAGAGAATATTTCAGAGGCTATTGCAATAATCTATGCAAGAGGTGGTGATGACTTGGACCAGGATGATTCTAGGTGGATGTGGTAAGTGGTTGGATGCTGGATATATTTTGAAGGGAAAGCCCATAGGACTCATGATAGCTTGGAATGTGGGATGTGAGAGGAGAGACGCCAGGATGATCTCAAGGTCTTGGGCCTGAGCAGTAAGAAGTAGGAGTTTCCACTAATTGAGATGAGGAAGACTGCCTGGAACTGGTGGTTTGATGAGCTATATTAGGTGTTAGGTTTTGGACATGCCAAGTTCAAGATGTCTATTTACACCTAGGCAGAAATGTGGATAGGCCATTGGATATATTTAACTGGAATTTAAGGGTGTGGCTTTGTTCACCTTGGTACTCAGTAAATACTTGTTGAATGAATGACTGTATGACTGACAAGGTTTCTCCCAGGAGCCTCTAAAAGCCTTCTGTACGTCACTAATTTCCATGATCTAGAGAGAGACCACCCCTAGCAGGTGACAACAAAGTGCTCTAGAACAAAACCCCATCAAGCTGTTGGTCATGATGATTTAGCTAATTCTCTAACCTGATAGAATCAGTGATTCTCACTGGCATTGCAATCACCTGAAGACCTTTTTAAAAATTTATTTATTTATTTATTTATTTATTTATAATTGAAGTGTATTTGATTTACAATGTTGTGTTTCTGGTGTACAGCATAGTGATTCAGTTATACATATATATTCTTTTTCATATTCTTTTCCATTATAGGTTATTACAAGCTATTGAGTATAATAGATAAGCAACAAGCTTCTACTATATAGCACAGGGAACTCTGTTCAATATCTTATAGTAACCTATAATGAAAAAAGAGTATGAAAAAGAATAGATATATATGTATGACTGAAATATTATGCTGTACACCAGAAACTGACACAACATTGTAAACTGACTATACTTCAATTTAAAAAAGATGTTGAATATAGTTTCCTGTCCTATACAGGAGGACTTTGTTGTTATTCTGTTTTATATATAGTAGTTTGTATTTGCTAATCCCAAACTCTTAATTTATCCTTCCCCCTCACCCTTTCCCCTTTGGTAACTGTAACTTTGTTTTCTATGCCTGTGAGTCTTTCTGTTTTGTAAATAAGTTTATCTGAACCTTTTTTTTTTTTTAAGATCCCTCATATGAGTGATATCATATGATATTTGTCTTTCTCTTTCTGACTTATTTCACTTAGTATAATAATCTCTAGGTCTATTTATGTTGCTGTAAATGGCTTTATTTCATTCTTTTTTATGGCTGAGTGTATATATATACACATACATATAAATGTATATCTTATCTTCTTTATCTGTTCATCAGTTGCTGGACGTTTAGGTTGCTTTCATGTCTTGGCTATCGTTAAGTAATGCTGCTATGAATATTGGGGTGCATGTATCTTTTTGAATTAGAGTTTTCTCCAGATGTATGCCCAGGAGTGGGATTGTTGGATCATATGGTTATACTCTATTTTTTTGTTTTTGAAGGAATTTCCATGCTGTTTTCTATATTAGCTGCACCAAATTACATTCCCACCACAGTGTAGGAGGGTTCCCTTTTCTCCACACCCTCTCCAGTGTTTATTGTTTGTGGAATTTTTAATGATGGGCATTCTGACCGATGTGAGGTGATACCTCATTGCAGTTTTGATTTGCATTTCTCTGATAATTAGCAATATTGAGCATCTTTTCATGTGCCTATTGGCCATCTGTATATAGCTGAAGACTTTTAAAACATTCTATTACTCTTCTCCCTGATTCTGATTCAGTTGGCCTGGAGTGGGCCTGTACATTGGCAGTTTTAAAAGGTCCTCACATGATTATAAAGCATATCCAGAGGTTGAGGACTGCCTTAACTGTTCGCTGAGACTTAAAACAGTCAGCTCTTTTGTCAAGCCCCTAGGACAATTCTGAAGCCTTAGGCGGAAATGTTTGAAAAATACCATCAATTACCAGAAGAGTGGGGGAGGGTATAGCTCAGTGGCAGAGTGCCTGCTTAGCATGCACAAAGTCCTGGGTTCAATCCCCAGTACCTCCATTAATAAACAAGTAAACAAACAAACAAACAAACCTAATTATCTACCCCCCAAAAAAATTAAAAAAAGAAAAGATTTATGTAAAGAGATTTGTCACAATATTATATTTAATAGCTATAATTTAGAAGCAACCAAATGGAATATTATGCAGCCAGAATAGATGATTTTGTTGACAGTGTAATAACTTGGAAACATGCTTATGAGAGATGGTCAAGTCAAAAAAGCAGAATGGCAGATTGTGTCTACATAATGTATGCAACTATGTAAAATTATGCATGCATAAAAATAAAGCACTGTAAGGGAACAAGGAAAAATGAAAGCAGTTGATTTGTTAGTTTAATAGGATAGTGGATGATGCTTCTTTCTCTTTTAAATTATTTCTTTATTGTTGCAGTAAGTAACAGAAATAAAGAAATGGCAATATTGCTCTAAGCACAAAGCCAGATTCCCTGCCTCCCTGGAGAGAGGCTTCTTTAGAGCCTAAAAGTCCTTAGGCTTTTTTCTCTTACCATCTCTGTGACACTGAGATCAACTTCTGGACTCAAAAAGTTTCTTCTTTGCCTCTTATATGCCTCATACCTGCCAGCACAATGCTAGCTACTGCGGCCAGGGGATACATAAATCAATCACTGCTCTGCAGGAGCTCACTGTAAAGAGGCAGAGGTTAACACATAAGTAAATGTTACAATAACTGTAAGACAATTCCATCCATGAGCATGTTAATAGGGATGTGAGCAAAATTCCTGTGTAAGTGCAGATAAATTTGTTCCAAGGGAATCTGGGAAGGCAGAAAAGAGGAGGTGACATTTGATCTGGGTGTTGAAGGATAAGTAGGAGTTTGCCAGGTAGAAAATGGATGGATATAGGTTGGGGTGGGGAAGAAATGGCATTCCAAACAGAATGTGTAAGGGCAAAGAGTTATAAAAGGCATAGGAAAGGTTTAGGAAATGGCAGATAGTTACATCTGGGTGGAATATATTTATTTATTAATTTACTCAACAAGTGATTATTGAGTATTTTTTGTGTCTCAGACATTGGGCTAGATATTGGGAAGACCATGAGTTATCAACCTTGTCTATGCCTTGAATACTGATTGGAAAAATAGCAGATATTTTTTAGTGCTTAATATGTATTGACTGATGTATTCCTTTTAATAGTCATATAGAAGGCACTCTTATTTCCATTTACAAATGATGAAATTGAAACTTAGAAAATTTCAAGGACTTGTCTACAGCTACACAGTCACCATGCAATGGAGCTCCTGGAGCTTATAATCTAGTGGAGGAAACAGACAAAGAGACAAACGATCACAAAGTGATGAGTCTAAAATAGAGGTCAGGGAGCTCAGAGGAGAGGTCTAGAAGCAGTCAAGGTGGACTTCTTGAAGGTGAGTTAAGCTGAGTCCTGGAGGATGAGGAGGCATTAGCTATGGAAAGTGGAGACGTGGGGAAGAAAGAGAGGTGCTTTATGGTGCTGATGGTGACAGAGCTGGTAAGACAGGTTGGGGCCAGTTCATGAGACGTCCTTGAATGTCCTGGTAGAGAGTTGAGACTTTATTCTATAAGCAATGGTGAATTAACAAGTTCTTGTTCTCTTCTTAATCTGGAGACTGAATCACTTTGGCAATGATTCAGCCACACCAACCGTGAACTCTCAGTGACTTGGGCTAATGAGGAGAAGAATGGCATAGATAATCTAAAAATAATGGACAGCGGAAAGGACTTCAGTCTGCTCCTGGAGTGCACCAGGTGATGATTTGCTGCAATGAGGGGGCAGCTGATTGGCTTCATTCATTAAAGATTCTACTCTGGTTGATGTCAGATCTGATATGATGTCGGTCTCAGTACCACAAGGGGCTGGGGAAAGAAACTCCCTTCTGGTCCAGTGTGGCAGAATAAAAACGTTAACTGAGTCCCAGTTATGCTAGAGTTTTCCACCGCTGTATCTCTAAGACATAAAGAGGACTTAGAAAGGTGGAAGTGAGCTCACTGTCCCCCAGGGGCTGTGGTTGCTGGGATGGCTGATTTTATGAAAGCTCTGGCTTCAGGATGAAGGGTGCCTTGTGATTAATACCACGAGCTGCACGGAGCAGCCAATTGAAAAATCTATAAAAGTTGGAGCTGCACAGGAAGCATTGACCCTGAAGACCATAAGCCTGGAGAGGGGATTTTTTTTCACATTTTTATTGTGATAATGCGGAAACATTCTGTGAGTAGAATCCAGGGGGCCATCAAGTCTATGCTCAGGCGGCTGTAAGGGAAGGGGTTTTGACCCTGCTCTGAGAAAGCTGCCTTGGGGCTCAGGCAAAGACTGTATTACTGTGTTAGAACCCTCAGTAGTTAAGAGAAAGTTCTGGTTTGAATTGGGAAAGGGACCTATAAATAACTATAAGATACTGAACTAACTGTGCCCCTTTCTGTGCTGGGTACAGTCCTGGATGCAGAGACTTGAGGTCAAGTCTCAGCTCTGCCGCTAAGTTGGGCAGGTCACGTCATCTTTCTACTCCTGTTTCCTTCACAGTGAAACCAGAGGGTCAGACTAGATGGTACCTAGACCTCCCCCAGGCTCAACTGTCTCCCACGTGTGGATGAGAGAAACCAAAGACCTGATAAAGACTGCAAAAGAGCAAATTTTCTCCTAACACCCAGAGTTTCTGAGAGCTGGATGTTGGGGTGGTCTGCCCTGGGTGCAAGGGATAAGAAGTGCATTGTCTATGGAGGATTTTAAAAGAATAATAAAACCAAGGAGAAGTCAGTCTGCTTTTTATTATGATGCATTGACAAGTCCAAGGGATGTCAGTGATAAAATACTCCTCACCTGGGGCGAGCCACTCCCCTTGTCCCCCCTCCTGGGTGTGCCGCTGTTTATCTGTACAATTCTTTTTCTATTCAGTGCTCTTTCAATTCCTCTGACTGCGTAGGGAGAGAATCCCTCTAAGGTGTTAACTCTTTCGCTACCACCTCTTAACGTTGATTTGTGTCTAGTAAGGAAGAGTGATGAGTTACTTTGAGTCCCTTTTTTTAGCAAGGAGAGTGTGCTACAGCAGTGGTTGGGAGTGGCTCCAAGGAAGCAGGACAATAAAAATGGAGACCAGAACATGGAGTGAGATGTGGAATGGGTTGGGTAGGTGGCTTAGGAAGTCAAGTTCCAGCACATGGCCTGTAGAGAGCGTGGGGACAGCCCCACAAAGACCCAGGTTGGACATATGGTGCTTGAGGACAGAGCCTGCCCCATCTCAGTTCTGATTTCTCAGGTCCTGGCTCTTTGGCTTTTTCTTGGAGCTGCCCTTTGCCACAGCTCAGATGGATTTGTTGGATACGTTCTGCTCTGCACTCCTCAAGTCACACCACCCACCATTGTTCTTTGGATTGGTTTCCTCCCTGACCTGTCTTGGGTGTCTAGAATATGAAGGGACTTTGCCACCCTTCTGGGGACTTGTGTATCCTGCATGACGCCTCCCTTCTGTGTGCTTGGTCCCTTGGTGCCCAACCTTCTGGGTGACGATGCTGCTTCAGGGTGTGTCCACACTCTCCCGGGAGCCATTCTCCATCACAGTAAAATCATTTGCACACATTCTGTGGAGCTGGATGGGCTGCTCTGCAGAGGACAGAGGGGTCTCCCAGAGAATAGGAGTGTGATGGGGGAGGAGACTGGAGAAAGGATGTAGAAGCTCAATAGAGAGATCCCTGCCAAACTAAATAAAAAGTTTTGTCTTTGTATCTATTTTGTTTTGTTTTGTTGCAAAGTGAGGGCCAAGATTGGAACCATTAAATTGACAAACAACCCATGCCAACCCAACCCAGTTCTAACCAAACTGTGAGGACTGAATTCTGGTTGCTCACAGATAAACAATTTGCTAAATTTTGTCCTTTACATCCACACAACAGACACATAGTCCCTCTTGCCCATTTATTTCTTGATTGTGATCCTAAAATGATTGATTTATTCTGGCAGGAAGAGGAAAGGGATGGACAGCTTCCACTGGAGTTTGATTTCTTTAACCCTTTCTTTTTTGACTCTAAAAGCCACACATGCTTAATGTAGACAGCTGAGGAAATGAATATTCCAGATCAAAATAACTCCTTAATGGGAATCCCATCACCAGAGATGACTACTGTCACCTTGCAGCTGGGGGATGGCTGGGGACATTCTCTGTGTGAGGGCTTGCTTGAACTGGAGGCCCTTGTGACACCAGCCATCTCTAGACCTGGTGGAAGAGAGGTTGCCTGTCCCAGCCCAACAGAAACTGCTGGCTCTCCCTTGGTTGGTCCCCTGAAGGTCTGGGATGTTGTGCTTCTTCTGACTCTCTGGCCTCTGCTCCAGTCTCTGGAGCTGTGTCGACTGTCTTTTGAAATCTTTCTTTTTCATTGTTGGCAAATTTGACATTTCACACATACACACACACACACATGCAAAATTTCTTTATTTATTAAAATGAAGTCAGTTTAAACTTATTTTATTCACAGATATTGATTTATAACACCATACAACATTCTGATGTCGTGATGAACATTTATCATTTCTTTGGGCAGCAAGCAGTATCTCCACCCTAGTTTTGAGAACCCCCCTTGTGTGTGAACCACTCTTCTCTCGCAACGGGAAGCAAAGGGGAGAGCCTCTCTCCAGCCCAAGGGCTGTTAGGGAGCCAGCCTGTGACCTTGGCTCAGTCGCTCAAGCACCCCTGTCTCATACATTGAATCTTGAGGGAGCCATGCTAAGGTCAGGAACGGTTCAGACAAGATTTATGGTGGTGGCAGAGATGTGGCACTGGGCTGTATTGGTTTTGTGTATCTCTAGGTGGCAGTGACCTGTGACAGCAGAGACGCTGTCCTGCCCAGATGGGTCTGAGGAGTGACCTGGACCGTTCCTGCTGGCTGTCCTGGGCTCTGGGTGTGTCTTGGAGCTTGCTTCTCCAGCCTTCTGTTGCTTCTGTGAGCTGTATGATGTTCTTCAAAAATACTCATCTTCTCTTAACGTTAGCCAGACTGCTTATAGCAAACAACCCTAATATGTACCATTTGATTTTAGTCTTAAAGATTCAAATGCTACCTAGTAACTCACACCATAGTAATTTGAATTTATATTGTACTTTGTAACCTCTGCTTCCCTAGGCCATGTAAATGGGGCAGAGGGAGAGGAATGGAGGGGACAAAAATAAATTTCACCGTCGTGTCCTCTGGGCTCCACGCTTAGCCTTGATAGTAGGGAACTCTGAGCCTTCCTTCCGAGAACTCCCACGTTTCTGGACTTCTGGCTGCCTCACACATCTCCTCCATTGCCTGTACCTGGAGATTTCTGGGGGCTCTTGCAAGTTTTTCACCTTTCATCCCCATCTGTGTGTGAGCTGCCTGATTTGCTTAAATCGTATTCATGAATCACTTATTCAGGCTGGTTCGTTTTTTTGAAGAGACCTGGCTATGTCAGCTGTTGCCCTGGGCAATCATCTGGGCCTCAGCAATGGCCATGAACTCAGTAGTGACCTCACGGGCAAATGCCCACAGTCCCTCTCCGGCCTATCTGCCCAAGTCTTTTCTTCTCTGTCTTTCCACTTCCACCCATACCCAGGGAAATTATTTTCAAGTCTCATGATCTTATCTCAGGTTACCCCCAGTGTGATCTGGCAAAGTGCAGGGGAGAGAGGGACAGAGAGGGGAGGTGATCTGGAAGAAATCTGTCTAAGAGCTGGAGTGGGAGCTAAGCAGAGACCTATGCACATGCTGGGGGCAAAGCCAGGACAGCAGACAGGACACAGCGCTGAAAGGTGCTAAGGATAATGGGCCCAGGAAGATCCCACCTCAGGCCAGAGTGGGAGGTAAGAATGTAGTTTTTCCAAGCTCCTAGGTCTTACAAGATCTCTAGGAATCCAGGAGGCAGCAAAGAGCAGGAGTCCGGGTAGGCAGATGGAGATGCAGTGTCCTGGACGCTCAGGGAAGTTTTGCGGCCAAGAACGTGGAAACAAACAGTTCTGGGTTGGAGTAGGGAGTGGTGGTGTGGAACTAGGAAAAATAGAATTTTTCTCAGACCATATCTGTATTCTAGGTATTTCAAATCTAAATAGTCCATGGTTAAGAAAGTTTGGGAATTATAGAATTCCAAATTCCTCTTTTGGAAATTTATGATTCCCATTACTCTATTAAAGGTTTTCAGTCCTAAAATTGCAAACAAAACAAAATCTGTTTAGCAGGCGAATAAACAAGATTATTTGCACAGAAGACATTTAAAAAAAAATCAGTCCTTTCAACTTCATGAAAATTTAAAGTGGCAGCCAGCTAATTTTTTTAAAAAAAATTATGACTATCTTGCAATTCTAAAACAGTATATGTAATACATACAAATAGCTTTAAAATAGTAATAAAGTATGTTACAAAATAGAATATTACCCATCTGTCTAAAGTCCCATTGTGTGTCCCTTCTGGTTCACATTCCTCTCCTTTCTCCAGAGGTGACACCAATCTAAATTTTACCACTTCTGTTTGTATTCCCAAACAATGTATTGTTTAGTTTGACTTGTTTTAAATATTGTACCAGTTTGAAATCATCCTCTTTGTAATTTCCTATGAATTGCTTTTTTTGTCTTTTTCTTTTTCTCTTCCTTCTCCTTTCTTTCCTCCCTCCTTTCTTCCTTTCTTTTTCATTCTAAAAATGCTTTTTCTCATTAAACATTATATTGGTGAGATTCAGCTTCTTGTTTTGTGTTCTATAATTACTTCATTTTCATAGTCACTTAATATTCCATTGTATGAATATATAGCAAGCTATTTATCCATTGTCCTATTGAACACTTGGGGGTATTTCCATTTTTTTCATTTTTGCTATTACGAACAATGCCATTGTGAACACTCTTGTACTTTCTCCTGTGTACTGGCAAATTTCTCTATGATAAATCCCACAGTGTGGTTATTACTGGATCAGACAGGGAGTGTATCATTGACCTCACTAGAAACTGTTTTCCAGAGTGGTTGTACCAACTTACACCGCTATTCATATACTAACCAACACTTACAATTTCAGAATTTTAACTTTTTTGCACCCTCTTGGGCATGAAATGTCTCATTATGGTTTTTACTTGCATTTCCTGGATTTGCCACCCTCACCTCGATTCTTCCAATCTTCTCCACGTGCATGGCCTGGGAAACAGAGGTTACCATTGAGTTTAAAGTTAATATGATATGAGTTAATAAATTTAGCCTTTGTAACTTAAAGATGAAAATACAGCTTATATAATTCATAGTTTTTTGTTATAGGCAAATTCTGGCTGACTTCAATGGAAAAGGAATTTTGGGGTGGAAAATCAAAGTAAACACAGTATTTATAGGAAGGCTGGAGGACCAGGCTCAGGGAAAGGACTAGAAGCCAGGAAGACCAACAGGAAGCACAGAAGGATTCATCTCCACAGGACCTGTCTAGTTATGAATCACCACTGTTTACACAGGCCACTGGTACCAAATGACATGCAAAGACAATGCATTGAATGCTGCAGCCCCTAGAGTTCCAACAACTCAATTTCTTTTCCATTTTATGCCAGGAAATTTGAGCATATCAGTTTCATTTATTGTAGCCCATTGTTAAGTCCAGATTTCAGTCAATCCAGCAAATTGTTAGAGATATTCCTAACTATTAAAGCTAATGTATTAAATACAGAATCTCAGCTTAGTGTTCCTGTATTGATAAATTCTGCCTTTTCCAAAGCTATGTACCATCCTCCTTGGAATTCACTCTTATACATATTTCCTGGGTTTCTAACAATATAAATGAGCAGAAACATGCAAGTCTTTTGCTGTGTATAAGCTATAGCCTCTTGCATGAGGCTTTTACTGAGGTATGATTATAGTTATGAATCTGGACACAGTAGATATGTATGCAATGAGTTTTAAGAAGAATAAGAATCCCTTGAAAGGCAGTTTCCTCAGGTGAGGTTGTTACAAGGATTGGCTGGTCTCCCTGGGCAAGAGAGGACTGCTCTGTTAGCAAGGGTAGCTCAGGGGGTGTAAATGGTTTAGTTTCTTAGATTCTCCCAAGTCCTCCAAAATGTTTCCATTTAACGTCTCAGGTCCTACTCTTTCATAACCAAGGCCTAATTTTCACATATTTGAGAATTAAACTTATATTGTAATTCTGCAACATACACAGTGACATTTGGAATTTTATTTTCAGCCGTATCTGCTCTGTGGCTGTAAGAATTGAGATAATTTTAGTAATGCCATAGACATTCTCTAGCTATCTTTTGGCCTTATGGTGAAAGTTTAAATTTTTATATTTATCATTTTTACATTTTCTCTGTGTGAACTCTTCAGTGTGGTCAGAAATAACTAGCCTACCTCAGGCTCTGTAAGTCGTCATCACTGTCATAACAGTCAAGTGCAGCCTCCTGGCCTTTCAAAGCTTGCCCATTAATAAGCACTGCAATCCAAGCAACCATGAGTGATGATCTGAGAGACTGTAATGGAACTACGAGTCGTGGATCTACAGTATGCCATTTTCCGCTTGTAAGAGATTGTTACTGCACTTAAACTCAAACAGGCCAGCAACTCAATTCCAGAACCCTGTTACTGAAATTCTCTTTCTAGGAGCAATCCTGGTACTGTACTGTATCAGTCAGTGTCTGGTCAGAAATAAAGAAACCGCTGTAGGTATTTTGAATAAAGGGAATTTAATATAGAGAATTGGCTATACATTTGCCCAAGATGCAAAAGGAGAAGCAGAGGTCCTGGAGGAGTAAAAAGGAAGAAGGGCATGATACCTAAGGATTAGAAGGTGCTAATGTCCCTGAGTTGAAACCCATTACAGCACCTGCTGCAGTGCTATTGGAGAAGCTATCTCTGTTGGTTCTGAATCCATCAGAAGGTGCTGTCTTGACCAGGACTGGCACCAGAGAAAAGATGTACCTTGACCCAGGCTTCAGGAGTTCGATATCTTCCTACCTTTGGGATTCCTGCAACAACCAGCAACTGCCACACTGTTGGAGCCCAAAGCAAGAAACTTCTAGATTTGTCCTTTCTGATCTTCCAACTGGTAACTGTAGATTCCCAGTAGCAGAATCTAAAAGAAAGCCAGACGGCAACAAAAGTTGGGAAATATGGTTTGCAGACTTCAAGCCCCAGCAGTACAGATCCCAGTATAAAAGGGCAGATGTGGAATTGAGAAAGATGAGCAAACCAAGGGCACAAATGGTCCCAAGGGAAAATGGCCTGTGATTTTCATTCTTACGCTGAATTTGTTAGTTTCTTTTACGTATTTTATTACTGAAAATTTAAAACATATACAAAAATAGATTAAATTAATGAACTCCCATGCTTCTATTAGCTAATCAGCTAATGATCAACTCATAGACAATCTCATTTCACTTATATATACCACTAACCTTCCCTCCTTTATTTTGAGTATTAATAATACTTTAATAGCTTCAAAATCCAGTAAGCATTTAGATATCTAACTTTTTCTCAGTGCCCTCCCCTTCAACAGTTTGTATGGGTCAGTACCCATATTAAATCCACACATTACTGCTAATTGAAATGTCTTTAAGTTTCTTTTAAATTTATTATTTTCTCTTTCATTCTGCATCCTCTTCCCCCCACCAAAATTTACATGTCTTAAGACGCTAGGTTGTTTGTTGCACAGAGTTGATCATAGTCTGAGTTTTAATGATTGCCTCCTCATGGTATAATTTAACATGTCCTTCTGTCCTTATATTTCTAGGAAATTGGTAAATAGATACAGAGATTTGAGCAGATTTAGACTTTCTATCTTTGGGAAGACCATCATGGGTTTTAAGATTTATTATCAGATTTTAAAATTTATCTTTTTAATTTTACTTATAACTGAATTGCATTGTGTCCAGAGAGTACTGTGTGTATGTGTAAATTCTCTGAAGATTTTGAGGCTTGCTTTATAGTCATAAACATGGTAAATTTTCATCAGTGTTTCATGAATATCTTAACAGAATGCATGTAATCTAAAAGTTGAGTGCAATATTCTATAGTTATTTGTTAGATGAAGCTTGTAAATTATGTTGCTTCCTGATTTTTTTGGGTGTTCTATCAATTATTGAGAAAAGCACGTTAAAATCTCTCATTATAATAGTGATTTAGTAAACTCCTCCTTAGAGCTCTTATGATATTTGCTTTATATATTTTGAGCTATAATTTCAGTGCCTACAAGATTAGATTTGTAATGGTTTCCTGGTGAATAAGACTTTTTTTTTTATTACATAGTAACTCTATTTATCTCATTCTTCTGTGTCTTTATGTTATGTTCCAGTTATGTTTCTATTCAAAAGAATATAACTGGATTCTTAAAAAATTAGGTATGATGGTTTTTGTTTATTCTATTTACATCTGGTGTGATGAATAATATATTTAAATATATTTCTACCTTCTATTTTGTGCTTTCTCTTTGTTTAGATTTAAAAAGATTTCTTTGTCAGACTATGGAAATTCCTTTCTATTTTTAGTTTGCTGTAAGTTTATATGTTGAATTGGAGTTGAATTTTTTTCAGAGTTTTTCTTAAATCTACTGAGATGAGCCTATTAGTTTCTTTGTTAATCTGTTAATGTGGTAAATTGATGGATTGGTTTTCTTATGTTAAGCTAGCCTTACATTCCTGAAACAAACCAAATTTGGTCATGACTTTTCACTTCTATCTTTTATTTGTGCCTTCTTTTCCTCTTTTTTTTCTTGTTCAGAGGTTTACTAACTCTTTTTTTCAAAAAAGAGTTTGGCTTAGTTTATTCTATGTTATGTTTGTATTCTATTTTATTAATTTTGTCTCATACCTTTACTGTTTCATTTCTTTTCTATCCTTCGGGGTAATGTTAAAAAACGATTAAAAAAAACTTGTGGTGGATGTTTATTAATTTTCAGCCTTTCTTATTTCCTAAACTCCTTTGTTAGGTATAGCTTATCTATAGCTCAAATTTTGACATACGTTATTTTCACTATTATGAAAATTAGAATATTTTCTAATTTCTATTATAATTTTCTCCTTTGATGTACAGACTATTTAGAAGTGTATTGCTTTATTTCTAAACATAGTGATTTACCATGCTCGCTGCTGATATCTACCTCAATTGCTTTGTGATCACAAGACACACTCTATATTATTCTAATCCTTTGAAATTTTTGAAACTTAATTTACAGCCATTATATATTCTTTGTGCTTTTGCCACTGTTCTACGTGTGTTTGAAAAGATTCTGTATTATGCAGTTGTTGAATATAGTGTTCCATATATGTCAGCTAAGTCAAGTTTGTCAATCTTACTATTAAAATATTTTATACCTTTACTGAATTTATTTGTTTAATTATGGAGAGAGGAACACTAAAATATACCATTATGATCTGTCTAAGTTGTGTCAATATTTGCATTCTATATTTTGAGACCATATTATTAGGTATACACAAATTCAGCATTATATATTTTTGGTAAATTGAACTTATCATTATTAAGTGTGCTTCTTAATCTTTTATATTGCTTTATATCTTAAAGTTGATTGATATTAATTTAGCTACAGTAATTTTTTTTTGTTTTTTCAGCTTAATTGAGATATAATTAACATATAAATTGTGCAGGTTTAAGGTGTACAGTGTGATAATTTGATACACATATATATTGTGGAATGATTACTATAATAAAGTTAGTTAACACATCTATAACCTCATATTAAAATTAGTGTGTGTGTGGTGAAAACATTTAAAATCTACTCTATTAGCAACTTTCAAGTACATTAATACAGTATTGTTAACTGTAGTCAATTTGTTGAATATTAGATGTGCCAATTAAAAAAAACAGATTTCTTGAATTATAATTTACAATAAATTACACATTTTAAATGTATAATTTGGAAAGTTGTAATATTATATAAATAACCCATGAAATCATCACCACCTTTAAGGTAATTGATTTTTAAGGGATCCTTGATTCTTTTTCTCTTTTTTCTTTATTTTTGGGTAATTTCTATTGCTATATCTTCAAGTTCATTGATCTTTTCTTCTTCAATGTCTAATCTGCTCTTAATCCCATCCCAGTTCTAACATCTGTGTCAGTTTGGATCAGTTTTGATTGATTAACTTTTCTCCTCACTATGGATTATATTTTCCTGCTTCTTTGCATGTCTGATAATTTTTATTGGATGCCATACACTATGTACTTTACCTTGTTTGATGTTGGTTATTTTAGTATTTCTATAAATATTTTTGAGCTTCTCTCTAGGATGCTTTTAAATTACTTAGAAACTAGTCTTTTCAGAGCTTGATTTTATGATTTGTTAGGTGAGAACAGGGTGGTGCTCAGTCTAGGACTAATTATTTCCCACTATTGAGGAAAGACCCTTCTGTGTACTAAACTCAGTACCCCATGGATCGTGAGGTTTTCCAGTATGGCTGGGGAGAACAGGCAGTATTCTCAGCTGTAAGTGATTGCTGGGTACTGTTTCCTCTGATCCCTCCAGCTGCTTCTTTCCCCAGCTTTGGGTAGTTTCCTCACTGTGTACAGTGATCAGTACTCTTTTGAATGCTGGAGGGAGACCTTCTGCAGACCTTTGGCGTTCTCTCTCTGTGTAGCTCTCTCTTCTCTGGTGTTTGTCCTGCTAACTCTCTCTGCACTGACCTGCTTGCACTCCAGCTTTATCTTCTCTCCTCAGGGAGTTCTCTGGGCCTGCCTGGGTGCCCTTTCCCTGCGCTGTGTTTGGGAATCTCTCAAGTCAGTATGCTTGGGCAATTGCAGCCTTATCTCCTTGATTTTCATCTGTCAGGGATCACTGTTTCTTGTTATAGGATGTGCAGTGTCTTGACAACATTTCCTTCCATATAGTTTGTCCGTTTTGGTTGTGTTATAGGAGGGTAAACTAGTCTCTGTTACTCCATCTTTGTTGGGAGTGGAAATCTACCAGCTTTATTTTGGTTGGTATTTCCATCGTTTTCAATCTCTCTGTATTTTTATGTTAGTTAGATTTTATTTCTTCTAGAGCACAGTCTTTATTTTTCTCTTTTAACTGGACAATATAGTTTATTTACACTTAATGTTATTACTGATATATTTTAGTTCAAATTTACCACTTATTTTCTGCTGCCTATTTTCCTGTGCTATTATTTTTCTTTCTCTCTTTTTTTACTTTCTTTTGGATTGGGTTTTTAACATCTTTGCCTTTTATACCTCCACTAATTTGGATGTTATACATTCTATTTCTATTATTTGAGTGATTATCCTTAAAATTATAACGTGTATTTAATTTGTCAAGGAATAATCTTAATAAGTAACTTTATCCCTTCTTATTTTTCATTTTTGACAAACATACTCATTTTATATTCTGTCCAATGCCTGAAGTCTTTGTGGATCTAATTTATGAATTTAAATTGTGAGATCATGCTCACTGGAGCTTAATTGTGAAAATTCTCTGAGCCTAGGCTTAAAATGTATTACTCTAGAGAGAATTTGCATTTGCTGTACTCTGTCTGGGATTATGATCAACTTGAGACCTCTTTAACTTATTATTGGGCTTTTAAAAACTTTACAAAAAGTGTGAATTCCATACATATTCTTCCTGAGTTGGTGTGTCAGGGGAGACCTTTATAGTTCTTCCTTTCTTTGGTTTCAAGACTCAGGCAGGCAAACTTCCTTTTGTCTCCCTTAATGGTGGTGGTATTATTATTATTATTATTATTATTATTATTATTATTATTATTATTATTATTATTATTATTATTATTAATTTCATTGAGAGGATCAGCTTCTAAGGTTCAGACTCATACAAGGGTCTCAGATTCACCTTCCCACCCTCTCCAGGAAAAGTCTTTTAAAAGGAAGCTCCAGGTTGCCAGTGATGAAGAGTTAGTTGCAGGGCTGTTGGCTGCTCAGCACTCAGCTCTCTGGGCTGGTGTTTTGTCTGCTTTTTTTGGCTTATGAGGATTCTTCCTATTTTTTTTTTTTTGACTGTCATGCCACCCCTTCTATGCACTATGCATTTAAAAAGATATTTTGAAATATTTCATACAGCCTTCTTGGTTTCTTTGTACTGGATGAATTTTTAAGATCTCTGGTCTGAAAAAATGCCAAAAATGGAAATCAGAGTCCTCATTTTATTTTCTACTCAGTTGCTGACATCCTCCAGAAAACGTTTCTATTAACAGCTGTTTGGGAGCTGCTGTGTCACGGTGAGCTAGGGTTCAGTTCAGCTGAAGGAAGACCTTTTTGTTAGTGTGTCCAGGTGGAGTGTGCTGAGGAGGTGGCGAGCTCCTTGAAGGTTTTAAAGTGCAGAAATGATCTTTTAATTGGTAATTTTGGAGAGCAGTTTATGTATCAAGGACAGAAGAATGGGGAAATAAACAACACAGACATCTGTTAAAACTCACAGTTTGTTGATATCGGTGGTACTACTGATAGTGAGTATAGTGACAAAAATGCACCAACATCCGCAAGTCCCTATTGTATATGTGGCACACATTGCACTGGAAACTTACGCAAATTTTCCATTTGTTTCCTTACAACAATCTTACTGTGGTAGGTAATTTTATTGCTAATGTTCAGATGGGAAAAATGAGGTTACAAGAAAATTAATTTTCTAAGGTCACATGTTGAGCCACTGAGTCAGAATTAAAATTTGAGTCAACTGACTTGAAAGCCAAGGTGCTTCCCTCTACACCATACTGCTGATAGTCCCTGCGACAGGACAGCAGAGAGTGGAAGGCTGTCATAGCCGTCTCCCAGGTAGTTGAGCAGATTCTCTGTTGCTCTTGCTTTAAGCTCCTGCATGTTCCTCTGCTTAATTCCTCACCATTCAGAGTCTCAATTGCTGTTTGAAAGGAAGAATTATACACAACCCCAAATCAATTTTGGCTAAAAAAGGAGAGCTTCCAAGTACATGCCACTGGGGGATCACATAATGGCTTCACTTTGATTTTTATTGCAAATGCTTAGAGATAAACATGGTAGTAAATATGCTACCCTGTTTAGCAATTTAAATATTCTCTGCAAGCTCATTAGGTTCTGTCACCTCTACACATACGGCTGCTCCTTGCGTGGGAGTGATACTCCACCCCTAACAACCTGCTTTCCCCAAAGACAGATGTTGCTGGGCTGGGGACCTGGTGGGTGGGTGTTCCTCACACTGAGGGCAGGGAGTTGGGGAGGCAGCTCTTTGAAGGAATTACTGATAGTGTTGCTGCCGTAAAGAGCCTGACTCTCTTTTTGATGTTCAAATGCCGACAGCATTTTCAAAACCACTCCGCTTTCTCCTGGGCTAGTTTATAAGAAAGCCCAGGTGCCTCCTGCTTTGGCATCCGTGGGAAGCTCAAAGCGCTCAAGCCCGAGTCCTCAGTCCAGCCCCATTCCACAGTCACCACGAAACCCCAATCCAGTTGTCCTTTTCCTGATTGCTCTCTTTCAAGTCATTTTTGGCCTCTTGGGAGCCTACCTTGCTCTTCCCAGAGAGTCTCATTACGTGAGCTATAAAACTTTTCATTTATATGTCTGGCATCAGCAATTTTGACTTCAGAGCCAAATTTTGGGTAGGGATGGCCCATTCTTCCTCTGTGGAGTGATCACAACAGTTGGTAAAGGGAAGATTGAGCAAGAGATGACAGGGACCTATGTTTCTGGGGTCCTTGGCTGTCTGTACCAGGCACTGATGACTCCGCAGGGTTCCTGAACACAGGGCATGCAGAAGGCAAGGTCAGGCAAATGCCCCAGTTTTATTACTATGAGGTTTTGGTCCCAACCCACTACGTGTTCCTCTGGCCACATGTTTGTGCCAGCATGGGCGACTCCTTTTGCTTGGGCTGGAGGCAGCTTAGAACCAAGAGTCAAGGCAGGTTGAGCTGCTGAGCCTCTCCCTCCTTGAGTCTGTGCTCAAATATCACCTGTCCCCATCAGGACATTGAGAGCATGTTAGCCAGCAAACAGTAGCTTGATGTGATGTTTATCTAATGCCTAGAACTTTCCTCTCTACTACCCTTTCAGGATGAGGAAACATTCAGGCATAAGCATATTCTGAGATAGTTTTACCTATTTGGATTCTTGGAAATGAGAGAGGGTGTCAAAAAGGGAGAGAAATGGATGAACATCCTCTAGCTGGAGCTTAGTACTGAGCTCTTTAACTGTTTAGTCTTCTGGGATGTTAGTCTTCTGGTGGAGGGGAGAAATAGAGAGAGAGAGAGAGGGAGAGGGGAAGGGGAGGAGGAGAAAAGCTAGACCAGACCCTAGCACTGGTATCAGAATGGAAGTCCCTGACTCTATCCAGTTCCAAGCAGTCCTCCAGATGTTAAAGAGAGGAATGGGCAAAGGGGCAGAGTGCATTAGCCAGTGCCCAGCAGATAATTGGGACTTTTCCAAATCCTACTCTGCCAGGGTGATGAGCTTGTGAAATTAGAGAAAGTAAATTTCAGGATACAGAGTTTTACTTCTCTTCTAGTCTGGATGCCTTTTATTTCTTTTCTTGTTTTTCCTAATTGCACCTGAAGGTACTATACCTTCAGAACAATGTTGAATAGGAGAGGGGAGAGCAGATATCCTTGCCTTGTTTCTGATCCTAGGAGAGAAAGCATCCAGTTTTTCACAATTTAATGTTACGTTAGCTGCAGGTTTCCCACAGATGCCCTTTATCAAGTCGAGAAAGTTCCCTTCTAAGTTTGCTGAGAGTTTTTATAATGAATGGGTATTTTGAATTTTGACTGAAATATTTTCTGTAACTATTGAGATAATTATATGACTTTTCCCTTTTAGAGTGTTAATGTGGTGATTATAAGGATTGATTTTTGAATGCTAAACTGATCTTACATTTTGGAGACAAACTCTGGTCATGATGTATTATCCTTTTTTATACATTGCTGGATTCAATTTGCTTAAATTTTGTTAAGAATTTTTGTTTCTGTGTTAATGTTGGAAATCAGTTTGTAGTCTAGCTTTCCTAAAATAATCATTTGGTTTTGGCATCAGGGTAATCCAGGAGTCAGAATGAGTTGGGAGTGCCCCCTCAACTTTTATTTTGTGGAGGAGTTTATGTGAATTAAATCTTTCTTAAGTTTTTGGAAGAATTCACCAGTTAAGCTGTTTAGGCCCAGAGTTTTCTTTATGGAAGGTTTTCACCAACAAATTTCTTTCATAAATACAATACTGTTCAAGCTACTCCTTCTTGAGTGAGTTTTGATGGTTTGTGTCTTTAAAAGAATTTGTTCATTTATCTAAGTTCTATTTATTGGCATAAAGTTTTCATATTCGCTTATTCTCTTTTTAATGCCTGTAAAATCTACAGTTAGGCCCCTTTTCTCATTCCTGATATTGGTAATCTGTTCTCTCTCCCCTCTCCCCACATCAGTCTGCCTAGAAGGTTATCACTTTTATTTTAAAAGAATATTTGGTTTACTCCAGTATTTTTATGTTTTCCATTCATTGATTTCTGTTCTTATCTTTATTATTTACTTCCTTCTGCTTATTTTGGGTTTGCCCTTTTCTCATTTCTTAAGGAGGAAGCTTAGGTCATTGGTTTTTAAAACTTTCTAATTTTCTAATATGAGGTTTTCAATGCTGTAAATTATCCTGTAAGCTCTGCTTTAGCTTCTAAAAAAAAAAAAGGAATTTTCATATGTTGTGTTTTCATTTTTTTTTAGTCAAAATGTTTTCTAATTTCCTTTTTGATTTATTCTTTGGCTTATGGAGATTATTTAGAATACAATTATTTAGTTTCCAAATATTTAGTCATTTTCCATGTATCTTCTGTTATTAATGTCTACTTTAACTCCATTGTGGTCAGAGAAAATACTCTGGATAATTTTAATCCTTTTAAATTTATTGAGACTTGTTTCATGGCCCAGAATATGGTCTACCTTGGTCAATGTTTAGTGTGTGCCCTGGAAAAGAATGCATCTTCTGCTGTTGTTGGGCAGAATATTCTGTAAATGTCAGTTAGATCAAGTTGGTTGATAGCATTGTTTGTGTCCCCTATATCCCTATTCCTTTTCTGCTTACTGCTTGTATGAATCATTAGAGGGTAGTTGAAATCTCTGACTAGATTGTGGATTTGTCTGTTTCTTCCTGCACTTCTGTTTCTGCTTCATGCATTTTAGAGCTTCATGCATAATGGCTCATGATGTCCTCTTGATTAATTGACTTCTTTATCTCTGATAATTTTCTTTATTCTGAAATCTGCTTTGTCTTTAATGGAGCTACTTCTGCTTTCTTTTGACTAGTATTAGCATGGTATATTTTCTTCATTCCTTTACTTTTAATATATACTTAAAGGGTTTCTTGTAGACAATATAAAGCTGGGTCTCCTCCTCCTTCTCTTCCTCCTCCTCCATTTCCCCCTCATCCTTCCTCTTCTTTCACTCTGGCATCTCTGTCTGTTAATATGTTTAGGCCATTCACATTTAAAGGGATTATTAATATAGTTGGATTACTATCTACAAAATGTGTAACTATTTTCTATTTGTTGCAGTGTTTCTTTTCATTTCCTTAAAAAAAAACTTTCATTCTTTCTGCTTTCTCTGGTTTTAATTGAGCATTTCATATGACTGTTTTATCTCAACACATTAGTTACACTTCTTTAAAATAATTTTTTTTAGTGGTTGTGCTAGAGTTTGCAACATATATTTACAATTACTCTAATTCCACTGTACTGCTTCATGGGTGGTTAGATATCTTATGACAAGGTTTTCCCATTTTCTTTCTTCTACTTCTTATATTATTGCTGTTATTCATAAGTTATAATCACACAACGTATTCTTGCTATCATTATTTTAAACTAACAGTCAGATAGAAATAAGAAATATAAAGTTTTTATTTTACCTACATTTACCCCTTCTCTAATATTCTTCTTTTCTTTAGGTAGATCTAACTTCCTGAACTGTATAATTTCCCTTCTTTCTGAGGAAGAAGTTCTTTTTAAATATTTAATTTTTTTTCAATTTTTAGTTTTAGTAGGTAGAATTGTTACAATTTGGCTGCACATGTACAATATAAATACATATACACAATATACTGCACATATTTTTAAAATTTACATATATGTATTGTTTATTGTTTCTAAGAGCTCTAGCTTTTTCAACTTACATAAGGAAGAACTTCTTTTAACAGTTCTTTCAAGGCAGATTTACTGGTGACAAATTCCCTCAGTTTTTGTTTGCAGGACAGAGTTTTAGGTTAGTTGCTTGTTTTTATTCTCTCTTAATACTTAAAATATTTTAATCTAATCTGAAAGCCCTATGTTTTATACTGGTGTGTTTACAGTACTTACATTTATGTGATTATTGGTATGGTTGGGATTAAGTTTGCCACCAAGTGATTTGTTTTCTATTTGGTCCTTGTGTTCTTGCACCCCACTCCCATTATTTTTATCTTAACTTCTTTTTTTTATTAATTGCATATTTTTTATTATTTCATTTAATCTTCTTTATTGACTTATTAGAATGTATATTTTGCTTATGCTTTTGTTTTTTAGTGATTGCGCTAGGGTTTAACTTAACAGAATCTACCTTTAACTAATATTAAACCATTACGTAGATTGTATAAGAACTGTACAATAACATGGTTTCATTTTTATTCTCCCCTCCTTGCTTTTATGTTTCTGTTGTTACACATTTTATTTTTACATATGTTATGAATTCCCAAAATGTGTGAAAACATTTAAACAGTCAATTATATTTTAAAGAGTTTAAAACATTAACCCTATTTTATATTCATTCTCATATTTACCATTTCTAGTGTCTCCATGCCATTGTGTAGGTCCTAATTTCCATCTGGCCTTGTTTTTCTTCCATGTGCAGGTTTTTAACATTTCTTGTAGTATTGGTCTACTCATGAAAAGTTATCTCAGTTTTTGTATATCTTAAAAGCCTTTATTTTGTCTTCTTTTGTTGAAAGACATTTTTACTCTATAGAATTCTAGGCTGACAGGGTTTTTTCCCTTTCAGTTCTTTAAAGATATAATCTCACCATCTTCTGACATGCATGTTTTTCCAGTGGGAAGTCTGTTGTCATTCTTGTTTTTGTTCCTCTGTAAAATATAGCTCCTCCAACCTCCCTTTGGTTTATTTTAAGATTTTATCTCTGTTATTACTTTTCAGAAATTTGATGATTATGAGGTTCTTTTTTTTAATTAAAGTACCATCAGTTATAATGTATCAATTTTTGGTGTACAGCACACTGTCCCAGTCATGCATATACATACATATATTCATTTTCATATTCTTTTTCATTAAAGGTTATTACAAGATATTGAGCATAGTTCCCTGTGCTATTCAGCAGAATTTTTAAAATCTGTTTTTATATATAGTGGCTAACATTTGTAAATCTCAAACTGAGCTGCTTCTATTTGTGGGCTTGTGGGTTTAAAAAAACTAGGATAAATAAGAGAACGTTTCATAGGTCAGGTTCTATGGAAACATATCCTTAAGTGGAGATTTTCATGAAGGAGGTTTATTGGGGCATGCACTCAGGAAGCAGGACTGTGCAGAGGGAAAATTTGAACAAATCCAGTTAGAAGAGAGATCCTGGTCAACTGCACGGGAGTCTCTGGCCCTGAAATGACCATTCAGAGTTTTCTCAAACTGAGACAAGAGGTCTGAGCCCCACATTTGCTGGTCATTAGGTGTGGGCTGCCCTCAGCAAGGTGACATAATTTCAGGTCAGGAGGCTCCGTTTGGCCAAGAGAAATTTCTGGAGAGGGATGCAGCTGTAAGTTACCTATGGCCAGTTCTCCTGGCAGTTGAGAGAGTGTATGTCTCACTCCTAAAGGGGAAATAGGAATACAGTGCAGCTTCCATGACAGCAGTGCTTCCTTCTGTAATGAACTTGAAGTCATCAGTGCTGGAGGTGGTGCTATAGATTCTCAGTTCCTGCAGGATACAGTATTTTCCATTATTTTTGGCACTTCTATCAGTGATGGCCTTGGATTGTTACTCAGCTGCTTTGTGTTTACAAGTCTTATCTTCTCCAATATTTATAAGCTTCTAGAAAACAGGTGCCATCTTTACTACCCTGTGGCTGCCAAAGTGACCATCACAGTATTTTTTTGCTCATTTATTAGTGGAGTACTAACCCTCCAAAGAATCTTTTGGATCACCTCTTCCAAATTCCTCACTTTACAACTGGGTAAACTGAAGCTGAGAGTGGTTGTACAGTCAATCAGCATCTGACCTGAGACTAGAACCAAGATCTCTCAGCTTATAATTCAGCACTCTTTTCACTGTGCCTGGGTGTGTCATAGCGAGTCATCAGTAATTAATACATAAATATAATTGAGCATCTACTGTTCTACCTCTAGTGAATAAACAGTCCAAGTAGACTTTATGTGAACATGAATGGCATTGCACAGAGGTTTAAGGTAACACAAGATCTGAAGAAGACTTAAAGATCCACTCATACAGTAAATTATGAGTAATATGTTTCATATTTGTAAGCAAATATAAATTTTAAGTATTCATATGCATTGAAAAAGACTGTAAGGGTATATTTCAGCATGTTAACATTTATTATCCCTAGACTGTAGAGTTAAGAGTAATTTTTTAACTTACAGTTAAAAATTTTTGACAATAAATATATATTAATTTGTGCAATTTTTGATAAAGCTAAATTAAATATCTAGTCCTTAAAATCTCTCTGACAAGTTGCTTACCATCTCTGTAGCTGACCAAATCCATCTTTGGACATCACTGCCTCTTAGAATATTCTTCTATTAAACTGGAATCTGTTTCCCTGGAGTTTTTGCTTTTGATCCTATTTTTAGCTTGTGGTCATTCATTGGAAGTTTTTTTCTTATTCTATGTGAAAGGCCTTCAGACATATGAAGACAGTTAGCCTATTCTCCTTCCAGCCAAACATATCTTATCCTTTCCTCTTTTCAACTTTAGGATATCTGGTGATGGCTAAAGAGCCACTGGGAGCCACCTCAAATTAGACCTAAACAGCTCTCTGGGAGCCCCAGCCGGAGAAAAACTGTTAGGTGGATCCAGGGTATCCATTGCTGGTTTATGTACTGAATGAACGTTAATCAGGTGCTCAACGTGCACCACGTTGTGAGCCGGGGATACAGGAGTACATGTTAAGATGCTTCCCCTGGGATTCACAGTCTGGGCGAGGCAGATTTATAACAGATGATGATCATGTAGCTTAATTAAGATATAAAAAGAGATCAGTGGGAGCAAAGGGTTGTGACCAGTTCTCCTGGGGGGAGTGCAGAAATGTTGCAAAGGAAATGGCATCAGAGCCATGTGTTGAAGGAAGAGACTAAGTTTGCCGTGGTCCAGTACATAGACAGACAGGCTGAGGCAAACATCCTTTCCCTGGGGAGTTTTGCTCCTCCAAATACAGCAATGGGTTTCTTCGTGGCTCCTGCCCAGGCACAGAGTTTGTTGGCTAGTCTATTTCTTAGGCAGGGTGAAGAATGGGAACATGGCAAGGGCATGAAGCTACAGGGAGATAATATAACCTAATAACCAGGTCTCTAGGTATTTTCCTCTCCCTGCTCCCGATTTGATCAAAGAGTTTTCCTAAAAGGAAGGTGAGAGACTAAGTCAACTTTTCCCATAGCACTTGGGAAATCAGGTTCAGCCCAGAGTGTACTTTTAGTCAGACTTTCTGAACTAAATAAATCTAAATCATTTTCTCCCATGCCATCCCATTCATAGAAAACCTGCCCACCCACAGCCTACAAAAGGCGATTCTAATTATCATGTGCCTCTACCTGTATAATATCTGATTGTTTTAATGTAGACACCTGACCTTCACTGAGCTAATAAATGGGTCTTTGCAGGGAATATAGAAGAGGGTGTAGACTGAGACATTAACCTCCAGGAGCTAAGCTACAAAATTCCAGCAGTAGAGTTGGGGGGGAGGGGGTGGCCACCATTTCAGGGCATTTGTGTTGGACCATGTAGAAATGGGTGAATGAGCACAGAAGCTGGTCTGAGGAGAGAGAAAAATGAAGATAACATAGAATAGTTGAAAGACGATTTAGGGTAGAAAGAGGATAGAGGGAGAAAAACAGAACACGTCAACTTCCCATTTCCTGTAAAGCCCATTGCATCTTCCTTTCTTCCTTTTTTTCTTCCTTTTTTTCTTCCTTCCTTTTTTTCTTCCTTCCTTTCTTCCTTCCTTTCTTCCTTCCTTCCTTCCTTCCTTCCTTCCTTCCTTCCTTCCTTCCTTCCTTTCTTTCTTTCTTTCTTTCTTTCTTTCTTTCTTTCTTTCTTTCTTTCTTTCTTTCTTTCTTTCTTTCTTTCTTTCTTTCTTTCTTTCTTTCTTTCTTTCTTTCTTCCCTCCCTCCCTCCCTCCCTCCCTCCCTTCCTTTTTCTCAGTTCTGTTCTAAGATATTCCCCAGGGTGCTTAAGATAAATTCCATTTTATCCAAGTTGGCTTGTGTGGACATCTCTTCCTTGTAACCAAAATGTCCCTGAAGGATTTCATATACTTAGTTTACCTCTTTAATTCTGTATGGTGACTGAAATAATTAGCTTGAACTGGCCCCATTTCCAGACCCCCTGTTGTCCTGGCTGTGAAGCAAGAATCCCCTTTGGGAGAAAGACCAACTTCTATGGGGACTGATATTTGGCTAATAATGATTCATGGCATCAGTTTGGAAATGTGATCTCGGTTACTACTGCTTGCTTTCTGCCCTCTTTACAAATGTCTGGTCTCACAATAGGCAGGAACTAGCGGCAGCTGGCACTGGGACTGCCTGTGGCTTTGAGGACTGTGACACTGTTTATTTCCCTGGTTGTAGCCCTGAGAGGGTGGCTGATTTCCTCAGAGGGTAACACCCGAATCTCACACTGCAGTGCTGGAGAAGTCAGAGAGTAGTCACCTAACATGAGGACAGAAATGCAGAAAATATGCTCAGTGTCCCCTGAGCCACATGTTAACTTTAATGCTCTCCAGCTCAAGTAGTTTCAATTAATTTGCACATTTTTATTAAGCATCTACTGTGCATCAATGATCTCATCTTTCTTTTCCTCATTTGCTCCTCTTCTGACTCCTTTTCCTTAATTTACATCCCAAGAACCTTTTCTTCTCCAATACTCCCTTGGGTTACTGACTCATTTCTCTGCTTTATTGCTGAACTTTCTCAAAGAGGCACCCACAGTTGCTATCTCTATTTCCTTAACCTTTCACTAACTCCTTATCTCTGTGCCGTCTATCTTCTGCTTTCCCCTTGATACAATTTGGTTCTCCGAATTTCCTGTATCTTCACCATACTTACTTCTTAAGTTATTTGAAGTGACTTTCGGTTCCTTGTAACTTAACAATTTCTAAGCCATTCTCGTTTCCTCAGTTCACCTCTCTGGGCTCTATACAAGGACTGGTATACTCTGTTTTTCCCTCAAGCACCTAAGGGAATGGGGATTTCTCTGGTACAGACCAAGGGGACCTAGGAAAACCCAAATCTGGTCCTGCCTTAGCTACATATTTTCCTTTTGTGTCCTTGTGGTGGCTGCACACACACAGCAAATGGGAAACCCTGAGCCACTCTGTTACTGGATGGGTACCTCACCACAAGTAAAATTTTTTGGTAAAATTGGTTAGAACATGCAGCTTGGGCTCAAGTCCAGGGAGAATCTCTCTGCAGCTGGTTTTCAAGCTTAAGTAGGCGATGGCTCAGGGACTGCTCCTGAGACAAGAAGCAGAAGAGAGGGCCAGTCAATGGCCTGAAATCTGACCAGTGAGATCAACATTTGACTCATTCCCCACTGGGGCCTTGGAGAAGGAGCTCAGGGAAAAGGGTAGGGATGGCAATGGAGACCTCACTTCCCATAGAGTGACCAGAATGAATTACTTATAAAAATTATTTTCCTCTAAGGTTTGGGTACATATAAAATTAATAAAATTTGGCATTTACCACCTATTGATCATAGCCCATTTTAATATGCATGCTAAGATATTTAACTCTCTATTTGCACTTCAGTAACTCTTGCCCCAAAGAATGATTCTCAAAGTAATTTGTTATATAATTGTTAGGTCATTTATTCACAAATTTGTTATATTATTCATCCATTCAGCAAATGTTTATTAAGCCAGGCAGTAGAGATAAAAAGTGAACCTGTAAGGCAATGCCCCTAGTCTAAGGATTTCATAGTCCATGGGAAGGAGAAAGGGGTGGGAAACAATTCAGAAACCAGTAAATGTCATGAGGTGTTGTGAGAAACAGTCTGAACAGCATCCAAGGAGAAAACAAAGGAGGGGGGCTCTGAGCAGCTGAGTCCATTTCCTGGTTCCCCTTTTCGTGTTTAGCTCTAGCCCAGGTAAGGCTCTTTTGACTTTGTCAATCAGAGAAAGCAAAGCCCTTTGGGCTGGGCACCCCAGACTTGGTTTTAAACAAACATCCTCAGATACAGATCATTAGTGCTGGAAAAGTCCAAGAGGACATTTGGCCAGTCTCTTGAATTTTAGGAGTTGGAGGCCCAGAGGGGGAAGGCATTTGTCCAGTGTGACCAGTCAGCTGATAACACAGCAGGCCCAGAACAGAGCCGTGACCAAATCCTGCATTGTCTGTATTGGAGGGACCCTTAGAGATTTTCTAGTTCAACTCCCTCAGCTATAGGATGAGGAAACAGACCCACCAGGGAAGGAAGTAGATTGGACCAGAGTTGCAGAGGGTCAAGGGCAGGGCCTGAATCCCGGGGCTCTCAGCCCAGTGATCCCCCATTGATGCCCTGCCTCAGACATCCTTACACCCAGCTGGGGGTCCCCAGTCCCTTTCTGGAAGATGTGTCCCAGGGTCCCCAGCTCAAGAGAGGCTGTTCATAGGTCTCTGTTTAATAGTGTTTCCTGGCCTTGGTTTCCAGACTTCTCCTCTCTCTAGCCTTCCCTGGGTATGAACCCTGGATCAGTTCCTGGACCACTTCATTCTTCTCTCTTCTCCAGTTATAAGCTTTCCATAGCTTCCTGCTTCTCTTGACCTTGACTGGCTCATCCTTGGTCTGATCTACTCTCTCTGGTCAGCTTCCCTGACCCCCTTGGCCATTCCTCTTCCAACCTCCACTCCTGGGACAGTTCCTGTGTGCCCAGTAGCTCTGTCTTCCTCAGACACATTCTCTAAGCTCCTGCCATGAACTCTTAACACAGAGCCTCTGTCTGTCTGGTCAAGCCTATGTACCCTTTCTCACAATAATGCTTTCAAATACAGTCAGTAAAATAGAAAAATAAAAGAAAGACATTATTCTGAAAAACACTTACCCAAACATTAAAAAACAAATTTGTAATATAGCAATATATGTGCAAATTTTTAGTCTGTGTGCTCAATAAAAATATCCAATGGTGAGTCCAGTGACTTCTGTGATGTTGAAGTAGTGATAACTACAAATGATATTGCAAGATATCTGTAATCTTTGTAACATGTTATGAAAATATCTGTAATTTTTATTACTGACAGAAGTCACAGTTACTGCATATACTGCTGTAATTTGTTATCTACATTCACAGTTGAAGAAAATGCTAAATTTCACTTAGAATTTAGTAAAAATGAAGACATAATATTTTTCCCATCCAAATTCATGGACCTTGATGAGCCCCTTGGCCATTGCAGACTTCAGGTCAAGAAGTCCTATCTTAGATGGTCACAGGGCTTGAAATGCTGTATCTGGGAAGATATTACCTATATTTATATCCCCAGACCAGAATTTCTGTAGGGAAATCTCATAGGCATCGATGAAATTCAACATGTCAAAAAATAGATTTTTGGTTTTATTCCCCAAAATAGCTCCTCTTCATTTTTTCTCATCTCAGTAAATGTCACCTCAGTCCTCCTTAGTGCTAGAGCCCAAACCTTGACATTCATTCTTTAAAAAAATTTTTTTATTGAAGTGTAGTTGACTTACAATGTTAGTTTCAGGTGTATAGCAAAGCACTTCAGTTATGTGCAAACATACATATATAAAAATATTTTCAGATTCTTTTCCATTATATGTTATTATAAGAAATTGAATATAGTTCCCTATGCGATATAGTAGGTCCTTGTTTTTTTTTAAAATCTGTTTTATATATAGTAGTTTGTACCTGTTAATCCCTAATTCCTAATTTATCCCTCTCCTGCCCTTTCCCCTTTGGTAACCGTAGTTTGTTTCCTATGTTCATGAGTCTTTGTAAATTGGTTTGTAAGTAAGATTTGTATCATTTTTTTTTAAGATTCCACATATAAGTGATATCATATGATACTTGTCTTTGTTTAACTTACTTCACTTAATATGATAATCTCTAGGTCCACCCATGTTGCTGCAAATAGCATGATTTCATTCTTTTTTATGGCTGAATAATATTCCATTGTATATATATGTATATACATGTGTGTGTGTATATGTATATGTATATGTATATATCAATCAGTATATATCACAGCTTCTTTATCCATTCATCTGTTGGTGGGCTTTTAGGTTGTTTCCATATCTTGGCAATTGTAATAGTGCTGCTGTGAACATACAGGTGCATGTGCCTTTTTGAATTAGAATTTCCTCTGGATATAAACCCAGGAGTGGGATCATATTGTAAGTCTATTTTTAGTTTTTATGGAACCTCCATACTGTCCTCCATAGTAGCTGCACCAAATTACATTCCCACCAACAGTGTAGGAGGTCTGACAGTCATTCTTTACTCTTCCTTCTTTTTCACTTTTACTTCTGATTGATAAATCATTCCATCATAAATTTATTCACCAAAATTTTCTCATCACTTATGATATGCCAAGCACTGTTACAAGCCTTGGGGATTCAGCAAAGTATAAGACAAGTCCTTGCTGTTATGGACTTATGAGACATTGTTGTAAGACATTGACAGTAAGAAAATATAATATATATATGCCTCTAAATTACCTGCAAAATATTTCTCCAGTCTTACTGCTACTTTCCATATCCACAACCACCCCTTCAGTCTAAACCACTTAGACTCTTCGCTTGTAGTTGTCTCCTAACTGCAGTCTCTGTAGCCAATCCCTACATCCAAAGATTGTTCTGCTCCAGTCTTTCTTCTAGGCAGCAGCCAGAGTGAGGGGAGGATCATGTGCCTCCAAGGCTGAAACCTTTCAATGACCTCCCACCACACTTGGAATAAACCCAGACTCCTTACCTGGAGGGCGCTGTGCGAGCACTGGGTACACTGTCCTCTCCTACGAATCCCCTGCCTACACTTGGGCCTCACTGGCTGTGCAGCTCCTTCCAGGCATCAGTTTCCTACCTTAGGACCTCTGCCTGCCTCTAGGCCTGGCTGACTTCTAATCACCCTTCAGATCTTAACCTAGTTAACTTTTGTCTAAAATGCCACCTCCTCAGAGAGCCCTTTCTTCATCCTTTCAATCTAAATTATGTCTCTCTCTTACTTTCCCTTAGAGGAACTTCTTTTCCTTTATATAAAGAGCTACTAGTTATAATTATTATTTTATACAATATTCAAGTGTCTATTTAATGTCTGTTTCTCCCACTAGACTGCAAGTTCCAAGAAGTCAAGAATCTGGTCTCTTTTGCTCACCAGTGGTGTAACAGTTCCTGGCATGTTGTTAGTGCCCAACAAACGTGTAGCTGTTGAATGAATTATGAGTTACTACACCTTTCATCTCTGACATCTGCCCCCAAACTCATCACGTATTCCAGGTTCATGCTTCTTCTTTTATGTGCAGGCATATTAAAATCTCTATCTATACTTAAATTATTCCTGACTTAATCAGATACAGTTATTCTCAAACTCATCCATCCATTCATTCCTTTAACTATTATTTATTGAGCACTTTCTAATTACAAGGCACAGTGCCAGACAGTATGTAAGATGAAAGGATGAATAAGACATGGTCCTTGTCCTTAAGACATTTACAACCTAGAAGAGGATTTAAGAAGTTATCCAGTAGTTACAGTGGGAAAATGGGGGCTATGTGCCACGATTAGCATGGTCAGCCGCGATGGAGGTGCAGAAGAGGTAGGTAATATTTCCAACTAGAGATTTCAGGAAAGCTTTCCTAGAGAAGGTGGTGTCTGAGTTGGGTCTTGAAGAGTGGGGAGGATGTAGACATCCAGGGGTGGCAGGGGAGGCTTTCTAGATGAAAAAATAGAACAAACAGTGTGCAAAAGCAGAAAACACAGAAATATAGTGGTATTGATGAGTGACCCACAACTTAGGTGACCTGCAGGGAAGTTACAGAAGGCAACATGGGGCAGGTGACATTTTGTTCTTTATTTGATACCTACTGGGGTATCAGCAAAGATTCCTGGACCAAGGAATAAAATTAGAGTTAGGAGGGAACACTGGAAAGAACTAACTGCCTGTACGATTTTAAAGTAGGTTGATTTTTCTTATCCGACTAAGAGATCAACAAAACAGAAGGGCAGGAAGAGCTCATGGAAGAAAGATATCCATGTCATTTGAGTGGAAGGGGAAACTCTTGTGGAGAGAGTGGTACCTTCCTTTGGTTTCAAACTGAGACCCTGACTTTATGGACATTAAAGGAGTGAAATGCAAAGTTATGACAGCTACTCTTATCCTTGGACTGAGAGGCCACCAATTCCACAACTGGGCTGTATTAGTTTGCTAGGGCTGCCATTAGAAATACCACAGATTGTGTGGTTTAAACAACAGAAATTTATTTCTCACAGTTCTGGAGGCTGGGAAGTCCAAGATGAAGGTGCCACCTGATTTGGTTCTTGGTGATCTTCCTGGCTTGCAGACAGTGCCTTCTTGCTGTGTCTTGACATGACCATTCCTTGGTGTGTTCACATGAAAAGAGGGATCTCTCTCTCTCTCTCTCTCTCTCTCTCTCTCTCTCTCTCTCTCTCTCTCTCTCTTCTTATAAGCCCACCAATCCTATTAGATTAGGACCCCACTCTTTGACCTCATCTAACTTTAATTACCTTCTAAAAGACCCATCTTTAAATCATGTCACACTGGGGACTAGGGCTTTAACATACAGATTTGGGGTTAGGACCTAACATAGTTAGGTCCATAACATGGGGCAAATCAGTCTCCACTCCTTTAGAATCAAAGACTGCGCAGGCCTCTAATTCAGGGGTTTCTAAGTTGTTTCAAGGAGCATCAGACATGCTAAGGAACACATTCTTGGAGCCTTCCTCAAGGGACAAAGTGCAAGTTGACTCTTCATGTTTTCTGTATTAGGGCTTCACATAAGATTTCCTCCAAAGAAAAGATTATACTGTTAAAAAAAAATACTACAAACCCCCTGAGCTAATTTAATGAGTTAATTTTACCAGAGGAACAGAGGATTCTGAGATTCAGAAAGATGATGAGACTTGCTCACAGTCGCACAACATGGTGGGGACTCATTAGTAGCCAGTGAGCAGAACTGGAATCCTGTGCATGGACTCCTAGCCCAGATTTTGCCCATTATTTCTCTTAGATTCCTCCAGGCCCAGGAGAGGAGCCATGGATGCCCCCACTGTGGGCATGACTAATGGGGGCTCCTCCTGGCATAGAGTGGTCACTTACTGAAGAGCTTGTCCAGCAGGGGAACTAGTGCCTGGGGACTTCAGCAGGACACTGGTCTTCTATCTGTTCTTCCTTCCCCTCTTGGTCTGCCTGCCCAGACATGCATAATGAGATGATGGGAGTTGTGGACTATTAAATAATTTTGGTGTTTTTCTTAAACAAGTGTGCCCAGAAAATTATGCCATAGATGTTACTCTACGTGCTGTCAGCCACTCAGAGGAATCAGAGGAATCTGGAGAGGGGAGAGAGAGATCCTCACTACACAGGGAGAGGTTGATGTGCTGAGGGTTTTCCGATCAGCTCTAATCCTTTAAGGAGCTAAAGACACATAATGAAGACCAAGAACAGAGCTGTTGGGACAAAGGAAGAGCCTGTCTGGGGCTCCTTCTGATTCAGAATGTCAAGACTCGGGGTGCCAAAGTTATTTTTGAGGAAAAAATTAATTTTTTAAAATTTGATTTCCCTTCTGTCTAAAGGAGAGTGTGAGAGAGTGGCAGAGAGCTCCACATCTGATCACCCCTGGTCCCTGAAGTAAGGGCTCCTTGACTTCCCCTCGTCCATGGGGACGTATCAACCCAAGCTTCTCAGTGCTCTTCTGAGATATTGTCCTTCCAGATGGTGAAACGCTTTGCCTTTGGGCCATCTCCCTTTCATTACTCACTCATCATCCTTCAGGTCTCAGCTTGAATGATTTCTCTTCTCTACAGAGAGGCATTTCCTGACCACTCTGCCTCCCTCATTGTTACTCTCAACCTGACACTTTTCCTCTCCTTCCAAGCACTTAACCCAGGGTATAATTATATATTTATATATTTGACCTTTGCCTTTCCCAGACTCTGTAAGTTCCACTCAAGGGCTGTGATAAACACCAGTGTATTATTGGTGCCTGAGAAGTGTCTGGCACATCATCGGTACTCAGTGAATATTTACTGAATGAATCAGTGTGTTTTATTTCCACTAATATAGAAGTTGTGTTTTTTTTTTTCTCACTTTGTTGAGGATCAGTTGCCTGTGTCATTTATGTTACATTCAATCATCTTGGTGGATGTGGATTTTCAGCTTAGAGCCAAGACATGAAGGGGTGTGAGAAATGATTTTAGTCTATAATTGGCCAATGAAAGATCAAATCTTGGAATGGATTTCCTGTGACAAATTCACTCACTTAATCTCTCAGCAAATGTTTATTGATCAAATACTATATTACATGCACTGTAAGAGTGCAAGGGATACAGCATGAATAATGTAGAAATGGTCTCTGTCTTCATAGAGCAGATAGAAAAAAGTCAACAAAAATCAGCGAGCTCTTGAGAGCATAAACAGTATGATGAGCTAGGGTGGAGCAGACTTCATTGAGAGGGGGCCAAAGAACACTGCTCTGTACCAAGACAAGCGGGATAAGAATGTACCAGCTGTGTAAAACACAGGCAGAGGAAGCAACAAATGCCAGAGCCTGAAGGTGGCAATGGCTTAGCTTGGTGGAGGGACATAAAAGAGACAAGAATGGCCAGAGTAGAGTCAGCAATGAGGAGAATGGATGAAGATGAGAATGGTCACAGAGAGCTCTGAAACCATGATAACAAGTTTGGATTTTATTAAAAGAGCAACAGGAGCCATGGGAAGATTTTAAACAGAGGAGTGACATGATTTGGTTTATATTTTTGAAAGGGTGCTGGGTGGAGACTGATTAAAGAAGGACAAGATGGAGCCAAAGAGACAAGTGTGTCCACTGCAATAGTCAGAGAGAGAAGAGATAGGGGCTTGACCTTGGGTGATGGCAGTGGGAATGAAGAGAAGGGGACACTTGAGATTTATTGGAGGTAGAATTGACAAGTTTCAGTGATGGATTGAATGTAGAGTGTGAGGGAGAGGGAGAAATTGAGGATGACTTTAGTATGACAAATGGCCCTTTCCTTGAAGTCATGCATCTTTTCAATTTGCTACTGACTTGACCTACCCTGCTTTCCATCATTATAAACCATTAAGACTTTCACTTTCCCTCCTCAGCATCACTTAGATTCCACATTTAGCATCTTAATTCAGTAATGTACAATCTGTATAGCTCATATCTTGAACTTCACAGCTCATTGGGCCTCTTTAAATGGTCTGCAACACATGTGAATTAAACATGGCGGGCAAACTGAGAGAGACTCTTAAGTGGCGGACACCCCTACTCTTTTAGCCAAGTGTTCTGAGCAGAATCCAGGTCAGGCTTATGACTGCAAGGTACTGCTGATGGCCTGTGTCTCAGCAAGTATTTTCAGGAAAAATGGAGAAAGTGAAGTGTCTCAAGGAGAGAAGAATATGGGGAAATGAAGGCAGGAGAGAGAGACAAAGTCTGAAATATCAGGGACTGGTAATCAAGCATCTTGACCAATTTGTGATAATGGGTTGGATGAAGTGATTGGTGTTTTATAAGTCAGACTACGTATGTGTGTAGACACAGAGCCAAAGGGAAGGGAAAGAGGCAGCTGGGTGGGGAGAAATGAGATGAGGAATGGGAATAACTGCAGCCACTATTTACTGAATTCTTATGTTTGTCTTGCATTGTGCTAAACCCTTTAGGCAATATACACTATTTAACCCTCACAACGCCCCTGTGAAGATTATCTCCATTTTATAGATGAGAAAACTGAGACTTAAGGAAGTTTAGGTAACTTGCTTAGAGGCAATCTGCTACTAACTGACAGAGCAAGGAATGAAACCCAGATTAGTGTGACTGCAAAGCCTGTGTGTTTAACTACACTACACTGCCTTCTTCAAACTGAGAAGGACTAGATGGAAGGCAGAAGTGGGGGCAGGTGGAGAGAGGAAGAAAGAGCCTAAGAGTACAAATGTACTTGATCTTGCAAAAAAGTAGTTGAGTAAAATGAAGGAGAGTCTAACCTGAAGGAAAAAAAAAACAGATTAGTATACGACATGAGAGTGGATCAAATCTTATGAAATTTCAGATGGATACGGTGGGTTAGCAGCCTTTCAGTCTATTTCCCTGCTGGCAGTAGGCTCATAACTTCTGTCTTTTTTGCCATTTCTGCTCCCAGCCGTGAAACTCTCTATCCTGAGATGAGCCAGTAGCCCCTGACACCTCTGACCCACCCTGGGAATGGAGGGGTTGTGGAGAAGAGAAGTGTGGGCATTGATTGCTGAGTGAGGGAAATTCATGCTAGATGAAAGATCCCAAAGGACCAGAGCTGTGCTGTAATTAGCTGATATTTATAACCGGGCACAAAGCTACTCATGTTAGATATTCAGTTTACCTGCTCTTGCTCCACATTTTCAAAGAAATTCCCCTAGCATCACTGTGGCTCCTAGAACCCAGAGCACATTCCAGGAAAAGGCTATTTCACTACTCAAAGAAGGAAGACTAGAAAAAGTGAAGACTCAAAACTTCATCTGTGTTCTGGGTTCACTGCTCTCAGTCTATCAGAAAATATTTACTGAGACCCAACTAGATGGCAATGTGTTGATTAGTCTCTATTAGTCTCTTGTGTGAGCCTTGGTACACTTGCTATTGATGCAATGTCCTGTGCTGGATAGCACAGCCACACACAGTGAACCCGACAGATACAGATCCTGTCGTCATGAGGCTTACGGAGTACTGGGTGGATAAACACTGAATGAAAATTACAGCTGTCAAGGTGTACCACAGTACATAAGAAATATAAGCATTCTGACATTCTGGCATCAGAAGACCTCAGTTTGTGCCGTTAAGTGGCTCTTTGATCATGGATAAGTAATTTTTAATCACAGTGAGCCTCAGTTTCCTCATCTGCAAAATAGAGACCATTCATTCATGCAATAAATGTTCACTGAATAGCTCTGGGAGCACTTTGGCTTGAGTGACAAGAGAAGGCATTGCTGCAGACAGTGTTTGAGCTGAGACTTGACTGATGGGAAGGCATCAGTCACATGGAGGTTGGCGGTGGGGGCAGGTATTCCAGATGGAGGGAATGTGCTTGCAAGGGCTGTGTGATGGGAATGAACGCAACCCTGTCCTCTGCAGCATAAAGGCAGAATGCTGTGAACTGCGGATCCAAGAGTGGTTTATTATTGTTCTGTCCTCAACATGTTAAGATACAGTTATTCTGAATCTCCAGCCCTTTCCTCAAGGAGCTTCCTTTATAATTAGGGAGGGACTCTCTAGGATCTTTAGAGAAGATTTCAAGTTGATGGATAGCAAAGTGCTAAATGGTGGGACTGAGAGAGAATGTGCTGTGAAAGGTGAAGCTGGCAAGGGAGGGAGGTCATCGTGGGAAGAAATAGGTACCCCCTTTGTTACAGAGGTATAATACTCCAAACCGTGACTGCAGTCTGTGCCAGAGATGCCCCAAGCAGTGGGAACCATAAATACAGCCCTGCAACACACAGCTCCAGCCTTCCTGCCCCTGGAGTGGAAAAGCCATGTCGTTGCAATAGTTTGGGCTCCCTGTGGAGCCAGTGGCCTTGGGAAGAGCCCTTGTGGGTGTAGGGAAGCAGAGGCTGAATCCAGAAAGAAGTAGGAGGGAGAAAGAGAAGATTCGAGGGGGCGAGAGAAGCAGCCTGCCATAAATAGGAGGCTCGATTGGTTAGACTCTTGGTTGTCAGAACCCAAATTCTCTCCTGCCTCCTGCCCTCTGCAAAGCCCTCAGGACTATGGATGACGTGGTTCATGGAACTGGCTGTTTAATTCTGGCTTTATTTCAACTCCAAGATTGGATTTTTTTGCTGTAACCTGTGTTAGGGACCATATGGGCATTTCAAACATCTGAGGCCCACATACCAATAAATACAAGTGAAAACAAATCAACTCAAAATATGTTCTCTCTGTCTCTTGCAGGCTGAGCCCCAGGGGTGACAGCTGCAGAGGAGGTGAGGGGTCCCCACACTGCTGCCCAGTTGGCTGGCCCCCAAGCTCCTCCTGCAGTGGCAAGTCTTTGACCACACTGGCACTTCCTTTGAAGGGACCTACTCCACCTGAGGTGGCCTTCTCACCTCTGGAAGGAGGCCAGAAAGCTGCTGTCTATGCCTTGGTATTGAGCACTCTAGTTTTTCTCTGAGATGTGATGAAGAATTTCCCCTCCGGCAGTATGTGGCCCAACTGCCTGGGGAGGAAGAAGCAGGCCCTTCCCATCCTCGGTGAAACGGAACCCTGTGTTGTAGATGCAGTGGCTTCATGAGGAGAGTGGCCTTGTCTCTCAGTGAGTACAGATGTCCCCAGGGCAGGGGAGGGGGCAGACTTGGGTCTGATAGACTGTTAATTCCCAGTAGAGAAAAATCTCAATTCACAGACGAACCAAGGTGGGAGGGAAACTTCCTGACATTAACTGGACACAAAACCAGACAACAAAGGAGAACAGAATCAGCTTTTCCGTGAAACTGGAATTGGAGACCTGTTTATTTATTGGTGCTATTGCCTGAATTCAAGGAGATGGACAAAATGGCCTCTAGGTCAACTCACGGGTGCTTATTGAGCACCTACTGTTTGCCAAGTCTTCTCCATCCTGTCTTTTTTTCCCCTAGAACTGGGCTGTTCCTCTAGAGCAGGATCAGAAACCTACAGCCCTTGGGCAAAATCCAGCCACCTGTTTTTGTCAGTAGAGTTTCACTGGAACAAACCTGTGCCCATATTTCTCATATCCACTTTTACACGACACGTGGTTGAGTAGTGTGACAGAGCTGAAAATACTTGTAATTTTGTCCTTTACAAGAAAAGTTTGCCATCTCTGCATTCAAGACTTGTGTCCTGACAAAGAATTCACAGTGTGGGGGTGGCTGGGGGAGGTGGGTGGGAAGGGAGAAGGGAAGTGATATGTGTTGAATGGGACATTGATGTAGTGATTCAGCTGTAAGCCCTGGAATCACACAGACCTGGGTTCAAGTCCTGGCTCCGTCATTTACTAGCTGTGGGTTTGGGGCAAGTTACTTAGCTTCTGTGTACCTGAGATTCCATGTCTGTGAAATGGCTCTGACAGGAGTGCTTATCTCAGAGGGTGGTGATGAGGGTTGGGGTGACTCATGTAAGCACTGCCTAGTGCATAATATGTGTTCCGTAGAGAGAAACTTATTTTTTATGACTAATCTGATGTTCCAGGCAGTAGGCTAAGCACATCATGTATATTAGCTTGGTTAATCCTGGTGCCGCCCCTATGAGGTAGGTATTATTATTTCCACCTGTCAGGGAGGGATCCGTAGCACAGAACATTGCTTTAAGTCACAGGACTTGTGGGTGGCAAAGTGGCCAATGTGAACCTACATCCTGCAGATCCCTCAGGAGTTAAAATGGTAGAGAAGCTCCAGGAATTGCAGTGGGGGCAGGGGAGGGGCCCAGGAGAGCCAAACCACCCTTCAGAGCTCATGTCAGCCCCTGCCCCAGCTCAGAGAGGAAACCAGATGATGTTTCTGAGCAGGCACAGAGGAGTAGGGCTTCTCAGAGGGCCAAGGCAGGCTGCACCCACCAGGCTGTGGAAGAAATGGGCCTCTGAGTATTTCATTTTGAGAAAGGGAGCAGCAGTGACCCGTGTGTCAGGGAGCTGACAAGGTCTGCTTTGGGACATGGGATGGAATTACATGGTTTCCTCCACCTCCTGTCACCTCACCTTTAATTTCCACCCACGGTCTCTTCATGTCATCCCAGGACTGGACAGAAAGTGCCTGGATTGGGAAGGGGAGGCTAGACCTGAGATGAGGATGGTGTTTAATGGGTACAGTGGATGGAGAGCGAGGGAGGGGTGGGTGGTGAAGCTACCAATTGGTGTCCTGTGGTTAAATCATACATATTTTAAGGCAAACTCCAGAAGCTTTATTCAGTTACCTGGGTCTATTGATGTCACTTGGGCTGGATCAATATATCTTCCTGGAGAATTCAAAGGAGAAAAATCTATGTGGGGCCTGCTCTGTAGGGAGAGCACGTTGGTGGCAGAGTGACAGCTCCGTGAGGAGAGTGCTAAGCACTCACGCGTTGATGTCTATGCCATCCCCCTGGCCCGAGCCTGTGCCTACCAGCAGGTGATGGGAAGGAAGAGTGGGGAGGCTCATAGGTTCACACACCAAATGATCCAGCACTTATTGAGCTCCTATGGCATGTCAGGCTGTGTGCTGGACACTGGAGTTTTAAGACTAACGGGACACCATGACTGTCCTTGAGGGAAGAGCTCTGGGTGTGCTTTGCCGATGGAGTGGCCTCTGAGGGAGACATCAGCTTCCAAGGCTACTGGCAGAGCCAGGGTGTGGAGCTGACGTCTTTGCCAGCTGCCTCCGTGATGCTTTATGGGATGACAAAGGCATAGGTTGTGTCTCCAAAACGAGCTCCCACCCGACCCCTAATTCCCAGGGTACAACACAACACCCAGGCCTAAGGCGGAGTCATCAGGGTTGCTTCGTCTCACATTATTTTTTTCCATCTCCTGTTCCTCAGTTCTCTCTCTCTCTCTCTTTCTCTTTTTTTGCACCCACAAGTAGTAGGGCTTCATTAAGCTAATAAAAAAGGCACTAGGGAAAAAGGATGACAGAAAACCACTTGGGCTTTCCTGAGTGCCACAGGGGGAGCATCGGCTTTGCTTTCCTTCCCCGCGGTCCCAGCTGCCTCTGGTCCTGTGGCGGTGGAAGGGGGAGGGGTGGGGTGGGAGAAGTGGCAGCAACAAGGACGTGGAGGGTGGGTCGAAAATACCCTTACCAAGTAGCTGAGCTGAAGCCCATGCTGCCGGCCCTGAGGCCATCTCCTCACCCCTACATGCCCTCCTTGCTCTTCCACTCACGCCGACTTTTTTTTTCATTAAAAAAATTTTTTTATTGTAGTATAGTTAGTTGACAATGCTGGTTTCAGGTGTAATGCCAACTTCTAATACACTGCAGAAATTACAGTCTGAAAATTGCTGGTTTGCTATGGAAGAAGCGTGCCCACATAGAGCGGTGGGACCTTTATAAAAGGGAATGCCGTAGATTCCTTGACCTGTATGAGGTGCACCCAAACATCATGACAGATCTTTCCTATATCTGGTTTAAGTCCTTTGTGTGGTGTCCAATGCCACAGATCTCTTGGAGAGGAAGAATGGAAGAGATATTTGGGATCATGATCATTTATCTTGCATGGCAACAACTCAGGAGGGCTTCTCCAGCCTGAAAATTTGTTCTGTTCTTAATATGACATAGACTTTGTCCTGCGGTGCCTCACACTTTGTAATGCAACCCATGTCTTGGGTCAATGGGGTATGAAGCAGAGAGAGGTGTGGTCCTAGTCCTGGGACAGCTGGAGGTAGGGAGAGTGTGGATTCAGGGCTGCTATGGAGGCTGTTCCTGCACTTTGATGGCTGAGTACTAAATATATACTTTTCTCTCCAACCTAAGCCTTCTCCTGGGAGAGAGTAACTACTCCCTGGTTTTCAATCTTTGCCTTCCATGTGCTCTTAGAGCACCAGCTATCTGGCATTTGAGCTCTGAGGGAGGCAGTTGCTGGAGTGCTTCTCTGCCCATGGAGGAGCCCACATCCACTGCAGGTCTCTGCTAGCTAGGTTATCAGAACAGGGCTGCACCCAGCATGACACATTAATTAGTTAATGTGTGGAATGTCCAAGACTCAGCCTCCCTTGGTGGGAGAAAGAAGGGAGAGAGACAGGGAATGAGAACACAGGTCAAAGCTATAAATTACTGTGTGCTGTTTAAAGCAGGGTACTTAGGTCCTAGGCATTACACTTAATTTCTCCCCAACATTTTGTTATAGAAAAACCTGAACATACATTAAAATTGAAAGACTTTTACAATGAACAGCTGTATACCCAGTACCCAAGTTCTGTCATTATCATTGCACTATACTTGTCCTAACACATAATCATTGATTTCTTCCTTCTTCTAGCCATCCTTCCAACCATCTCAATTCCCACCCTAGACCACAGACCAAATGAATCAGAAACTCTCGTGGTGGCCTCAACACTCAAACTTTTTGACGCATTTCAAGATAAATTGGAGACAAAGTGGAGGGTACCCTTCCCCTAAATAGTTCATTCGATAAATATTTATTGAGCACTTTCCAGTGCAAAGCACTGTTTTTAATTCTAGGGACACAATCTTTTTCACAGCTGATAGACTCAAGATAGCTATCACTGAGTTGAGAGAGACAGAGAAGGGAGAATGCAAGGAGGGAGAAAGGGAGAGAGAGAGGCATAAGAGCAAGAAAAGCAGGGTTGAAAACTGACCAGAAGCAAGCGAACAGAAGTCCATTAAGTTTTTGAGATGCTTGTACTTTTAAGAGATTCCACAGTGTCTGTCCAGTGGGATTTAGGCATTTGTTACTAGATCAGGGACTGCTGTGTGTCTTTCATTCTTCCTCCTTTTCACTGGGAATGATTACTGCCATTGCATTGTCCTTGTTCTATCACTGTGTATAGCACTGTGTATAGGCTGCTCTCCAGGGTGCTGAGGCCAGAGCCCATCAGTCTCTGCCAAGGACGGACCCATAACAAAGCAACCCTAGCTGTTGTGTAGACACTTGGGACCCCAGGGAAAATTTCAGAAATGACCTTCTTGGGCTTTTCAAAAAAAAAAAAAAACTGCTTTCCAGATTCCATCAATGCAAAGAGGGAAAAAAGAAAGTGTAAGGGAATGAGAGAGTGAGAGCCTGAAAGTGATTTTCATTGTGCTACTCTGCTGCTTCTCACCAAGTCCGGCAAATAGTTAGACCTAAATAAGCAGCATTAGTCACTGAGTGGTGTTCCCTGTAAGTTTAAAGGGTTTAGCTGAATTAATTTTGATATGTAAGTGAAATGCTTTGTGACATTTAGAATGGTGATTTTTAAAGTGTGGCCCCTGGATTAGCAGTATTAACATTCCTGAAAACCAATTATAAATGCAGATTCTCAGCTTCCACCCCAGACCAACTGAATCAGAAACTCTGGAACTGAGCCCGCAAGTCTGTTTGAACAAACCCGCCAGGTGATTTTGGTGCTTGCTAAAGTTAAAAAATTTCTGCATTTAAAACAATGGTTCTCAATGCTGGCTGTACATTAGAATCTCCTGGAGCTTTGTAAAATATTGAGGCTAGGTCCCACTGCCCCTCCCCTCCCACAGGAAAATTGAATCAGAGTTTGTGGGAATGATGTTTAGTCTTTCCTGTGTTTTGAAACTTCCACAAGTGGTTCTAATGTACATCCAGTGTTGAATCACTAGCTTAAAAATTTAGAGAACAGGAATACTATTCAGCCATAAAAACTGACAACATAACACCATTTGCAGCAATGTGGATGTCCCTGGAGAATGTCATTCTAAGTGAAGTAAGCCAGAAAGAGAAAGAAAAATACCACATGAGATCACTTATATGTGGAATCTAAAAAAAAAAAACCAAAAACATAAATACAAAACAGAAACAGGCTCATAGACATAGAATACAAACTTGTGATTGCCAAGGGGGCAAGGGGTGGGAAGGGACAGACTGGGATTTCCAAATGTAGAATAAATAAACAAGATTATATGGTATAGCACAGGGAAATAGATACAAGATCTTGTGGTAGCTCACAGCAAAAACAAAATGTGACAATGAATATATGTATGTTCATATATAACTGAAAAGTTGTGCTCTACACTGAAATTTGACACAACATTGTAAAATGACTATTACTCAATAAAAAAAAGTTAAAAAAATTTAGAGAACACATAGAAATATCCACTGAGTAACAGGAAGATACAGCTGCCAACAATGTGACCTCTGTCTATCAGCTTTGACCTTCTGGGCCCTGAAACCTTCCTGGGGTTCCTTGAAGACTAACTAGACCCACCATAGCTGCATAAGGACATCTCACTGATACGAAGTAGGAGGATACTGAGGATATTTGTACAAAATTGACAAAAGTAAGTGGAGTTTTGTCATATAGATTATAAGGCCTAATTTGTAACATTGTTTAGGCCAACACCATCAGATTACAATTCTGTTGAGGGCATCACATGTTGATTCCTCTCTGATTCTGCCCCCAACCCTGTACCCCTCAATTCCCTGATTCTGGATGGACAGGGAGGCACAGCCATGTGGAGTAGAAGTCATGAAAACAAAAGGTGTTAAAACTTTTCTAAACTATCTGGAGGAGTGAGAATTGGGAGCTCCCAACACATCACTTCTCCACAATTGTAGTGTATAGTTGGATTTCCAGTGGGACAGGATAAAAGGGGGAAAATATATGCTTTGTAAACTGTAAGGCAGTCTAGAAATTTAAGGCAGTATTAAAATGTTTTTCTTCTTGCATTAATAATGATACAAGTGGGCATCCTACAGCAGTGTGTTCTGCTTCTAAAGGCATCTGAATGCTGCATGTTGAGTGAATCATCTTAGCAGCATTTCCACTGAGTTAGAGTAATGGGAGCTGTAGACTCAGTTGAAAGTTTAATATTTAAGACCAGTGTTTCATCTGCTGGTCACTTCTCTGGGTTTTATAAAAGGATCCAGATCTGAGGTCCTATAAAATCCTATTTGATTACATCTATTTAAGGGCACTATAAAATGGTATTTTAGAAGGAATTAGGATAGGTTTGGGCCATTTGGGGGGCAATGCAGCTAAAATGCCTTTCATCTGTCTCACTTGTTTTTCCCTTAAGTCTCAGAGACACTTTTAATCAGTGTTTTAGAAACTGGATGTCATTTAAAGAAGTTGAGATTTCAATCATAGCAGGGGTGGTGCTGGAAAAATTTTTAATACATTTATTTCATTTCACTTTGAACAGATGCCAAAAGGTATTTCTTTTTGCATCTGTTTGAGAGGCACTGAAAACTGCTCCCTTCCAAAGTTGCTTCTAGATCCTCCATGCTATTCCCCTGCATTATTTACCATGATGAGCACTCAAAATAGCATTAGCCTGGCAAATATAGGGCATGGGGCGGGAGCTGGGGTTGGGGAGGTAATTACCCAGCCCATCATGGAAGCTGTGCCTGAGTTAAATAGGAAAGTTGAGCTCCTTCTTCAGGCATCATTCAAATTGGAAGAGATTTCAGATCATTTAATCTTGTAAGCTTTGGATCACTGTAAGCGAGGTTAGAGGTTAGCTTGGCAATATAACCATTTTCTCTGCACTGCTGCAAAATGCAATGGAGGGAAAAGTTGATGGGGTAGCATAGCTCATATCCAAGGCTGGCTCTTGGCAGTATTGTGAAAAAGAGTTCTAACCCTGCCATCGTTGTCTTTGTTCCATGCTTTTTTGTCCCTTTCTGTATTCTTTATCTCAGGGCCAAGACTAGAGTGAGGCAAGCATGGTCCCTAGGGTAAAAAGTTTAAGGAAGCAATCACTCTCAGGTTTGTTTAAGTGCCAACTCTGTACTTACATGAACCTGAGAGTGATTGCCTCTTTAAATTTTGAACCCTGGGCACCATGCTTGCCTCACCCTAGTCCAGGCCCTGCTCCACCCTCTCTGAACACCTAGTGTTTACATACTAGTGTCCATATGTCTTCCCTACTTTATCACCAAGAAAATCATCTGATAAACAAACTCATTCCAGAGTGTTGGTAGCATATTGAGCTACTCATTTTCAGGAATACATGTGTGTCCAAAGAGGATTTCTGGAAAGGCAATGTTTAACTCAAAGAAAGATCTATTTTAACCTTAGTGATCTATCCCTTAAGCATTGGAACATTCCTTGTCTGTATCATCTACTAGGCACTTGGAATATCCTCAGTGAAGTTGTAGGCTCCCTCAGGGTCTTATATTCTTAACATCCTCCACAGCTCCTACTTTGTTTTGCATCAAATAGGAACCACTGATCTACTGATATAACTGAGACCTTACGGATGCAAATTTAGATATCAGTAGGGGATATATTTCAGGGATGGGGTTCCTCCTTGAGCTAAGATATGGATAGGAATAACCACCACACAGAATAGAAAATGAAAGCTATGAAATAAGTGCCATGGGAGGAGGAGGAGACTATCCCTGTACTAAGGAATCAGTGAATGTTTTATGCAGGAAATGGACTTTGCACTTAGTCTTAAAGAATGGGTAAAATTTGACGCTGCAGAGAAGAGAATATAGGCACCTATTGCAGGCAGGTGGAACGGCATAAATACAGGCTTGGAGATGAGAAAACACAGGGTATTCCATAGTGGCTGCACCAGTTTACATTCCCACAGACAGTGTACAAGGGTTACCTTTTCTTCACATTCTTGCCAACACTTTTCTTTTCTTTTTTTAAATAATAACTACCCTGACAATTGTGAGGTGATATATCTCATTGTGGTTTTGATTTGCAATTCCCTGATAATTAGTGATGCACACCTTTTCATATACTTATTGGCCATTTGCATGTCTTCTTTGGAGAAATGTCTATTCGGTTCCTTTGCTCATTAAAAAATTCTGGTTATTTATGGTTTTTGGTTTTGTTTGTGTTTTGCTGTTGAGTTGTAGGAATTCCTTATATATTTTGGAAACTAGCACCTTATCAGATGTATAGTTTGCAAATATTTCCCCCCAGTTTGTAGGTTGCCTTTTCATTTTGTTGATGGTTTCCTTTGTTGTGCGGAAGCTTTTTAGTTTGATATAGTACCGTTTATGTATTTTTGCTTTTGTTACCTGTGCTTTTGGTGTCATATCAAAGAAATCATTGTCAAGACAAGAGGTTCCTCAAAATATTAATAAATAAACTGACCATAAGATCCAGCAATTCCATTGCAAATATATCCAAAGAATTGAAATTGGGATCTTGAAGAGATACCTGCACCTCCATGTTCACTGCAGCACTATTCATAATAGCCAAGACGTTTTAGAAACAATCTAAATGTCCACTGAGAGATGAATGGATAAAAGAAATGTGGTGTATATACATACAGTGGAATATCACTCAGCCTTAAAAAAGAAGGAAACCCTGCCATGTGCAACAACGTTGAATGAACCCTGAGGACATTATGCAAAGTGAAATAAGTCAGACACAGAAGGACAAGTGCTAATGATACCATTTATATGAGGAATCTAAAATAGTCAGACTCATAGAATCAGAGACCGGAATGGTGGTTGCCAGAGGCTGGAGGGAAGGGGAAATGAAGAAGTGTTAGTCTATTAGTCAAAGGGTACCAAGTTTTACTTATGCAAGATGAATAAGCCCTAGAAATATACTGTTCAGCATAGTCCTTACAGTTAGCAATACCGTATTGTATATTTTAAAATTTGCTAGGAGGATAGATCATATAATGTGTTCTTATCACAAAATGCATACAGAAATAAACAGGGTGGGAGAAAGCTTTTGGAGGTGATGGATATTTCTGTAGCATAGATTGTGGTGATGGTTTCGCAGGTGTATACTGATCTCCAAACTCATAACGTTGTGTACATTAAATATGTGCAGTTTATTGTCTGTCAATCATACCTTAAAAAAGTGGGGGTTTTTTTTAATGAAAGCATAGGATATTTATTATGGAACAAGAGATTCAATTGACTAAGGGGAAGGACTCATGGAAGTAGTGGAAGATAAAGTTGAAAAGAAATATTGGGGTCAAATTATGAAGGGCTCTGAATAAAGGCTTTGGATGCCATCTTAAGAACTATGAATTCCAGGTCACAAAGAATGATATAACTGGGTTGAATGTGTTTAATTTGAGGAACATGGAAATGGTCCCATCCACGTATACTATCCCTCCCTTTAGCCCAGTAGAGTTTAATTTGACTTTCCAACAGCTACTAAATCAATTGGAGTAACATGTCCTGGGGATTGGACAGCTCCTGAATATAAACATTTATTCACCCTTTAGTGTAAACTAGTAAAATGGCCACATTCCTTGTAATAACTCATGAAAATCAGACAATTTGGGCTGTATTTATAAAAGGAGGCACTGTCTTTGGAGGGCAGAATTTGAGAGTATTCTCTAATATGGTACTTGGGGCAACAGACTAGGACCATGAAAAGATAACAACACACTACAGGAGGCAGCTGCAGAATAATACATATCAATGATGATAACTAATTTACAATTCACAAATCAACTTCACCTCCTTTATTTCGTTTTATACTCACAGCTGTTCCAAGAGAGGGATGAGACAGTGTTATTTTTATCAGCAAGGACACTGGACATCGCAGAGCTTCATGCCCAAAGGTCACGAGGTCTCTGAAATCCAAGTGTTCTGTTCACCACTCTACAAAGCTCACCTATTTCACATTCTTGCCAAAGCCCAGCCCTTCAGGGATTTAAACCTTTGGTTTTTCTATTAAATGCTATCTAAATGCTATCATGTATTTGAGATTGCCACCCTTGAAGCCATCAACACTGACAGATCTGTGCATGACGAAACAAGGCAGCTCAGCTGGTCCTGGTGTTGACCTTTCCATCTTTGAACTTCTGTTTATGTTTTATTTGTAGGTAGATTTTCAGGCTAAGTGGAGTAGAGAGAAGGGATATGAGTGGTTACAGAGGCTGAAAGAGTTTTATTATTTTTATCAAAATGCAGAATATTTAATATTACATTTGTTGCTTTGGCATGTTGCTGGCACTTGGAGGGAGAGAACGTGGAGTCAAACCATTGCTAGAGTCCTGATTGTGCAGTTACTAATACTGCATGACTGATAGGCTCATTACCCCCAAACTCAGAGCAGCTCATTTTCTGTTGAGTCTCCGCATGGCTCTTCTCGCCATGGAGACCTCAGCTTCCTGACACTGGAGGCTGGAGCTAGAAACAGATGCTTGTGGATCTCACTGCAGCCCCAAGGGGGCTGTCTGAAAGCTTGGGGCTGGTGTGGCAGGAAAGGAAGCCCTTTGATAAACTCATTCTTGCACGCAGGGAGGCAGAAAGAAAGGGATCTGCCAAAAGAGAAAGAGCCCATGAGTCACTTCTGCAGTAACATAGTTGACAGAACATTTGCACCCGGGTTATCTCATCAAGTCTTCAGGACAACCCAAGGAGGCAGGCAGAGCAGACAGCACCTTGAGGAGACTTGAGGCTGAGAGAAGTGAAGTGCTTCTCCCAAAGCCATCTGGCTGGAGAATGCCCAGGCTAGCGCACGAACGCAGAGCACCTGAGACCAGGTCCAAAGTGCTTTCTGCCACACCGTGGGCTTTCTAGCGAATGGAAAGCTCTCCAGACTCAGAGAGCACTCTTGTTCTGTTTCACCCCACTCTGACCATTTCTTTTTGAAACATTGGCAAGGTGCACTTTTAGTTGTAAGTTTAAATGTCCAACTCTGGTGTCACCATTTCCAAGAAGCTCTCCTTCTTGACCTTCAGTCTCAGCTTGGGATTACATGTCCCTCCACCGGACTCTCACCTAACCTTTACCTTGATGACATCACTTATTGCTTATTTGCTTACTTATCACTAGTTGGTTTACTTGGTCTCAGCTACGAAGCTGTGAGCTGGTCTGGATCTGGGTCTTATTCATCGTCTCTCCCTGGTGCTTAGAACTATTCCTAAAACATGGTTGGTGGACAATGGAATTTGAGCTAAATGCCCTTGTCCGAGTCCTTTGTCCCTGCATGCAGGTAGGATCTCTCTTTCCCTCTTCACATTTTCATGTCTCCTACTCCCCACTCTCAAGAAAGGATCATATGCTCCCGCTCACTCTGAGCTTTGAGTGACTGAGAACTTGAACTCAGGAGCATTCCTTGAAGTGTCTGCCTTTTAAAAATCAGTTGACACTACTCTTGTAGAATTTCCAGGGCTGGGAATCCAGTAGGCATTTTTTTTTTAGTGGTAGCAGTGGTAGGGGTGTTGTCGAGAGAAAGCTTATGTTCCTCTGATGTATCACTGCAATGCAAAGTGACCAGATAAAGGGGAAGGTGTGTCTCTGAGAGCACTGGTCTCTTATCTGTGAGAGACTGTGGGGTACATCTATCAGAACAGGAAGTGTATGTGTGTGTGAGTGTAAATACGCACCTGTGCTCCCTTGAGCACTAGAACAAGAAGGAAAAGGAGAGAAGATGAACCATGCACAGTCTATCTCTCCCCTAGAGACAAAGCCATCAAAGAAAGGGCCCCAGAGGGAAGAAGCCTAATATAGTTGGAGCCAGCCACCTTCTCCCTTCTCTGCCTTTTTTCTCTTCTGAAACATCTGAGCAGACCCTGGCCAGCCCTCATGCCCATCTGGAATTTAGGAATGCCTAAATCAGATCACCATCGGCCTCCTGGATGGATCCAATAAACTTCCCCAGTACGGAGGGCAATGTGGGCATAGAGCAGGCTGGAGGAAAGGACTACACCAGTCTGCCGGGGAGAACACAGAACGGCATTCATTCACTCTCCAAAACACCGTGGAAGTGTAATGCCCACAAGCACATGCTCTGGGCACTCAGTCTCCGGTCCTTCTGGGTGCACACACTCTCTCAGTCACAGGCACACTTGTTCGTTACTGGTTTAACCACCCTGTGGGGTGTGCCTACCCCCTCCGGGTGCTGGGAGGGTTACTGCATGGGGGAGATTGCACTGGACAGGCCCCAGGACCTCACCTGCACCTCCCTTCCTAACGCTGTCCTCAGCCCTGCTTAGGCTGTAAGCTGCTAAGGGCAGTGTCTAGGTCTTAATCATCTCTCTCACTCTAAATATCTTGAGCAATACTTTGCCCATCAGTCTTACATACACATTTCTTGAAGGAATAAATAAATAAATTTTAATAGATGAAGTGCAAGATATGGCCTCTACCTTTAAGAAGTTTAAAGTCTATTAAGGGAGAATATACTTAAAAAGACTCCCAAGATCTCTTCCAATTGTTTTAATTTGTCTTTTGTGAAATATCTACAATACAATGCAGAATGGAACCCATTTCATAAGAAGTCTGTATATTGTCACAAGAGAGAAGAAACTCAGCTTTAGATTCAACCAATTATTGAGTATCTGCTATTTGTCTGATAGTATTCCAGGCACTTCTGAATTATTACCTCATTTCAGTTTGACAATAATTCTTATCCAGGGTGCACTGTAGCTTAGTGATAATAGTAGGTATTGTTTACCGAGAGTTGCTCTGTGCCAGGCAATATGCTGAACCCTGTGTATGAATGCTCTCATTTAATCCCCTGCAACAAGCCTGTCACTAGGATATTATTTTTCCCTTTTAGCAATCAGGAAACTGAGGCTGAAGGACAGTAAACAGTGTCCAAGAGGCACGGTGGTAGTTACTGGCTGCCTTGGGGCTTGAACTCTCTACCTGTCTGACATCAGTATCTGGGCTTTACATCACTTTGGCTGGGATGGGTATGGATTTTGGGAACACGTCCTACGTTTGGTTCCTGACCCATTGCTTTCTGGCTACATGATCTTGGGAACTTCATGTTCTCTGAGCTCCAATTCCTTGATTTGCAAAATGGGAATAGTAAACACTACTGCAAAAGGTCGTCGTAGGATTAAATGAAATGATGTACGTCCTTGCCGGCCACATAGTAGGTGTCAATGCCTGTTAGTTCTCATCTTTTTGAAAAGAAAGTAACTTTAAAAAATGGACCAGCAAATAAGCACTTGTCCTTCAAACCTGCCCTGCTGGATCACCTTTCCCTGCCCGGGGCCAGATTCTCTAGCTTTTCCAGTCCCTTTCAGATATTAGAAGTTTTATTTTCAGGTATTAAAAAGGCCAGGTGGATCTAAATCAGTACTTTCATTTCACATCTAATTTAAGCTTTTCTCTTTCTTCCCTGCCCGTGCTCAGTAACCAGCGGTGGAGTAGGGGTGGGTTTGTTTATTCCTTTTAGCTTCCTGCTGCATCACATCCCACCTACTCATCACTGCTTGGGGCTCCTCTAGGGCTGGGGCTGGAGAAGATATAAGAGGAAGGAGACATCGGACTGCACTGGCGCTGCTGTAATTTGGTAGCAGGGTCCTCCACATGCTCTTTGGGTGCTCAATGCTGGCTCTGGGGTGCTTTTGCAGGTTCTTTAAAGGCCTCCCTCATGGTACCCCAACACTGGGGCCTCTGGATGACCTCCAGTGACTTCCCCTAGGCTCCTTCTCCAGTGTCACCTGCTAGCCTCTGTGCTGGGGTCACTTCACCCCAGCAGGTAGTCCTCCAGGCCAGATTCCCCTCTGAACAACTCATGTCCGGCTCCTGCTGTGACATCCATTTATCCCAGGGAAGGCTCCACCAGGCAGGACACTCAGGCTTTCATACAGGCGGCTCCAGCCTACCCTTCTCCTTCTGACTCTGCCAGGTGAGGATCCAATGCCAGTCTCCCGTCCCTATGCCCCTCTGGCTCCCCAGGTTCTCCAGAAACTGTTGCCCTGCTTGGCTCCTGTCCCAAGGAGCAAAAATTTCCTTCTCCCCTTTGCAGTGCCTTCTAGAAGTGATTCTCTTTAAGGCTGAGGTGAGGGGGCAGCAATCAGGACCACTTTCTAGGCCAATAGCTCCCAGTGGAACCCCTGCCTGACCATCCTTGATTAACCTCCTGCCTTCTCTTATATATGAGATTGAGGTGGGTGATGGGATAAAGGTCACAGATTAAATTTCCCTCTTTCTCAGTAAGCCCTGCAGATGATACATGTCCAGGCACCCTCTTTAGAAAGTGTGGGCACTTAATCATCATTTTCTTCAGTTTTGGGACTTCAGTCTAAACACCAAAAGAATAAAAAAAGTTGACATGCAATTACAGTTCTCTCTCTCTCCCTATGTACAGTGCATGTATTTTTCTAACTCAAATGGTACTACAAGAGTAGCAACAGGAAAGAGCAGTTGCCTCTCTTATCCATCCTGTCTCAGCATCCCTTTTCACCAAAGCAAACACTTCCAACTTTTCTGCTATTTATTTTGATAATTATATCCTTATTTCCAAATAATATACATTTATGATTATTTCTTGATTTCTAAATTTTAGATATTATTGTCTTCCTAATGCAGAAGAGGAGAATTCAGATCTTTTCACTATACTCCCTCCTTGCACCCACCCCTACCACAAACGTTTCCTTTCCCCCACCTTCCCCATGTAGTTATGTAACATTTGGGGATTAAAACGTGTATCTGTTACTGTTGCTATGTAAATGTTAACATTTAAACCACATAGTGTACTGATTATGTTTCTGTTCTTGAATAACATTTTTCCCCCTAGAATCAATCTTTGCTCATTTAGTTGTTTGCTTAGTATGTGATACATAAATAATTCATCTTCACACTCCTTGATGAAACTATCAAACTCCTCTCAATAAAGTTGAACACATGAGACGATCTGTTCTAACTTTTTCTAGGAAAAATACCTCAAAAGCCTTCAGCTATCCTGTCCTCTCTGGACTGGCTACACTCCAGGGCTTTCTGCACGGCTCTTCTCCTGGGAATTTCCTTCACTGAGAAATCAAGCCTTTCAACTATGTTAGAGCTTCTCTTTCCTGATTTGATCTCTTTCTCTTTCTTGGTTTTTTTTTTTTTTTTTTTTTTTCCATTTTGATGGAATGCATCCTTCAGGAGAAAAGCTCATAATGGGTAAAGTTTTTCAGACCTTGCTGAGAATGTCAGACAGAAGGAGAGAAAGTTTGGTTGGATAGTGAATTCTAGGTTAGAAGCAATTCTTTCCTCTTAGAATTTTAGAGGTATTGGCTTACTGTCTTCTAACTTCCAATGTTTCTGTTGATTGATCTAACACCATTTTGGTATCTGATTTTTTTAGATCTATTTTTTCCTCTTTGTCTTCTTTTTATCTTTACCTTCTCTTTACCTTTTTTATTCTGAAATTATGTGTCTTGATATGGTTCTTTAAAAATTCATTGAGCTAAATGTGTTATGTGTCCCCTCATTTTTTCTCTAGAATTTTTATTAGGTGGATATTAGACCTCAAATTGATTCCTCACATTTTTTTCTTTCAGTCAGTTTATTAAAGCTTTTATTTTTGCTCTTACACTTTTAATTTATAAACATTATCTTATGGCTTAAAAATTTTTTTTATAATACTTTTCTTGTTCTTTGTAATATCGTCTGTTTTAGGAAATTGCAGTTAATTTTTTTTTCTGTTTTCTACATTGTCTATTTCCTTAAAATTTATCATTTCCATTTGTTTCTCTGGATTCTGTCTTCTAGTATTTAGATTCTTAGTTAATCTCCAAGTTTTCATTAAGGTGACTCAGTCCTGCCTTCGACTATGCCTGGTGTCCCCAAGTCCAAAGTCTTCTGTAAACTTCTCCAATGAATAAACTTAACTCAAGACTTACGCAGCATGGTGGTGGTTTAGATTCTTGGCATCTTGACTGCAGGTGGATCTGGGGTTCTGAGCTTTTTACATAAACTTTGAAATATCCTGTCTTTATCCCCATCCCTCACACTTGCCTGCAGAGGGACCTGGAAGCTGTCCATTCTTGGATCTTTTTGTGGTTTTGTGTTGATGTCTCGGCTTGGTTTCCTCAGGAACATAGCCTTTATGTACTGTATACAGTCCCGGGGATGCAGAAGTCAGGAAACTGGGAGGGAGGCAGGGAAGGAGGGGGAGTCAACGCGAACATGTGTTACTGTGCTGGCCCCCACTTGAGTCAAGGGCAACTGATTCTTCAGTCTTGCAAGACTGACTTTCAAAAATTGCACTTTGGTACAATCTATCTGAGGGAAGGAAGCAAGAAGAATGTATCCACTGGTCCCTTGCTCCTGCTAGTCAAACTTACACCCTCTAGGGAGTTAATTTCCCTGCAGCTCTGAGTTGCTTCTGAGGGGCACTGAAGCAGTCCCATAGCCCCAGCAGGAAAGCTCCTGGGGGCAGCCGAGCAGTATAGTGCAATCGTGAGAGGGGTGCTCTTGGATTCTGCCTGAGTAAATTTGCTTAGATCCCATGCACAGCTGGCCATGGTGCACTGGATGGTGAGGATCAGTGGTGAAAGGCGAGACCAAGATGCTTAAGAGGCATTTGATATAGGTGGGGACCAGCTTGCCTCTCATTAACTTCCTCACTATAGAAATTTAGGTTCCTCCACTCTGCTAAATCAGCTATCTCTTTTCCATCTGCTTTCTAGTTTCTGAAATTATGTTGCTATTTCTCACTTGCTGTGCTCTCTATTTCCATGTTCTTTGTCCCTGTGGATTTTTAAAATAATTTTCAATCATTTTAGAAATTTCGAGTTTTGAGAGGAAATAGATGCAAAACTTGGGTGTTTATTTTCTCATGAATCAAGGTCTGTAGCCACCCACGTAGAATGATTTTTATGAGCACCTTGGTCTCCTCTGCCCACTCTCCATTCATTCTGATCCTTAAAGTTCCATTTTTTTCTTTTTGTCCCTGGTGTGAAAGTAGTCCTTTATGTCTATGTGTGGTGGGGGTCCATCATCGAGCTTTCTTGGTCACTTGCTCCATTAAAGAAGGTGGAATCTCTTTGGATGTGCGGTAGTGGATTCTAGAAGTGTTCTAAGACAGTGGAACTTTAGCTATGACTCAAGGGTTCCATATGATTTCCCCGGAGAAAAATGGTATGTGGAGACAGGTGGGACTTTCCAACATAAAGAAGAGCAAGGAGTAAAGATGGAGAAGTAGAAAGAGCACATTATGCTCAAAGATTGGCAAGTAGCTTTGATTGGTGTTCAGGGTATTGCTGGGTATGAGGTTGGAGAGGTTGCTTTTGGAGGGCCTTGCATGCCAGCTTGAGGAGTTGGGACTATTCTGTATGCAATGTGAGTGCTGGAGTGCTGAGTGACCCAATCCTGTCAGTGCTTTGGGAGGATTAACCCAGTAGTCGTGGCCTGGGACCTAGAGGAGGTAGAACTGGAGGCTGTGAATGACTTGAGGAATGTGGTAAAAATTTTGAAGAGAAATTGGGGGACAGACTTAGAAGACACCAAAAGAACATTTAAAGTTTTGCTGAGCAGTTCTAAGCCTTGAGGGTCAGCTTGCATGTGCTCCATGTGGCCAACTTCCTGTCATCCTTCAAGAGTCATTTCAAAGGTCACCTCCTCCAGGAAGCCTTCACTGCCACCCTCCCTAGGGAGACTCAGGGGCCCTTCCTCTGCACTGCCATTGTCACTGGGCTTGGATCCACCATAACACTTAGATTAAACTGTAGATATTGAGCTTGTCTGAAAGCTCCTTGTGTGTAGGGCCTGTGTTTTATTCAACCATGTGAACCCAAAGATTAGATCAAGTGTTGCCCATGGTAGATGCTCAATAGATGTTTGTTGAATTAGTGAATGGTAAGTCTACGGGTGCCCTGTTAAAATGTATTTCCTGACATTCTCTGGCAATGTTCAGCAGCTTGGAGCAGGAGCAGGGGAAGCAGTCAGAGGAGCTAGGTCAAGATCAGGGGCTGGCATGGTGGTTCTTAAGCCATTGGGACTCTAAGATGTCAGAGGGGGCAGCATCAAAACAGACTCCACAGACTCTGTCTAGATCAAGAGGTACCCCTCGTGGACATAGGCGATAGCTGTAATTGTCAGTAGCATTTATTGATTACAAGGGAGCATTTCCGTTCCTTGTGTCATGAGGTCGTGACAACCTCTGAGATAGGGATGGCCTGTGTTATCACACCCACCTTACAGGTGAGTCAGCTGGGTCTCAGGTCACACAGGAATATGAAATATCAAAATCAGAACTTGATCACGTATCCAACTTTCCATTCAAGGCTCCTTCGGCTTTGTCACACGCACCTCTGACACACGTACACTTGGCAGGTGCTCAGGCGAGCACGGACAAGCCTGCACTCACTGCAGTGCCCACAGAATCACAGAGCCTAAGAGTCGGGGCGGTAACAGTTCACTTCATCCTGAGTCTTCCCCAGACCCAGGTCTCAGGCTGTCAGGCTGCATACGCTGCCAGAGAAAGAGGAAGGGAAATCAAAGACTCTCCTTGACAGCTCCCATTAAGTGAAATATGAGGTGAAATGGAACGAAATAAAACTGGGGAATGAGATGACAGGGTTTTTCTATCTGATGGAAAACGTTTGAAAGCCATTGGGCTGATTGCCACCCATTCATCCCCCGTCTCAGCTGGCGCAGACCCTCTGTGCCGGTCCCTTCCTCACCAGAGAGAAGAGATTTTTGGAAAGGGGGTGCTCCTGCCAAGTCAGTTCGGAAGAGCGCCTGTGTCATGGGCAGGCTTCAGGCCTCCTCTCCACTAGTTTTCTGACTTCAGCTGCTAAGTTCCCATTCCAGTGTGGCCCTGCTCCCAACACCTTCTCTTTCTAGTTCCTGTTTCCTATGTGGTCTCCACCTTCCCAGAGCAGCCCTGCATTCCCAGACCTTGTTCTCCCATTCCCAGCAAGTCCCCTCATTCTACAGTATTCACTGAGGGGAGAGTACAGCTCAGTGGTAGAGTGTGTGCTTATTTAGCATGCGTGAGGTTCTGGGTTCAATCCCCAGTACCTCCATTCAAGAAAAAGAATTAAAAAAAAATAAATAAACCTAACTACTTCCCCCACCAACAAACAAAGAAATTAAAAAAAAAAATCAACAGCAGCCCATTCTTTGGATCACCCTTCATTTCCAGATCATCCCATATTCCAAGCCCATTTCTCTCATTCTTAACTCAGGCTCCCATTTTCAGGGCAGTCCGGCATCCCCGAGGTCTAGTACCCAGTTCAAAGAACAACCCACGGGTTTCCCAGGTCACTCTCTGCATCCCTGGCCCCACCTGAGCTCAGCCCCGGTTTGTGGGGATTTTGGTGGGTTTCCTGGTCCCCTTAGCCCCCCTCCCCCAAGCCAATCTCTTCATTTTGCCATCACCTCCTACCCCCTGGGTGAGTGAGAACCACAGAGCAGTTTGCAAGGCCTAGGGTATGAGGAGCTATAAGACCACTGAGAATTAAAACAAGTTCAGACAAATCAGCTCCGGCCTCATGGAAGGGTCTTCCTAATTTTCTAAAGCTTTATTTCAATCTGAGCCCATGAAGAGGCTTGATAACTTTTTTCTCTGTCTTCTCCACCCCTGACCACCATGGCAGGGACAGGAGTCATTGCCACTTTCTGTTAGGACTAGATATGAGAATTACCTTCCCTGCTTCCCTCTTTAATCCATGCTTCTCACATCAATACTAATCATCCTTCCTGAGTGCCATTTTTATTTCATTAATTACCAGCTAAAAGAAAGTCCATCCTGGTCCCTAATGCTCTCCTTACAGATCTTTCTCCATGTATCACAAAATAGCCACTCTCGCCTCTCTCCTGTCTAACTACTCTCCTGCACTTGACATCAGAAAGACTATTTTCCTCATCTCTTGTGCACTAGCTCTGTGACCTTGGGAAAGACATGAAGTTGCTGTGCTTCCATTGAAACTGGGGAGTCTTATCTCGTGTCTTTGAGAGTTGAGAGAATGTGTCTGAAAGTGCTGAGCACACAGTGCCCAGTAAGAGGTCTGCCTTCCTCTCATCCGCTGGCTCTGTTAGTCGGTGCCAGGCCAGCCCAGGCCGGTCAGCCCCTGCCTCCAACACATGGCTCGCTCTCCACTGAGAAAGACTAACCCACTGAAATTGACCCAAGAAAAAGAGGGCTTTCAGGAAGGACACGCAGGTATCTCTGAGGGCCCGGGGGCACGAGGAACAACGGGGAGCTGGAGGTCAGCCCCGACAAGCCCTCTCTCCATCGGTCTGCTCTGTGTGGTGCCGCCTCCTCTCTCCTGTTCCACTCCACCAGCCCCATCGCTCCCTGCAGACTGGCTTTCCTGGCATAGTGTGCACATGGCAGAAATGGCCCCCCAGCCCCGCTTGCCACGCTCCCTCAATCCGAGTACCGAAGACCAACTAACCCCTGAGTTCCCAACTCCAAACCTGTGATGCCACATGCCCAGTTTGCCTCCTGTCCCTCTAGCCACTCCTCCAAGCCTTCTCAGGGTTACTCCCCTTTCAGCCTCTTCTGCTCCCGTCCTATGCTAGCTCCCTAGGTGATGTGGGGAGGGGAGCAGGCATGACCACTCCCAGATCTTCACTGAGCACGCTGATGATTCCCAACCTTTAAACCTTCCCAAACCCCTTTTCTGAGCTCAAGACCCACGAATCTAGTATCCTGCTTTGATGTCTTCATTTTTTTTGCCTCAAAGGCACTTCTAATTTCATATGTGCCAAGCAAAGCCCATGCTCTTTCCACCCATCCCACCGCCACCACCATCCAGTTAGGTACTCTACCCATGTCCCACATGTCATTATCCACCCAGGGGTGAGCTCTCTGTCATCCTTGTCGCCTCCCCTTCCTTCATTCCCTATATCTAAGCCATCATCAAATTTATAGATTTTACTTCCCAAATATCTCTTGATTCAGTCCTCCTTTCTCCATCTTCCTTGACGCTCTCCTTATTCAAGCTACCATTATCTCTTTTATTTATTTATTTATTTTTATTCATTGTAAATTACTACTATGGCTTCTTAACTAATCTCCCCTGAGCCACTTTTGCCCCTTCTCTCATATGCTGGGCATTCTTTATATTGGGCCAGAAGGAATTAAAGAAAAAAACGAACAAATCTGATCCTTGCTTAAAACCCCTTAATGAATTCCCCTTGAGCTTAGACTGGTTGTAATTATCCTAAATAGAATTGTGATTTATCAACCATCCTTAAATCAAAAATCCTAAATCCTTGACATCCTGCCTTTTCTGGCCTGCCTGTCCCTCCAACTTCATCTTTTGGGTGCTCTCTTGACCCTTTACTCCCTCCATTCCTGCCACACTGGCTGTCTTTTAGTCTGGACCAATGAGAGCAAACTCGGTGGAAAAAAAATCTCTGGGCAACCACCCATGATGGTATATTGTTAAAGCACCAGTGCCTTGTGCTGGCTTCCTCTCTGCCTTTGCCTTTCCTTGGTCTTGTTTTCAGTTTCTTAGAAGTGGTAATCTCCCTCAAATGTTGGGCCTTTACCCAGGAAATTATACCCTCCTACCCCATTGTGTTTAAATCCTGCTCAGGCCTCTGCTCTCAGCTAAAATAGCACTTCTTCAAAGGAAGACTTTCTTGATCTTCAACGTTGTCGGGTCAATTTTGTCAAGCAGTCTCAGCATCCTGCCCTGTAACTGTCATCCAGAGCACTCAGTTATCACAGTCAAATTTTATAATTTCCTCACCATTTGATTAATACCATTCTCTACTAGAATGTGGTTTAGATGCAAAGAGGTCATGTCTAGTTATTTCTCACTGTTGTATCCTCACTGTCTAACTGTATCTTCTATTACTAGGAATTCAATAAAAATGCATGAATGTCCCACCTTGGGTTGAGTCCATGCCTGGTCCCTTCCCCTAGGGCCGTAGAGATTGGAATCTAAGGGAAGGTGGGCCAAGTCTATCAACTTCCCATGAGCAACAGGTACTGACAAAGGCTGGGAAGTTGTTGGACACCATGAGTGTTGGAGATTTTCAAGTTATTAAGAGTCTGAGTATCTCTCTAGATTTTCAAGGTGCATAAAATATCCTGTATGAGAATAAAGGGAGTATGATAGTAATTGGACTGTGAGAAAAGGACCCATCATTCTTTATGTCCGTTGGTACAATGAAGGTTCATTCACTCATTCAACAAATATTTACTGAGCCTCTACTGTAGCCTGGCATATAGTAGGAATCTACAGCAAACAGGATGCCTCTAGATGTTATTTGTTATAATCTTGTTTCCACAGTTCTTGATCTGTCAAGAATTCCCAATTTGTCAGCCTGACAGTCGAGAATATATTCTTCCTGTGGTCATAAACTCACATTCTTCTCGATTCTGAGAATCACCCATCTTTCTCCAACAACACCTCCAGTCCCATAAATGGCTCCCTGATGCACCTTCAGGCTCCAGATTCTGAGCAGCAGAGACAAAAGGGAAACTGCCACCAACTCAAACGTCAGACTGAAAACCCATTCCCTGTAAGCCCTCGCTCCGGGATTTTCTAGTAGTCTGGGTGGAGGGCACTTTCCACCAGAGCCACCAAATTTGCGTGCTTGTGGAAGAGAGGAAGAAAGGGAGGGAGGGAGGAGGGGAAGGAAAGAGGGAGGGAGGGGGAGGAAGGCAAGAAAGCAGGAAGGCAGGAATTACTGACCCAGGCTGAGCTGTCCCCAGACCTCTGCTCACTCTTGAAATTGTGATTCCTATCATAAACCTTCCCCTTGGAACAAAGATGTTCAGAGCATGTGGCTTTTCTTTTCTACAGTGTTGTCTCATTTGTCTTCCCTGTCTGAGGTGAACATCTGTTGAACAAAATTGATAACAATAGGGGAGCTGATATTGACATGGAGCAGAATGCATCATCCATCCAGATGCTCAGGAGCTTGGTCCTGGGGATATTTCCCGGCTAATGGGGAAGAGCCAGGTGGGCAGGCTGGGTGATGGGCTGGGTGGAATTCTTAGTTACTCAGCCCATTAGCTCTTGCTGCTCCCCTTTTTGCTTGTCACTTTCCATTTGTTTTCCTTTTGTCCTTAGTCGATTCATATTACGCTGCCTTCCTATCCAGGCGTGAAGTTGCCTGGTATTGTTCCAATTCCAAACCTGCCTGCTTATTAATCTTGACAATGCACCTGTGGTTTCACTCATTCTTACTTCAGCTGCTAATCCAAACGATCCCATCTGTGCAATGTATTGGCTTGTTAATATCAAAAGGAGAGTTGGGAGCAAGGCATACTCAGTCACACTTCCGCTGACCACTGGTCAAGGTAAGCAGTTTGTTAGGTAACCGACATGCAGGTGAGGGAAGCCACAAAACTGGTGCTATGGGTCATCAGAGTTTTAACTTTAGTGGCTACATGGCCCCTTGGTTCCTCTAAGGAGTGTGTGTGTGTGTGTGTGTGTGTGTGTGTGTGTGTGTGTGTTATTTGGGAATGTTTTCCAAGTGCTTACCTGCCCTTTGCAACTTTTCTCTTGGAAAGTGTTTCTTGGTGTGGTACCCAGAATACCTAAATTGGAATCTCCTGGAAGGCAGGGATTTGGGTGGTGGCAGGCTTGCTAAAATGCATATTCACAGGCCTCCATGCCACAGACTCAGGGAATGTGAGTGTCTAGGGTGGGGCTCAAGTCTCGGACTTTGACAGGCTCCCCAGGTAGTTGTGATGCAACCCAGGTTTGACAAATACTTGGATGGAGAATCTGCTGCAGCATGATGCAGCATGGGGGGTGCCCACCTTGCGCATTTTCTGCGGGATAACTCTTTGTTGTGGGACCCGTCCTGTACATTGTAGAATAGCATCCCTGGCCTCTACCCACTAGATGCCAGTAGTACCCTCTCCCATGGTTACAACCAGCAGAATTGTTTTCGGACATTGCCAAGTGTCCCCAGCAGGGCAAATTCACCCCCAGTTGAGAACCTCTGATGTAGAGGAGAGAGCAGAGGAGCTGCAGTTGGACCCAAACAGTTTACATCTGGGCTCTGCCACTGACCAGCTGAGAAGCTTTGGGCAACTTACTTTGCTTCTCTGAGCCTGGGGTTCTTCATCTGTAAGATGAGGAAAATGATGATACTGACCTCACAGCATTGCTGCGATTACTACAGAGTGAGTGCTCAGCAAAGATAACTTTCTATCTTCCCTCCTGGAGAGGATAGCAGCTCTCAATGGCCAGATGTTGGGGGCTGGCTTGGGGGACAGGGAATCTTTCTCTTTTGGGGACAAAGAGGCATCACTTGGTGAAATAGAAGAGTTACTAAGCAGACTGAAGGCAGCTTTGGCATTAGTGGGGAATAGCAAATATCAGAGTGGGAGACAAAAGCTAAAGATGCCCTTAGGTGTGCCCAGGTACCAGTGTTGACCACCTGCCCCATTGGCCCTGGGGGCGGTGGCCATGAACCATCTCACTGCCCTTGTGCTCTGCAGCCTCATGGCTTCTGTGACCCACTCTGTGGCCTGCTGTGTGCTCCCAAGTGGCTGATGGGTCTGCAGGCCCCTGGCATCTGCCTGTGCTTCTTCCTCCCCTCCTCCCTCTTGCCCAGCTGGGGCCACGCAGCTGCAGACCCCAGGGTTCCCAAAGCCCCTGCCCCGCTGGCCTGCATTCTGTGGGGCACAGGAAGGCTGCATTGTAAGATGTGTATTTTTAGCTGCCCTCGCCCCCCGATGCTTATTTTTAGCACCCAGCAGAGGGCTGGGCAGCTTGGCAGGTTGGGTAGCGATTGGCTCCTGACTGCCATGCTGCTCTGCCAGCCCAGCCAAGTTGGCTCAGCTTCCGATGGGATAATTACAGTAGTAAATTCTGGATTTCTCAGCTCCAGCTTCACCAAGGCGGTGGTGATCACCATTCAGGAGAGTTCATTTTCCCTGCACAGGATTTGAAAGCCTCTGATACCATAATGCTCCAAGTCTACGGGATGGAAAAGGAACCTAGGCTTGCAGGAAACACTGAAGAGCCAAGAAGAGAGCCAGAGAAAGAAATGGAGACACAGGTAGAGACCTAGGGACCTCAGAGGAGAGAGGGAGGGAGCTAAAAGCAAAGACCAATTTACCAAACCAAAGTAGGGGAAGGTTTGGTGATAGACATATGGGGAGAGAAGGGCGCAGACCCAAAGGAAAGAGAATAACAGAAAAAGACAGAGAAGAGAGCAAATATACAGCCCCAGCGGCCAGGCTTATTGAAGGTTTCCAGGTGCTGGGTACTGTTCTGAATTCCTCACCGTATTGTCTCTTTAAATGTTTATACCTCCATACCTGGGTTGTCAAGACCATTTTTTCAGAGGGGAGAGTGGATGGTTAAGCAGTTTGCCCAAGATTATGCAGAATGAGTGGTGGAGCCAGGACTCCAGCCTGTGGCAGACTGCAGGGCCCCCACTTGGCTGACGTGTTCGCTGGTGGAACAGCACATACAGACGCAGGAGAGAAGAGCGGGGCCAAGGTGCACATCCGGCTGTGACAGTCTGCTCAGCCCTTGGAGGCTAACACTTCGTCTGTTTCCCTGGGAAGACAGCTCTCTGAAATGGGCACCATTGATCCAGGTGTCAGGACTGAATTACAGCACTTCCCTGAAAGTGTGTCACGCTGTTCGGGTCCCTGTGCCACCGCTGAGGCCGCCTGACCCGCTTCACATCAGCAACCAGATGATCACAGCTCAGCTCCGTTTCTCTGTTTGGAAATACCATCTCCCACCATGTCATTAAGCTAATTGAATGGGTCAGCTTTTCCTAGGACAGAGGTGGGGCCTGAGGAGAGTGGGAGATAATAGCTTTGGATTTGCTCATTGTCATTCACGTCCTGATCCAACGCTGCCCACTGCTCTGCTCTGGAACCACCAGATCCTCTCGCCCCTGCCAAGGGCACAGATGATAAATGCTGTGCATGGAGAGGAGTTATTCTCGCTAATGATCTTCGCCACAGAAAACTTCAGCCCCTGATAGGAGACCCCCAGTTCATCTTTCTCTATTTGCTGAGGCTTCAACCAACAGAGGCAGCAAGAAAGCTGTTTCCAACAACAAGGGCCTGCCGTATAGACAGCCATCATAAGTCATTCCTTCTACTCCTGGCACCTGCCCCTCCCATCCCCTCATAGCCATCAGTCTCCATAAGTCTCCTGAGCAGGTGGAGATTTATACAGAAACTGTGGCTACCCCTGTCTGTGTGGCCCCCATTGCCTCTGGCATCTTCGGGAAGAGAACCGTGGGGTTATATGAAGCTCTATTGTATTTCATTACATTATATTTCTAAATCAGAACATATGAAGGGGCAGGTTGGTGCTTACAGGGCAGTGTCAGTACAGGAGGCAGAGAATGGAGTCTGGACCCTCCCCTGATCTGGAGGGGTGTTAGGAGAGGGAATATGTGGGGGTCATTTTTGAGGCCCGATGTGTGTCATTTGTTGCTATTGTGGGGCCCTTTGCAGACTTGCTGTCACTATTGAAAGGGCAGATGCATTCTAGAACTCCTGCCTTTAGGGACGTGACAGGGTACCTGGGGAGGGGAGGCAGAATATGTGAATGCGTTGGCACAGTGAACTGGTTATTAAAACACTAAACCACTTCCGTACTAGTTGGTAAATAGTATAAGTGGTTGACACCACAGACTTCCATTTGTTGTTGCCCAGAGGTGGCTGGGATGGTGGGTAATGAGGTCTGGGAACAGTGGGGAGCAAATATGGCGGACTCCCAGCACATACTGAGCAGAGACCATGGATCTTCCTCCAGCGTGGCGCAGCATTGATGGGACATTGGAACAGGGGCAAGGTTGGCAGGGTTGGTGGCAGCATAATAGGGAGACCGAGGACTGGTATCCAGATCTGGGCCATTTTGGAGGCATTGGCATCAGGTTCACACCCAGACGTGGTGTGACTTCTGCAGGAGGCTCCCAACCCTGGGGACCGCCTGCCTAGCAACTGAGTAGGAAAATCACTGGAAGAGTTTGCTGCAGTCCCTACATCTGATCACAGTCAGGGCCATCATTCAGCTAGTGACAGTGGCATCAAACAAAAGGTCACACCAACAACTATTTTAAATCAAAAAATGAGTAGGGTATTATTGACTTGATTTGATGAGTGGCCTGTAGGACAACTCACACCACTTGTTAGGTGGTTTTAGTTAGAGAACAACAAGGAATAGAGCTTAAATTTTTTAATTTATATATTGACTTACATTTTGATTTCTATTACTATACTGGTAATTGAATATTTTGAATATTACCCTTGCCCAGTTACATGCACTCCAAGTCCAGGAAGAGGTTCAAGGTCAAAACAGCTGACACAAACCCAGTCCCACAAACCCAAGCAGGAAGCAGGACCACAGAGAAAGGGGTCGGGGCAGAGGTCACAGTCAGAGAAGGCTTCTTGGGAGAGGAATTTTAAGTCAGATTTGGAAGATGAGCAAGAACATTCTGGAACATTCTGGAGCAGAACGTTCTGTACGTGGGGCATGAGGGAGCAGGCACTTGGCACAGGACCCCTCCCCCTCTCTTAGAGGACAGAGCTCAGAACATGGAGACCTTGGGGCCTGCCAGTGGCTGCACCAGATACTTGACCTGCAATGGCCTTTTGAAATCTGAGAAAGAATAGCCACCTTCGAATCTTTGAAAGGCTGGGAACCATTAGAGTGGTTACCGCCTCCATAAAGAAGGAAATGGGAGATAGTGAGTCTTAATTAATAGTTTCTTGTGGCTTATTCCTGCTTTGATCACAAGGCTGATATTTCCGCAGTCTATTACAAACTTCATTAAGTTTATTTGCCTGCCAGGTGCCTGCCCTTTCTCCTGTCCTGTCCTGTCAGAGATAAATGACCCCGGTGGCTCAGCTGGTCCCTTCTAAGCATTGCCTCAGACCAGGGATGGGCGCAGGAGACCTGGAGGGACGCCACAGTGCAGCCCGTCCAGAGGGGACCAGCACGTGCAGATGGTTCTCCCCAGTCTGCCTTCTACCACCAGGATGGCGAGCTGGCATTCAAAGCCAGGCTACCGATCAGAATTGAATTCAAAGTACTTACGCACACCCATGAGGTATTTCCTGGAGTTGAAAGTGAATCAGATAATGTGGACTCAAGACTGTATCCAGGCTGGCTAGATGGTAGAGCAAACAATTTATCATGACACTCATGGAATCTCAGCCTTGGAAAGGATCAGAAAGCTCACCTCCTCTAGCCACCCATCCGAAGAAGCTCGAGTCCTTCTGCTCAAAAGATTGCTGAGACCATGCTTGAACTCCTCCAGTGGCAGGGAGCTCATTATTCCAGAGGCAGCTCATTCCATCTTCAGACAGCAATTACTGAGTCCAAAATCTGCTCCTTCTAACTTCAGGCTTATGGTCCTAGTACTCTCAATTGAGGCAATAGGTTAAAAAAGATAAAAACTAATTTATCTTCCACAAACCTCATCATATTTGAAGAGAGATTCTGTTCCAGGAGTATTCTCTTAAATCTGGATAAGAATGTCAATTTCTTCACCAATTCTTCACAGTATGTAAGTCATCTCTCCTTAAATATGTCACTCCAAGAGTTGACAAAATAACTCCAAGTATGGCTGGACCAGCACAAAGCAGAGCAGGTCTATCACCTCCCTTGTTTTAGACATTATGCTTCTAATGGTCACATCGGCTTTTGTGTCAGTCACATTACTCTGCAAATGAGCCTTCTGAGACTTATACATGGGCCAGTAATAATATTCTACAAAGTGTGCCAATTTATCAGAGCCAGGAAATAGCTTAATGGCATTGGTAAGGGTAGTATTGTATGTTACTGATGATGACTGCAGATAAACAAACCCCAGGAAGCTTTGCCAATTTACCTGGGGGATTGTGGCATAGTAAACTGATGATTATTTTTCGGTTTTAAATTATATTAATTAATCCATTAATTGACTGTGTTTAAGAGAATGATTTTTAGGAGTGTGTCAAATCTGTTCAAACTAGAATTAACAGGTAACTTATTTGCCATCAGGACAATTACCCAAATAATAAGCTATTAAATGCACATTAACATATAATAATTGTGTAAAGAATAACTAAGCAATTAATTAACATTTAATGGAATTCATAGTAAATTAGATAGCAAGACTTATTAAATGTCAATTAACCATATTAGCTACTGACATCTAACTGATTCAACATGCAAATGCTGATTGATTTCTTATTTCTTACAAGCTTAATGACTTAACAAAAATGTATTTACATATTTAGAGATTCTTGAAGTCACCAGACAGCCAGCCATAAGAGTGGCTGTCTGCATGATGGTTTGGAAAAAGAAATTGATGAATGTTTAATTTGGGGCCTCTTCTCAGCATCCCTTTTTACTGTATTCCTTTTGGAGAAGTTTTTAGAGGGGAAGAGTGTGCAGAGAGTTTATGTGGAGGTGATCCCGGGGAGCACTGAGAGGGAACGGGGGAGTGAGTTAGAGAAGGGACAGAGCCTATAAAGAATGCCTTAACGGGCAAGGTTCTGCTAGGGCAACCCCAACTCACTCTCCATGGGACCCTCGGAGAGAGTGTGTGAAATGAGAGGCAGCAGAATCTCCCTGAGAGACCGGGAAGCTCTTCTTAGACTGACTCCCACCTTAGATTCTGTCTGGTTCTGTCTGTCTGGCTCACTGCTATTGTGCCATGTAAGTTTCATGTGAATGTCCTTTGATGGCATCCATTTTTTCAGTCCCCAAAATGTTTAGAGCCCAAGCTGCAGGGAGGCCAGAGAGTCTCAGCTGCAGGAACATCCTGAACTAGGATTCTCAGGCTGCCAGGACTCTTCATCCTGTGCTCACTCTCATTCATCCCAGACTGACTTTCCCCACATCAGAAACATGGCCTCAAGCTCCAAGTTTTGCATCGTTGAGCTCCAAGCTACCAGGACGAAACGGCTCAGAAGTACTCTTTCTTCTAAGTCTGAAAACCCAGGGAACTGAACTAGGATCAACTTGGGTCAAATGCTCACATGTAGACCAACCCGGGGCACCAGCACTGCTGAGGTCACGCTCCCAGGAGAAGAGCAGCGGGGTGCTGGTTGGTTAATATATTTTTGTAATTCTTGGCATTGAGAAAAAATGCCTTCCAGAATAAGAAAACTGTTTAGTGAGTTAATTACTTTGGACTCTAAAAATATTATACTCCATTGGTCTCTTCGTTCTTAACTCTGCATAAGTTGTTTGAAGTAGTTTCTTCACTTATGTGTTGAATTCACATAACAAGCCTTATGATGTAGGTATTATTATTGCCAATTAACAGATAAGGATACTGCAACTCTGAGACTGAGGACATTGCCTAAGGTCTTACCCTAATCTGTGAATGGTAGAGCCTGTCTTCAAACCCAGACTCAACTGACCTCAGAGTCCATATTCATTATTCATTCATTCATTTGACAGTACTGTGCAATGGGCACTGTGCTGTGACCTAGAGATACAAAAGACCATGACACTGACCCCACCTTCAAGGGGTTATAGAATAGCTCCAGCAGTGAGGAAAGTGCTAGGGTACAGATAGACAGGGGGCGCTATGTGGACATAGGAAGGACACTGAAGCCAGCCCAGGGTGGAGGTCACCCAGAGGTGGTGGCATGCAAGTTCAGATCTAAGCAATGAGTAGGCACCCAGCAGGCAAAGGGGGGTGGTAAATGTATTTTAGGCACAGGGAACAGCTTGTACCAAAGCCTGGATGGGAAGGTGAGCAAGTGGTCTGACTGAGAGTGTGGAGGGAGGAGGTGGGGGTGCTCAGATGCTGAGAGGAGAGAATGTGGAGGTAAGCAGGGGATAGGCTAGAAAGGGCCTTGAAGGTCTTGTTAAGGAGTTGGACCCATGTTGGACCTCTTGTTAAGGAGCTGGACCCACCTTCATCAAAGGGCCTGACTTTGACTCAGTTCTGGATTCTGGACTGAAGGATATAGTTGGTGGGCAGGAATTCTCTCTGAATTTGTAAGCCCCCTTCTTCATGTCGGGAAATGGCCTGTGTGATGCCCACCCATGGCAGATGCCCTGTACGACCACACGTACTCACAGGGAGACGATGGGAGACAAGAGCTTGCCGCATGAGAGTCACAACACACAAGCTTTGGTGCAAGTCTAGGCTCTGCTATTTACCATATGTGACATTGGACAAGTTTCTTAAGCTCTTCCTTACCTATAAAATAGAAGACTGGACAGGGCTACTATGAGAATTAGATTAGATGCATACAAGTGCCTGTCCCATGGTGATAAACTCAACTGGTGTTAGTTTGCTGCTCCACAACCCTTCCAACATTCAGAAATCACAGTGCACATGCACCAATAATTGTCTACATAAATAACAGGAAGGCTGTGCAATTGCATCTTCAAATATCCAAAGACAACAATTATTTGCCTATTAAGCTGGCTCTTCTCCAGGTTAAATATTACCTTCCCCCAAGTCATTCTTCATATGACACACTTTCTAGACCCTTAGCACGCTGAACGTCTTCTCAATAATTTCTAGTTGGTAGTTGTTCCCCCAACAGGTGTCTTGGCTGGAACTGGACCAGAGTCTGGATATAGTCTAGGGAGAACAGAGCACAGCCAGGCCATCACAGCCCTTGTTCTGGGTTCCATAATCCTGTTGTAGCAGCCTCTGCTACTGTTACCTTCCGAGCAGTTATACATGAATGGAGGTGCAAATGGGGTTTGTGCCCAACTCTAACCTTCTCATTTACCTTACCTCCCCCACCCCAGGTCTTGCTCATTTAACCTACAAAACTGCCAGGCCTCGAGGAGAGGATCAGTCTTATTCAGTCTGGCTGCAGCTCAGCACCAGTGCATGGTCCTGGGCTTTTATGTAACATGGATGCAGCATGGTGTCGTGGAAAGTGAATTAACCATTGAATCAGTTGGATCTCTGTTCAATGTCAGCTTTGAAATATAGGCAACAAGACCATCGGCAATTTAGTTAGCATCTTTAGGCCTTAACTTTGCCATCTATAAAATAAATATAGTGGGATTGTTGTAAGAACAAAACAGGTTATGGATGGAAAAGTTCAGGCATGTGTAGGCATTCAAGAAGACTTTGCCTTTCTCTGTACTTTGCCTTGGGCTCTGGGGTACAAAGATGAGGCTTAGTTTCTCACCTAGAAGGGAAGAAGACCTAATTTTAATAAAATGTAGCATGTATAGTGATAGGAGTCAGCACAGGGAGCTGTGGGCTTGACATATAGCAGGTCCTCAGTAGGCATTGGATGAACAAATAAATAGTCCTGCCATCAATACAGGTGTCCCAAATCTTGTAGTTATACAATTAGTTTTAAAGAAATAGAAGAGCAAGGCTTAACGTTTATCTGATTAAACTGATCTAATTGGCTTTAACCATTATTCCAGCCAATGAGAATATTTTTAGAGTGTTCATTCTATCATGTTGTACATGATCTATTGTATTCAGCTGTGTCACCTAAAGGTCTGGCTCTCTTCCAGTTTATTACAAACATGTTGACCAGGACGGCACAGGAGAGAGACCTGTGGCAACCTACCAGAGACTTCCCTCCAGGTTATTTCTTTGTGCCTAGGATAGCTGGGCATTGAAAAACCTATTAGAAAAACATTCTGCATATGCTGCTGGAAGTCCTTTCAGGGGCCCCAGACTGGTGTGTGGCCAAGCAGCCGTAACTTTTAGGCAATGACAGCTCTCAATCAGCATCCTGGTTAAACTGTTAGGTCAAAAGAACTGGACATGCCTCCTCCCATTGCCATTAACTTGCAGAGAACTTTGCACTCTCCATCTTTTTCTGATCCACTTGCCACACTGCTGCAGGAAGGATCCATGATTAAACTATGTCACTTAACTCGCTTAAGACCCTTCTGGAGTAAACTGCCTGAAACACGAACTCCAAACTTTTTAAACAGTACAAAAGGCCCTCCATGGTTTAGCTCCTGCGTATTTCTCTGTCATATTTCCTGACACTTCATTCTTCATAATTTAAACTCTAGGAATCCTTAATTGGTCACACTGACCCACATAGATTTCAGTATTCTACTACCACACTTTTGTTCATGCATCCTTCTGCATGGGATGCCTTCTTCTCTGCCTGCCCCCTTCTCCTTGTCTGTTCCACTCAGTCTTCCAGATCAGGGGACAACTAACTCCTCTGCCTACCGCCTGCATCTGGGACTGGGTTCGATGGCCCTTTAGGATCTCCTATACTCCTGAGCATAACCTATTATTGATGTGCTTAGTACACTGATGCTAACCATTTGTCCTACTAGACTCAAAGCACTTTGCATGGAAGGACCAAGTTTCAGTTATTCAAGAATTTCCGGTTACTCTCTTCAGGCCCAGCATGTGGTGAAGGTGCAATAAAGAGTTGTTGAAGTGTGTGTGTTCTCAGAGCATTTCTACTAAGTTCTGATGATTTCCTTGAGAGTTAGAATAGAGAGAATTTGTAGGTGGAAACGAGAGAGGTTGAGTGACTTGTCCAAGCTCTCCCAGCTGGGATTAGAGTCTAACTTTACCTCTTGGCTCATAATATCCACCAATAGCAGTACTGCCTTCCTGCGTCTGTAATATCCAGAACTGTGAGTGTTTATGGCCCTGGTTTACCTAGGAATGCTCAAGCACTATTTTGGAGAGAGGAGGTGAATTTGCAGTGGGATGTAAAGGACAAGCCACTGAGTTTATCTCTGGCAAGGGTGTTTTCACCCTAATGGAGCATTCTTGGAGACACCCTGCCTTATCCTATTGGAATGTGTCTTATTGGTAAGATTTTAGACACTCTGGCAACTGGCACAGGAAGTACCACCAAGAAATGGATCTCTCAGTGACTGTGAAATCACACAGAATAGGAAACTGTCTTCTCCAGGTACCTGTAGAGAAGTTCTGTGTAGTCCTGAGGAGCTGGCTGCATGCTAGGTTTAAAGGTTGGAGAACATATTGGAGGACTGACAAGGGGGAAGAGAAGGATGAGCTGGGAGAAGAGATCCCTGGTGTAGGGCCTTTGAGAGTAAAAGTCAAAGGGTACACACTTCCCCCGCAAAGGTTTACAGAAAAGATGGGCTACAGGTGAAAACTCTCACTCATTTAATCTAGGGTGAGATCCAGGCTGCACCACAGGTCTCTTAAGGATACTGAGCACAGTAAGCTGCCCTCTATGGAGCGATGGGCCAGCAATCTCTCGCACAGACAGAATATTTATGAGGTGGCCCCTTGCATCTTCAAGGCAGGCTTTGAACCCAGGTTTTTCCCCACAGCAGAGCTTTTGATTACAGCCTTGGGCCGCTTCCAGCTTTGTCACTGGAGGCAGCTTTAGTCCTGATTGTCCCCTGGTCCCGATGTCAACAAGGAACAGGAGGCTGCCCTGAGGGCAGCTGGCCACCACCTTCATGTACAAAGCAGAGTTCAGAGCCGGTGGACTCCTGGCCAAGAGAGTTCAGATGCTCATCCCTGTATGGAGGGTGCCAGGCAGAAATGAGGTCTGCAGAGAGAGTGAGGGGAAGGGAGCGTGGGGCAGAGCCTGTGTCGATCATTCAAAACCAAGGGAATTATATGGGACATTACCCTTGTATCTTCGGGCTGGCAAAGGCACCTCAGGGACTGGCTATAAGATGAAGACAGATTGTTGGAGAGTAGCTTCCCTCTCCATGTTTCCACCGCCCACACCCACAAACCTCAGTGGTTGCCCAGTCCCCTGGTCTCCTGAGAGGTGAGTCACCTTCATGCCATAATTGAAGTGCTAATCGCCACATCCTGTCTGCTGAATTTCTCCCAGCAGGACACATTGCTGGGACTTATAAATCTGGCTGGCAGTGCACAGAAAGGCAGCTGGAGTGGGTGGGCTCACCCTTACTCAGCCTTCAGCCTTATTCCCCACTCTCCCGGCTGGCTGTCAGAGACTATACCCTCCTTACCCTTGTTGCCTCCTATTTCAGCTCAGCCTCTCGTGACTACCTGACTTTTGTCCCCTCCTCTGCCCCTCTCTCCCCGCCCCCCCCCCCCCCCCGCCAAATTGGAAATGGATGGGGGCTTCCTGGTCAGGACCTGGGAGAGCTCCAAATCCATCCAGCCTCCTTCAAAATGCAACCACTTGTCGGGGGAAGGGGGCATTCCTACTCGATGGGGCTCCTAGACTGTGTTTTAGGCACCCTCTCACCACTGTGTCCCCTGCTTACCACAGAGCCAGAGTTTTCCTTGCCCTCCACTCCCTAGTCCTGTCTTTGGACATGGCACAGGGGCCCAGGGGCCCAGGAAGCAGTGAGATCTTCTGATTAAGGAAAGAATCTTCCATCTTGTTTGGTTTACTCATTCCCTCTTCCCTACTATTTGCTCTTTATTGCTTCACTCTGCCTCAGTCTCCCTGATAGGTGTGGCTGACAGCCTTTGATGGGTCTAGAGTCTTCAGATCACAGGTCGGGTGTGAAATGTACTCATTATCATTTTGGAAGGGGTGGGAAGAGGTGGAGGGTGCAGTCATGACTTGACATGATTAAATGCTCCCCAGGGACAGGACAAATGGGTGATTAACCCTGATTTCTTTTTAAAGGCCCCTCCCGCCCTGCCTATGGGCAGAACAGTGTTCACACATCCAAAGACAAAACGTGTGGCACCTCGTCAGTTGGGAACACATGTGGTGGAGATGGAAGGCTGTTAAGGAGAGGGAAGGAGAAGGCAGAGTGAGGAACAGGTTTCCAGGATCAGAACTGGCCCATCTGCAAATGCCTTCAGGTCACAAGAAGAATGAAAAAGGGAAAGCGGGAGGGCAGGAGCGGTGCGGATCTGAGCCCCTGGAATCTCAGTGGTCTTGCCTGATATCTGTTGGTCGAGCACTGTCCACACGCTCTGTACACGGCATCTCCCGTAGTCCTCACAAGCACCACTGAGAAAGGCATCGTCATGCCCACCTGCTGATGGCTCCGTAAGGAGGACTGAGAGGTGCTTTTAAGGAACATCAGTATGGCCATAACAAGCTCTTTACCTTTGTATAGACTTTTCAGTTTACAAAGCACTGAATACCTTTTTTTTTTTCATATTCATGACAACCCTGTGAAATAGTCAGGGAAGAAATGTCCATTTTATAGATTTAACCGTGCATTTCTTGAATCCTACTGTACTGAATGCAGACAGATACTTCCTCTTCCAGGAGCCTGAGGTTAGGTGGTGTTTTCCACAGAGCAGGCAGGGTAAATCCTTTAATGAAGATTCATTGAGCACAAGATCTGAAACCTCAGACCACGACTGGGGCCTCATATCCCCAAGAAAGGCTGGAAAGTTGAAGTTAATTAAAATCAAGGCAGGGAAATAGGCCCTCACCTTTCTCTAAGCAATCTCCACTGCTGCTTTATGCAGTACTTCCCACACCGTCCGATGGAGCACACGGACTCAGAAGGATCAAGGCCATCACCAAAAGACTCATGTCTACTAAAGGCTGGGGGAGGACATGAATGCGGGCCTTTTGGATCTTGGTGCAGTCATTTTTCCACTCTGGCACTCTGTTTACTGAATGATCAGGGGTCCTGATACTGGCCAAGGCCCAATGTCTTTAGGATAGTGACTTTTGTGCCGGTCGGGCCAGCTTTATTACTACGCTTGTCCCTCTATTCCTTCTTCCCCTTATCCACTGCTCCTGCCTCCACGGACGTCCAGGGTCCTCATGATGCCCCAGTTTGCTTTGAGCCCTTTCTAAGCTGCCTCAGCAAGCACTCCTCTCAGGCAGGCTACCAGGCCCTGGGCTTGGCTCTCTGAGAAAGTATAGATGCTGGTGCTGTGATCCAGGGCCTGACCCACTGGCAGCCACTGAAGTCTGAGTTTGGGTCTTAAAGAGCCAGGTACTTCTGCCAACCCCGTCTCCCATCAGCGTAATTAAGCCTGGGGACTGGAGCTTTCAGGGCCTTACAGATGCACATCATCTAAGGTCAGAGATTCTTAAGGAGTTCATTGCTTTGCGTTTGTTTCTGTTTATCATTACTGGGTTTTAAGACTCCAGATGTCTTTGGAGCTCAACCCTTGATTGCAAATGGGAGCCAAGTAAAGATGAGACAGACTTCTTGGGTAGGTTAGGGGGCGATTAAAGATCAAGATGACTAAACGGGGAAGACAGGCATCTTGTCTTCTTGCCAGGACTGAGTTAAACATCTGCCTTGCCTGACGACTCCCGTAGCATCCCAGAGGAGAGCGAGAGGGTGGGAGAGAGGACTTGTTACTAGCAGTGCTCTTTTAATGGTTTCCAGCTAATTCTCAGGCTTTTTAGGAAGGCAGTCATGGCACCTGCAAATTGTGATGATCATGTTCTTGCTTTTCAATATTTACTACCTTTACCCACCTTGGTAAATTATTTAACCTTTCAGTGACTTTTTTCCATATCTGTAGAATGGGTATAATAATAGTGTCATCCCAAGTGGTACCAGCAACTGAAGGGTTATTGTGTGAATTAAGCAAAACCTGAAAAGTACTTGAAGCGGTGCCTGGAACATAGTATTATACAATCACATTTTAGTTATCTTTATTATTATTTGCACATCGTGTCATTTAATTAGCTAGGGCTTTCAAAACACTGATACATAATAGTGAGTGATAATAGGGATCTTTATGTTGTTTCTGAGACTTAATGGGGCTGTATCTAAGATGTTACAATCAAGTCTGACGTTGACTGTTAGTGTGAGACAAAAAAGAAAGAGAAGCTTCCTGATCTTCCTAGGGTGTGTCTTCCATCCTCTGGAGCATGTATGACTAGTGCCTCCTGTGCACTGGTCGCCTCTTGCTCACGTGATCTAATTAGCCTGATGCCATCAACACCATGGACCAGCGTGATGCTCTGTGGCGTGACTGGATGTTCCAGATCTCCTTAGGCTGGAATTATGACAGAAGGTAGCAGAGTAAAATAAGCCAGGGGCAAAACTGTAAACTAATATGATCTGTTCCATGGAAGCGTGAACTGTTTCTGATTCTCTTTCTTGGTTGGGGCAGAAAAGAATGCATTTGCCATATACCTTTGTTTGTATTATTTTTTAGATTCCATATATAAGTAATATCACACAGTGTTTGTCAGACTCACAGATACAGAAAACAAACTACCAGTGGGAAGAGGGAAGGGGAGGGGCAAGGCTGGGGTAGAGGATGAAGAGATACAAAGTCCTATGTATAAAACAGATAAGCAACAAGGATATATTGTACAGCACAGGGAATTATAGCCATAATCTTGTAACTTTAAATGGAGTGTAATCTATAAAAACATTGAATTGCTATGCTGTACACCTGAAGCTAAGGTAATATTGTAAATCAACTCTGTTTTGATTTAAAAAAGTGACTGCATTTGCCACATCAGTGGGCGCATATTCTATGCCTTATTACTGTTCTGGCAGACACGTTGACACAGCCATTGGGCCCGGGGCCACCAGTTGGTTGAGCCTGTGGGAGTCTACAGTCGTCCTCTAGGATGCATCCAGGTTCTTCTGGGGTCGGACTGGAGAATTAAATAGAGGTATGAAAGGACCTACCATTGTGCATCCATTAACCTTCACCTTCCCTCCAGGGATGCTCTCTTATTTTTTATTAACTATGTTGGCCAAAGGGGGTCAGTTCAGGGACTGCCCCTTGGTCTTCCCCTGATATAAGTTCTCACCTCACAGGCCAAGGACCCACTGTGGTGTTTACTCCAACTGCCAGTTACGTCAATCCCAATGATATACTCAGCGATCAGGGAAATGACCGCCAGGTGGGCTCACAGACCCAGTGGACCACTAGAGGCAGACTGGTAAGATTGCACTGATTACCTCACCCCTCTGTGCCCCCAGTCTTACAGGGGCATGATGAAGGTACAGATCTTCCTCAGCTCAGGATGGGGTTACATCCTGATAAACCCACCATAAGTTGAAAATATAAGTCGAAAATGCATTTAATACACCTAACCAACCGAGCATCATGGCTTAGCCTAGCCTACCTTAAACACACTGAGAATACTTACATTCGCCTACAGCGGGGCAACATCATCCAACACAAAGCCTGTTTTATACTAGAGTGTTGAGTGTCTCAGGTACAGGCATAGCTTGTTTTACTGAGCTTTGCTTTATCTCACTTGACAGATACCGCATTTTTTACAAGTTGAAGGTACGTGGCCATCCTGCATTGGGCAATTGTTGATGTCATTTTTCCAACAGCATTTGCTCACTTCATGTCTCTGTGTCACATTTTGGGAATTCTTGTACTATTTCAAACTTTTATTATTATATTTGTTATGGTGATCTGTGATCAATCATCTTTGATGTTACTTTTGCAAAAAGATTATGACTTGCTGAAGACTCAAGTGATGGTTAGTATGTTTTAGCAATGAAGTATTTTTAAATTAAGATATTTACGTTTTTTAGACATAATGCTATTGCGCACTTAATAGACGACAGTATAGTGTAGACATAACCTTTATATGCACTGGGGAACCAAAATTTGTGTCACTTGCTTTATTGCGATACTGGCTTCATTGTGGTGGAACCACACCCACAGCATCTCGGAGACATGCCTATGATCTACTAATACTGGACTGAAAAGGACAACCAGAATGGTTGTATGGGTATGGAATGATTGCAGCTGTATTAATTGCTTAGCCTTGTGATTGTGTAGCTGACTAGGGGCTGCGGCTTGCTGTAGAGCATCACAAGAGAATATCGTACCACATATCGCTAGCTTGGGAAAAGATCCAAATTCAAATTTTGAACTAAGATTTCTACTGAATGTGCATTGCTTTTGCACTGTTGTAAAGTCAAAAAATTGTCAGTGGAATCATCGTAATTCATCGTAATTCAGGGCCCATCTGTACAGGTCAGGGTGTCATTGTTAACTTGTGTCCAACGTCCTTGAAATGTTTGGGTATTTACCTTTTTCCAGGGTGCAGATACTCAAGTAAATGTCTCTAGGCCCCTCTGGGGGAAGGACTGAAGGAGTCTTTATCGCATATATTTCCCGTGTTGTTGCAGGTCCCTTCATCCTGGGGCCCCAGCCACATCATCAGAGAATTTCCAGATCTGACCTCCTCCTCCTGATAATACATTCTTACTTTCTTTTGATTGCATATATTGAGCAGAGCCCTTGTTGGCTGCCCATCTGCGTTGCCCCTAGAAGCACCGAGTTCTTTTACCATCCCTATAACTCTCTGTGGGTCAGATCCCTTGGCTGTCACCCTGACTGTGCCAGTCATTATAGTAATTGCAACTTTCTGGCTTCTGGTGGTTAAACGCTGTCACCTGACTTCTATTGCTTGCCATGAGGGTACTTGGAGGGCATCTCCCTTACTGCTAATCAGCCAAGTGCTCTGACTGCCTCTCCTACCGTTAGCCCTGGCCGGCAGAGAGGAGCCACAACTGAACTTAACAGTGATACAGGCAGCACTCTCCCCAGAACACTCCTGATGGCCTGAGCCCTCCCAGGTCATGTAATCCTTAAGTGAGTCTTCTGGCCTCATTTCCCTTAGCCTTTATCTCTGCCTCCATCCACCCTAGCAGTTTATACATTTCAACTTTGCTCAGTGTGGGACTTCATTTTTTCCTAAGCTTCTAAGAGTCACCATAGAAGATAGTTTTTCCTGTCCCGTGCAGTCCTTACCAGAGGGTGTTAACTTTTATTTCCTGAGAAAGTGCCCCAAAGTCAATGAACCCTTGTCTGTCCAGTCCCTTTGAGCATGCGTCTTAAACATTCCATCCTGTGGGTACTTCCTTGGCTCTTGCCTGAACAGATTAGCTAATTCTTACAGCTCCTTTGGAGTACAATCTCTTTCCTCCCTTCTCAGGCCCAGCTTTCCCCAGCTGGATGCTGAGATTTACACCTAGTTATCACAATGGCAACCAGGAGGAAGTAGGGACAGCTCTTGAAGGGTGGCCTTGTGGCTTTGTATGAGAGAGGCCTCTGCAGTACCTTCCCATGAAGGGGAAGTCCCGTCTCTGAATAGGGAAGGCAGGCCACTCTGCAGGCTCAACAGGGTTTGCAGAGACAGTCCTCTGAGGGGTCCATGTAAAGGCACCACCCCCTTTCTCAGGGTCCCAGGTTTTCCCAGCAAGGGCCCTAACCTTAGCACAACAGAACTGCCTTGGCTGAGCCATCAAATGGTCTTTGAAACTGCATGACCCTAACTATGAGATCCTGAGTTATATCCATTCTCCCACAGCAAGAGATAATGGCCTCTACCAAAGAAACCCCTGGCTCTCAACTGAGTTTTTAACTATTAACCCTTAGGGGCTCAGTGTGCCTCTGTAGAACATTAGTGCAACCTGGTAATAAGCTGCCAGTCCCAGTGACCTTGGATGCCTTGGTCCCCTGCACCCTTTAAGTGCCAGGATGTTCTCCTCCCCTTTAACAATGGAGCCCCTACCTGGTGCCAGGGACTAGCCATGGCCCCACATATCACCCAATAGGGTCTTCCTTTCCCTCTGAGCAGTAAGAGATCCAGTCTCAAAGCCCCATCTCCAGCCCCTGTTTTCTTGGACCACTTTTGGAACCAACTGTGTCATTTGGATGCCAAAATGGGTTAAAAGTGCAGGAGATTAATCAGAAGTATGCTCGTGAAAGACAGTGAAGGGAGATCTGGAGTAGGCAGGAAAAGCCTTCACACCGTGATGCAGATGTGACCCTGTGAAAGAGGAGGAGGAAGGAAGGGAGATGGTCTAGGAAGAGCCTGAGGCTGTGGTGCAGCTCTGAGGAAGTTTCCAGCACAACGGAAATATTTGGTGCAGACAGTTCTCCTAGAGGAGTCCCACATGGCAGAAATAGCCAGGCCCCAGGGTTCCCTCTGTGCTCAGGGATGGACTGGCTGCTGCCCAGGAAGAGCATGACCTTGGCTGAAACAAGGCAGGAGCCTGAAGGTGCTGTGGCTGGAGACTGTCACCAGATCTCAGAGATGCACCTCAACTGCCAAACTATGGCGTAACAAAACCCCCAGTCATGTCTTGTGATTATGTGAATCTAGACATGGATAAAGAGCTAGTAATGTACACACCTCGTAATTAACAGAACTTACCTTTCAAGAAGGGAGTAAGAGAACTGAAGGAAGAATGTTCACATTTTATTCCATATATTTTTGTATTGCTTTAATTTTTGTATTAATTTATTCTCATAAAATAATTTGTGTGGCTAAAAGTAAAAATATAAACTTAACCTGTGAATCCTTTTTTAAATCCTTTAAAAAACATTTTAAATTGAAGTGTAGTTGATTTACAATATTAGTTTCTGGTGTACAGCAAAGTGATTCGGTTATACATACACATATAAATATATATTTTCTTTTCAGATTCTTTTCTGTTATATGTTATTACAAGAAATCAAATATAGTTCCCTGTGCTATGCAGTAGGTCCTTGGAGTTTATCTATTTTATGTATAGTAATATGTGTCTGTTAATCCCCAACCTCTAATCTATCCCTCCCTGTCCTTTCCCCTTTGGTAACCATAGTTTGTTTTCTATGCCTATGAGTCTGTTTTTGGTTTTTAAATAAAATTTGTATCATTTTTTAAAGATTCTATGTATAAGTGATACCATATGATATTTGTCTTTGTCTGGCTTACTTCACTCAGTATGATAATCTCTGGCTCATCCATGTTGCTGCAAATGGCATTATTTCATTCTTTTTTATGGCTGAATAATATTCCATTGTGTCTGTATACCACATCTTCTTTATCCATTTATCTGTTGATGGATATTTAGGTTGTTTCTGTGTCTTGGCTATTGTAAATAGTGCTGCTATGCATTCAACTTTGACTTGTATTAACATCCCACCTTTGCTTTTTTAATTTGCATTTATTTGATGTATCTCTACCAACCTTTTTACTTTTTATCTTCCTGATCTGTTTTATTCTAAGTGTTTCCCTTGAGTTTAAAAATTTTAAACTTGAGTTTTTTGTCTTTTGAAAGGGATTTTTAAACCTATTTATTTTTGTGGTGATAACATCTTTTTGAATTTACTGCTATCTTTTTGTTGTATGCTATAGCAGCTGGGTTCCTATCTGTACACAACAGAAACCTAATCTATCTAACGCAGCAGGAAAAGTACATATTGTGGGCTGACTGGGGAGATAGAGAACCAGACTTAGAGAATAAGTAAGAACTATGGAAGGCAAGACAGAGCTGAGATCATGAGATCATGCTCCGGGGTCATGCCAGAACCCTGCAGCTGGATCTCTGTTCCTGCCACCTTCGTATGGAACTATTTCCACCCCCAAACAATCTCTGACTGCACCTGCACTTTGTGCCGCTCCTCACTTTCAGAGCCAGAGTTTGGAGCATCTGATAGGCCAAGCCCAAGATTCATACCTGGCCAGATGCCAAGGAAAGGATGCTCTGATCCCTCCAGCTTCCATCCCTGGAGCCAGAGTCCAGCCAGATGCAGAACAGCCAGGAAAAACAAACATCCACTGTGTATGCTTTGGTTATTTATAACTTTTTTCCCTATCCTTTGGCACTTAGGCTTTATTTCCCTTTGCTTTTGAAAAATCATCTCCAGTGTTTAAAATCATAGGTACCACATTGAATACTCTTACATTTCCAAAGTGTACTTTTAATTTTTATGCTTTTTGTACTTTTACTTTTGTGTCTCACTGAATATTTAAAGTCAACAGTGAAATATCATCTTTGGGTGTCCCATATTTAAGACTAAAATTCAAACATTTCTTTTTTGTTCCCCTTCCCAATTCATTTCAGCAAACCTGCTTACAGTCTTCTTTAAGTCCTCTCTCAGTTTTACCTTTTTGCCTTCTGACTCTAAATTCTAGGAGTGTTTCTCAAATGTGTCCTTCAAATTATTGATTCTCCTTTCTACAATTAAAAAAAAAAGGTCCAGCTTGTTACTTACCTCCAAAGTAGACTAATTATTTTAATACACACTTTTACCTTCCTTCAAATTCTTCCATATATCATTGATCTCTCTTTTAAGTACATTCTTTTATTTTTATTTCATTGTGTACTGAGTTTTCGTTCATGTTTTTTGGAGGTACTGTATTTTTGCATTCTATTAAAACCATCAGATTATTTCTGGAAATTTTCTTCTGTGTCCTGTAGTATATCATTTTTGGAGGTGTAGAGGTAGAGTGACTAAAGTTTGGCTGTGGCACAGATTATTTGGATATGGTAGTGGTTTTAGTTTTCTGTCTTGATGAAAAGATCATAAGTCTTATATGATTGCAGATGAAATAGGATCATCAATCACTAGTTTTCTTTTACAAATGTTTTGATGTACATTTGATAATTTTACCACATTTCTAATAGAAAAAAATTTGATCTACTCTCCCTTTGCCCTCTGCAACCCCCAGCTGGGCCTCAGAGCTCCGCAGGTGCTCACCAGTACACCTCTCTCTGTGTCTTCTGGGTGACACTCCTCTTTTCCCTTAGGCCCCCTATCAGCCATATTCTTGAGCCTTTTGCTCGCCTTGAGCAAAGCAGGGACTCCCAGGCTTGGTGTTTTCCCACAGGCAAGGTGTGTGGACCGTCTCGGCCTCCTCTCTGTGCACTGGGGCAAGTCAGTGGACAGACCCCTGCACCTGACTTCCAGTCTGATTCTCAGTGACGCAGCTTCTCCTGCTCCTGTTTCTGGTCCTGATGTGCTGTATTAATGGACATACTAGAACTCACTTTCTTACAGTCTAAGTGAGACACACCCCCACTTCCTGCCCCGCAAGGTGCTTTATAATGTCTCTTTCCATGAACTCATTCATACTAGTAATGACTTGTTTCGTGTTTGGCATGTTCCACTAGACTGGCAGCTCTACAAGGATAGAGTCTTTGTCTGTTTTGTTAACTGCTGTATTCAGAGTACTTAGCACACAGCCTGGCACTAGTATATACATAATAAATATTTAGTGAATGAATGACTGGATGGAAAATTATAATTAGCAGTATGTATAGCAGCCAAGATTTTTCTTATTGTTGCTTCCAGCTACCACAACTCTTTTTTTTTTTAAGTGGGTCCTAATAGTATCAGTTAGGAACCAGAGAATGACAAATACATCATGTTTTCCAAACTTTTTAGGTCCTCTCCACTTTGTGAGTGTATCTGGGTAGACGATATTCTATAGCAAACAATTTCAAAATCTCAGTTTATTGATAAGATGATCGTTTATCAGTCACATCCCAGTTCAGTGTGTGTTGGTGTCGGGAAGTGGGTCAGAGGCTAGTTCTACTCATAGAGGGACCTGGAACCCTCCCATCTTGTGTCTCCACCCACTTCTACATGTTTGGAACCCTCTCCATTCAATCAGAGGATGGAGAAAGAAAGCATGGAGGATTGTGCTTGAGAGGTTTTTACGGGCCAGTCCTGGAGGTGGCCCATATTATTCTGCTCATATTCCATTGACCAGAACTCAGGCATGTGGCTACATCCAGCTGCAAGGAAGGCTGTAAAATGTAGCTAATATGTGGACCCAGGAAAAAGAGGTGAACACCAGCAGGCTCTGCCACAATGAGGCAAAACCTCCATGTGATGAGGTTAAACCTGGGAAGGGGTTTACATTCCAATTCTGCTTGCCTCTTAGAAAGCAGAGATTCCCTCCAGATTCTGTCGCTGAGTCATCCATCAATCTTTGTTTCCAACATTGTGAATTTTTATCCTTATCCATGTTTCCATGGGTATTTTAGTGGGGAAGTTGATAAAGGCTTCACTGGTCAATGTTAGGTTCAATTTTAAACTGGAAGTTCTCTTTGAATCCTCCCTGGTAGATGTTTTATTGTATGTTGTTTTGTTTTGAACCTAAATGAGAAATTGTACATTTATTTCCATTACGATTTACTGCATTAGAGTCAGACCGTCATTCAGCCTGCCAAGACTTCTTTGTATCTTCATACCATCCCCAAGGTTACTGTTGTATGTTCTCCAGGAGACTGCAACACATATAACCTAGATCATTCTTTTTTGGGCAGATGGAGATGACTGAGTTGGGTAGAGAGAGCTGGTCTCTCTTTTATAACTTAGGGGCTGGTTGACCAAAGTATTTGTAGCAGCTCCCCTTAAATATTCAGCTGCCCATGGCCTTCTCCTGCATGGTTAATTTGTTTGCTTGGTGACATTGTTAAAAAGCTACGGAGAGAGAAGGAATCTCATGCAGGGAAAGAAGCATGAAAATACCAATCACTGTACCATTAAGGGCCAGCCCGTGCCCCATCTCCTTCCTTCTTTCTACCCTTGGCCGCACTGAGGCCAAGTTTCCGGGATTATTTATTTACCTCTGCTTAGATGGGAGAGACTGTGGTCTTTGCTGGAGGCTCTGGTTGGACAACAAATATATCTAAATTGGGAAATGAATGCTAGGTGCAATGGTCAATTTTATGTGTCAACTTAGTTAGGCTATGGAACCCAGATATTTGGTCAAACACTACTTTAGATGTTTTTGTGAAGGCACTTTTCAGATGAGATTAACATTTAAATGTTAGAGTAAAGCAGATTATCCTCCATAACGTGGGTGAGTGGCATTCAATCAGTTGAAGGTCTTAAGAGGAAAAAGCCTGACCTTCCACAAGGAAGAGGGCAGATTGCCTTTGGACTCTAGCTGCAACATCAAGCTCTTCCCTGGGTCTCCAGCCTGCTGGTCCACCCTGCAGATTTTGGACTTGCCAGCCTTCATAACCACATGACCCAATTCCTCAAAATGCCTCTTTTATTCCCTCTCTCTCCTTCTCTCTCTCTCTCCCCACCCCACATTCTCTGTTGGTTCTGTTTCTTGGAGAATCCTAACTAACATACTAAGCAATCACCATCACCTCTCCTCTAGAGATGGAGACAAAAGCACCATCTCCAGACATCCCTCTTTCCTTTTCCCTCATATGTTTTTCCTTAGCTCTTCCATGGTTCATCCCCTGCCTCCTCATCATCGTTGTTATCACCATGGCCATTTATGAAATACTTTTGCTGTGTGGGATATTGCATGGTGTTTATATGTATTATACAATGTATTCCTCACAATAATCCTATGAGGTAGAAATTATTATTATCTTCATTCTACAGATGAGGAGAGTATTGTCCAGGGAAGAAAACTGATTTGTCCAAGGTCATGCTACCAAGTGAAAAAATAATTTTCAAACCTGAGATATCTAACTCCAAAGCCCCCGCTTTGAATAATCATAGTACTATGATATCTATTACAAACCCTATTGTACAGGTATTACAGAAATTAAAATTTAGTATGCAGTGATCCTGAGAAGTTGAGTGTCCACCAGGGCCAGGGCTTAGAGAGTACCCTCGACACAGAGAAGTTAATACGGCCATGGAAGAGCACTCTATGGAGATGCTCAAGTTCTGGCTCTATTACACTTTCTATCTGTATAAACTTGGACAAGTTTCTTAACCTCCATATTCTCAGTTTCCTATTTGGTAAAATGGAAATAACACTATTTATGTGGTTTGTTGAGGATTAATTGAGATAAAGTTTGTAAAATACATGTTTTTAGACATCTGCTAATTATAGCCTCTCAATAAACAAAATAATCATTTATTAAAACAAAACAAAACAAAACAAAACAGAAAAAGAGGACAATTGAAGAACAATAGGCAAAGCCATAGATGGAAAAAGCTCATTGGCCAGAAGCACAATGTTCATGAGAGCTCTGCTCTCGCTTCTGAGGTTCAGGGTCAGTGACTCACTCAATTACTTGCTGCCAGGAAATCTTCAGCAGTGCCCCGCTGAGCACCAAGGCAGGACAGAGGAGGCAGCAGCTAGTCGGGGAGTTTTGACCCTTCAAGTGGTGGCATTCTTGATACTATTTTGTTGTCACTTTGTCCTGGGCTCTGACTCTAAAGTCACATTCTAGAAAACCTTCTCCTTGCCCTATGCTTTGTAGCTTTGACCCTCAATAGAAGGAGGGGAGGAAAACAGCTCTGAAAACAGCATTTCCTCTGCTGTTACAAATCTTTAAGAAGATCTGCAAGAAGGGCAGTCGGGTGATAGATGAATGACCCCCAAAGGACCTGGGTGCCCTCCCTTTGGTGTACAGAAGGGAGATAATGTATTCCAGCACTATCAGAGGCCTCAGTGAAGGATTCTAAACACTTCATTAAAATCTCACCACCAATTCTATTCTATCCTGGGGCTGCTAATGAAAGGGAAGAGTCATTTACAAACCTGAGCTGATGAGAACTACCCTGGCTCCCAGGGAGAAGACTGCAAGTGGCCTGTGTCAGCCAGGTGGCTTTACAGAAAACCCAATCACATAATCGAAGTCTCTGTAATTCAGTCTCAATTACTCCACGGTGTCCCACCGCCCCAGCCAGCTGCAAAGATTGTCCTGCATTTGGTGAATTACCATCTCCCTCCAAAGAGCCATGCTAAAGGAATTTGACTCCATTTACCGTATGCTGCCTCTTTTCTTCCTTTTCCTGAGAAATCATTTTTAAATAGGACCCACTCATTTCTCCTGCAACCTTGAGATACAGCCAGATCCCAAAGAGGGAAGCATTGGCAGAAAGTCTCGTGCATGTAGATGAAGATCTTTGTACCTGAGCAAGCGTCCCGGTGACCAGAATGGAGTTGGGTGTAGTCACCTCACTCCCTGACCAACGAACAGTCTGTGAGATGTTTGGAGGCTTTGAACTTTGGCTGATTTTCTTGGGTTGGTGGTTCTTCCAAAAGGACAGGACCATAATTTTAGCTTCAATGGGCAATGAGACAGACATGAAATGTGTGGGTCTTTGTTGTTATTTTCTCAAAGGTGTTGAGCAGCACCCAAGTTCTGCACTAGGATCTTAGGAAGACCTTGAATATTCCTTTTCCCTCTCATGCTGACTGGTTTCTCCAAAGGGTCAGGAGTATATCAGATCTGAAACTGGATACAGGATGCCAAAAAAAAACCCCAAAAAAACCTCACAAAAAATGCCACAGAGTGGATCAAGTTTAGCTTAGTATGTCTTAAGGGGAAAAGCATGTTCTCAGGACTCAGGGGTGCTGAATGAGTTCCATACCCACCAGTCTCATACTGTGAGACCTCAGACCAGCTGTCTAAACTCTCTTAACCTCAATTTCTTTATCTGTAAAGTGGGGAAAGCTATACTTGCTTCCCAGACCGGTGAGGAAATAATGAGATGCACTTTGTAAATGTACTTTGTAAATGCTAACATGTTTTACAAATATAAGTTATTTTTGGTTAAAATGAAATATTAGACCAAAGCTCTGTTTGCTACATTCCTCTTACTTCTCCTGATCCCAGCTGTTTAGAGAAAATCTCTTGGTCGTAAAGTCAAATGTCAGAAAAGGTCCTCGTTGTGCTCTGTGACTTGCAAAACAAATTCTTCAAGTAAAAGAGGCCCATTCTCTTTTTTTTTTTTTGTCTCCAGGGTCTACATGAAGAACAATGATAACTCCAGTTAACAGGTGCATGAAACTTTTTCAGTTTTAGTTTAAAAATCAGTTTTCAGTATGCCTCCTATGTGTGCACAATAACAATTCTTGGGCGATGCTTTTGAATAGATGCATGCCCATTTTATAAACAAACTGTCTGGGCACAGAATCATCTAGCATTTAAGTGGCAGATCCAGGACCCGATTGGAAATCTTTTTAACCACAAGTCCCGGTCTTTCCAGTACTGTTCCCCACGCTGCACTGACTCCCTGTGATCATACTTAGGTTGTAGGTCAGAGAGGGACTCAGGTCCCTTGTACAAGAGTTTGCACAAATCAGCCCCACTATGTTAGAAAAATCTGCCATCCTAGGGGAGAATCTGTTGCAGAGTCCAGATTAATTAATTAGTTAATGTTTAACCCACCCAAGAGTCACAGATTCTACTCTCAGGGAACTCACATGTAATACACAAGACTAAGTCATAGTCAACAAGGGTCTCCATAAAACTGTAGTGTCAGATTGTGTTTGTTTGTGGTGGTGATGATCACCATTTGGTTGGAAAAGGAGCTGGATCAATCCGGGAACCTTCCTGGAGAAGGTGACCCTTGAAATTTAAAGACAGTAGGTAGAGTGACAAATATTCTATAAATTAGGATGACTAGGACTCAAAGAAATGGACTGGAAGTGGAGACAAGGGAGTATATGTTTTCCTGCTCTACAGCCTATGGATTTTCCACTCCACCTTAACTATAATATAAACTTGAAATAGACCCAGTAACTATAAGCTAATATTTACATAATGTGCTGGTACATAATGTGCTTGCAAAGCACTTTGATTGTTGTTATTTTTCAGAATTTAATCTTCAGAGAAGTTTTGTCAAATAGTGTCTTCATCTGGGTTTCCCTGAAAGCAGAGCCTGAGATGAAAGCTCTTGCAGCACCCACTTATTAGGGCATCAAGCCCAGGGAGCAGGAATGAGAGAAGATGGGAGATAACCAGGGAAAGAGAGAGCACCAATATATGGATGCAGGATGGGGCTGGCAGCTGTTGCATGTGACTGACGGTTTGATTTCATGGCATAGCTCTCTGAGAAGCTATGTAAATTACGTCTAAGGATAGTCAATCTGGGAGGAAACAGGGGAAAAAATGTATCCACTGACTCCTTTTTCTAACTAGTCAAAGATTTGCCCTTTAGAGCATTAATTCCACCCCCCTTTTGGTGTCAAATATGTGGGTGCCCAGCAGACCTTGCAGCATGCTAAGCCTTGGGGACAACAAGAAAGCTCAGTATAGGAAGGTGAGATATCGTACGACTATATCCACTTAGAGTTGGTAAAATCCCATGCAGAGCTAGTTAACATAGTGATGACTGAAACAAGGGACAGAAGTGGTACAAAAGAGGGGTCTGATACAGTCCACCCCATTCACTGCTCAGATCTTCTTGTGCTCCTGATTATATCTGGATCCTATTTTATAATATGGAGCCTCCATTTTTATGAGAACAAAATTACCTTAATTCTCTCCTGAGAATTGAGGTACAAGTCCAAATAACCTGAGAGTCTTTTTTAAGGTGGTGGCCAGGAGCAAAAGAGTGAAAGCAGGAGGGTTAATGAAACAAGCTAGAGTCCCTTTTGCTAGTTCTGATTCCAAACCAGAGTATGATTGATACTCATGATTTCCTCCATCATCTATTCTAGCTAGATTTCCCTTAAACTTGGTCAACACTTCAGTTAGTCTGGATTGCTTGTCTGGTGGAGTGACCCAGACTTTCATCCACAAGAAGTCTGAGCTCTTGTAGAGGTATAGTTGCTTCAGCTGCCCATTTACCATCATAACTTGTCACAGAAGCACTAGAGATTTCCTAGTAAAGTTTCTTAGCTCCCCAACATATTCCCCCTGCCCCCTCCCTCCTCCTATTCTCATTATTTAGAAGCAACTCTGGAGTCTCACAGTAAGAAATTTTGATTACCCTTACAAGTTCAGGAATTTGGTGGCTGGTCTATGGCATGAGGACCCCAAAGAGCAGGCGACAGTCACAGTTTCAAGTTCAGTGTAGTCCTTACTGTGTCCTTGAGTGGAAGCTTACCCCACTGTTTCTTGATAAATAAGTTCTCCTACCTAGTAGAAGCTAAAGTTGCAGGGTGGAGTCAGTGAGAGTGAGGGTGAGAGGGCCAATCCCACTTCCATCTCTTGGCTCCTGAGTCCATGTATTGTAGCTGTTGGATCCCAGCAACATATAATGGTCTTTGGCTCAACATATACTACATTCTAAAGGAGAATGTTCTGAATTTATAAGTATTATTCCTAAACTGGGACTTAAGATGAGTCTTTAACCGATTATTCTTTAACCGATTATTCCCTCAATCTACTAGGTCAGCAGATTTGATTGACAGGGTACCTGATAAAAACAATAAAACTAATGGTCACATGTTCATTGCCACACCTCTTTTGTTGTAAAATAAGTCCTTTGGTCTTAGCAATGTCATATGGGATACCATGTTGGTAAGTTAGACATGTATAAGCTCTCAGTGCTGCTATTCAGAAGGAATTGATCAATAATAATGGTTCCTGTCTCCTCCAGGGTGGAAAGGGTCCAGTGTAATTGACCCACTACCATGTGCTTGACCAATCTGTTTGAGTAATAGTATTATATCAAAGGATTAGTGCATTGGCAGTGTGTAGACCAGCCTTGGTGAGTGACAGCTCATACTGTTGGTCCTGTGTATAACCTCTATCCCTGTTACCATGTTCACTTTGTTAGTGGGATCATTGTGCCAACACTGGAATGGCTGTAGAAAAGCTTGATAACAATCACAAGATGTGACACCCATTTACCTGATTGTTCAGAGCCTTCTCTGTGGTGAATACTCTGGTGGGCATTAACTCAAACAGGAAGATCTGCATGCTTTGTTCCCATTCCTTAAGACTTCATCCTCTAATTTTCCAAACTTTCTCCTTTTCAATGCTTGACTAACCAGCCAAGTAAATTACCAATACCAAAAAGTCTGTGTGTGTGTATATATATACACACACACTTCAGGCCACTTCTCCCTCCATCCAAATGGATGAACAAGTGTACTGCTCCCAGGTGTGTCCTCTAGGACAATTTCTCTTCTCCATCACACTTAGGGCCATCCCTGAATGGGGCTGTATTGTGACAGCAGTTCATTTCCTATTAGCATCAATATACTGTGTTGAGTCATCTGTGAACCTGGATGACATTTTTTGCTCCTCCATCAGTTGTCATAGGGAAACCCCCATGAGGCCATAGGTTTGAGAGGAGAAAGAGACATCTGTGCACTAGAGGTAAATGGTATGGAACTCTGGGCCACGTATCCAGGTGATTTATTTGGTCTTTTTGAGCTTGCTTGATTCTAAAAATATGATTTCTATTAGACAGTTGATTGTTACTGTGTTCTCTTGACCTTATGGCTTGGTGGATATGATAATTTTCAGCTCATGATGGGTAGCTCAGGTCACATAATCACTTTATAATCCAAGGTCAGGCATTTAGTTTCTGCTAGGATCCAGTAGCATACCAGGAGCTGTTTTTCAAATGAAAAGTAGTTCTCTGCTGCAGAAGGTGTGGCCTTTTTTTCAGTTCTGGACTTTAATTTTCCTGTTGAAGCTTGCCAATTGCAACCTTGTCCACCATGGATATCCTGAACACCACTGGATCTGCTGAGTCATACATCCCCAATGGCAGTAGGTTATTCTGCCTCTGGGGCTGGTACAGAGCTCTCTTGTTCTTGGCCCTATTTGAAACTGACAGCTTTCTGAGTCATCCAAAATTTTGGTCAGAGCATTATTCTCTAGTGTGGTATATTCTATCCTCAAATCCAAAGAAGTCTATCAGCACTGGCTTTCTTCAATGGTAAGAAGTACAAAGTGTAGCAACTTGACCTTTACCTTAGAGAGAATGTTCTGGTATGCCCCAAACCACTGGACTTGTGAAACTTTACCAATATATCAGGCCCTTGAGTCTTCCTGTGGCTTCTCTCTCATCTTTTAGCATGCACGTGTCTTGGGGGCATCTAGAATAGTTGCCTCTTCCTGCTCACTGAGTCCAGTTGTAAGATGTTATTAAGAGTGTACCATAATAATGTTTTGTGAAATTTTAGGGTGATCAAAATCTCCGTGGACTATATTGTGATGGAGAGTTAACATAGCCCTGAAGAAAGACAATTGCTGTCTCTATCATAAACAGATAACTGCTTTTATCCTCTTTTTGATGGGGATTGAGAACTATGTATTAGCCAGCTCAATAGCTCATACCAAAGGCTGCGTGAGTCTGCCTCAACAGAGAGATCACACCCAGGACAGCAACTCTGATTGGAGTTACTATTTACTTAAGGTTGTCGACCATCAAATGCCTACATTCATCTGTGTTTTATAGGGACAAAACTCCACTCAGGTAAACTAAATGAAGGTCTGATGAGACCATCACTCTTGCATCTTTTAAACCATTGATGGTGGCACTATGCTCTGCAGTTTCTTCTGGTCTATGTGTCTGATTACTGTTTTGGTCAGTGCAGAAGGTAGGGAGTCAGTCTATTTCAAAGGCTTTTACTTGGCCATGACTTCCATTAATGACCCTTATTTCATAGGTCAGAGAGCAATTGTGAGGACTCAGCCAGCTGCTAAGTACCTCTACCCCAATTATACTCTTGGAGACCAGGGATACAACCATAGAATGGGTCTGCAGACTAGGACTAAGGCCAGGATTCTGTGTATCACCTGGCTTCCATGAACTCTCTACCTTTAGGACTGTGATGGCCTTTCATGTCCCATGGGTCAATGTCAGAATCCATTTACAGCAGTTCTTGAAAGGTCAGGGTATTTGCTTTTCCCTAGTGTGGATATGCTCTAGCAAAGGGCCATGTGTCCCTGTTGGGAATCAGAGGAATATTTACCACGTGTACTTACAGTGGCATTGCATGGTTCTCACTCAAGGACACCCAGTCCTATCTTCAATCAGTGGGCTCTGTGTCTGTGTGCTGCCTTAGATCAAGAAAGTAAATAGAGACCATGACTCTCCACTTTGATGGCTGAATGACAGCCTTCTGCTCACCAGCTCTTGAACATTTTTTTTATACGCAAGTTGAGAAACACTCTCAAAGACTCTAGGAGCATCATGATATATTAGCCACTTCCCAGTGGTGTGCTGAAGCCAGTTCATATCAGTTCACAAGAACGGAATGTACATGTCTCTTCTCAACTTGATGGTCAGTGAAGTCAGATGGGTAGCTTGAAAATGGCCACGGTGGGACTATTTCCACCATGGAACCTGGCAAATGCTACAAATAAGGTCTTTGTTTTCCTTCAGAGAGCTGGTTGTTAAACACCTGCCAGCATATCACCACCACTGTCATAGATTCCTAACATCCAAAGCAATCTGATTTCTACTCTGGCCTTGCTGCCCAATACAGTAATTATGTCCACCAACCCTCTAATGGTTAAATGCAGCCACTTAACTTTTACCACCCCTCTATCCTATCAAATTCATTGCTGCTAGGAATCTCAGTTCCATGGCAGCCTCTCCCAACAGCAATTTTAGTTTACAGGGAAAAACCACCGCTAAGCTTCTCAGAGATGCTACTGCCCCCCTCACCCAAGTGTTCCTTAATGCTTTCGTGAAGAGGTTGTTGTCTAGGCCGTCCTGGAGGACATGCTTAGGTGGGTTCTTAAGTCTTATAAAGGGCATCCTTTATTAAACATTCCTGCTTTCTTGATCCCTTGTGATCCTTTCTTCAAAATCACACCAAGGAAGTTCCAAAATCTCCACCTGATTTACTGTAGGCCATGTGACTGTGCTTCACTGCTCAAGCTGTGCTGAGATCTGATCCTGGTTCTTTTCCTGGGGGCTCTGAGGGATAGCAGAGGATTTGGAAGAGAACAGTCATCATTTTGCAAAGCATCTGCCTCAAGTAAAGTTGTTACGAGCTCCCCAGGCAAGAAGAGGCTCTTCTCCCCTGGCAAGGGAGAAGGAACTACTTTTGCCAGCTTGCAGGGTTCTGAGGAATCTGAGGGTTCGAGATTCTCAGACCTACCCACTCAGACGCCCCCAGTGCAGGTTTTACAGTCTCTCTTTTTTCCTACCTGAGCCCTGAGTCTAATGTAGGAGAGTGGAAGCTGAGCATGTATGCTTATTGGCAGGTATAGCACCTTTACAATTACACCCTGGGCTTGGTTCAGCATTGTGTATCCTGAAGCTTTAGGCAATGAAAGTCTCCTTACAGCTGCCATGAAAGGCCTCTGGCTTTCACGTGGTGCTTTGAGCTGGCAGCTTCCCCGCCCTATCATTTTCTTTAGTCCAGGTTTCCATTGCAGTTAACAAAAGCCAGCTCACTCCGTATAATTATCAGTGCTTCTCTACTTTTCCAGTACCACAGCCCTCACAAATGTCAATACCTCATCCTGCACTTCATCTCCAAACATGAAGTGAAGGTTTAGTATTTTTATTTCACTGTGTGGTCCAGGTTATCTCCACCCTGATCGCTCTTAGCAGTGGGATCCTTACTGCCATCAGACTCTGAGTAATCCACCTCTAAAATCCCATCCTGAGAGTCTACTTTCTAGGGGCAGCTTTTTACTCCTGTTACCAACTGTCTTAGCTTGAGTTAAGAAAACAGAAACTGAAAATGAAAAGTAGAGACAAGGGTTTATATGCTGTTACTTTGTTAGCAAGTGTAATCCCAGGGAGTAATGAGATCAAGATGGGTGGCGCAGGGAAGGGGAGAGTTACTTCGAGGGTATGTTACCAACTGGCTGCTATAAAGTGTGACTGATTACTTGACTTCACAGCATAGTGTGAGAGAAGCCACGTAAGTAACATCTTAGCAACATTCATCCAGAGAGAACTGGGGAAGAATTTACTCATGGGCTCCCTCTCCTAGTGGTCAAGATTTTGCCCCCTACGCACTAACTCCCCTGGATTTCTGGGTGGCATGTGTGTGTGTACCAAGCTGGGTCCTGAGATATTCCATGCCATGATGTCAACAGGAAAGCCCTAATTTAGGAGGCAAGAGTTGTGCAGCTGGGGCACAAGGCAAGGCACTGTTAGGCTGTGGCTACGGAAAGTCAGGTGGAGCTCAGAGAAACCTGGAAGCTTCAGTGGTACATGAGATGAAGGTACATTGGGTGAGGCCAGGGTGATCTGAAGTGGCACGTAAGAGAGTCTGATACAGGTAGGTAGATTGGACTGTGAGTTCCTCGATGGTAGAGACCATGTCTTATTCATCTCAAAATTAACGATTTAATTAACATGATTCCTGGCACACAGTTTTATTGATCAGTAAATATCTGTTAATGTCAGTTAAGTGAGTGGCATTATTTTCTCCATTTTTTCCCCCAGTCTTATTGAAATATAATTGACATACATCACTGTGTAAGCCTAATGGTTTGATTTACACGTTATGCAAAATGATTACTGCAATAAGTTTAGCTAGCATTCATCATCTCACACAGATACCATAAAAAGAAAAAGCAAAAGAAGAAAAAGCATCGTGTGATGAGAATTTTCTCCATTTTACAGATGCAGAAAACAAGGCTCAGATGGGGCCACCGACATTCCCAAATCGAACATATTTGGTTGGATAAAGGAGCGGAGGCAGGAACTCTGGATTTTCTCTTAGCTGTGCTGAAGGTAATCAACTCCCAGTCAGCCCCTCAATGGCCATTCCTTGGGAGAGTTAAAATTTCATTTGGCTTTCCCAAGCCAGCTCCTTCCAGAACTCAAATAAGCATTGGAAGGTAAACTGGCCACCAGCCATGGTTTCATGGGATGTTTTCCAAAACACAAGACCATCGCAATCAAAGGGCCTGAGAGCAAACATTAATGAACTTTAGTTCAGTCCCTACGAACCAAGGAAGCCCTGAGCTGACCATGTTTATGTGACCTCCAGACAGAGGGTTGTTCCTGCAGGGCTGACTTCATGCCCCTCGCTGCTCTTCTCATGCCCAGTTGACTGCGTTGTCCCCTCTCCATAGTGGCCAAGCCACAGGCCCCTCCCTCTTCCTGGCCTCAGGAGCCTTGATCGACCTCAACCTTCCCCAAGACCTGGCAGGGGAGAGGCAGCATCTACTCCTTAATGAGCTGTCATTGGAGATGAAAGATGAGTCTGCAAAAGCTCAGAGCATTCCAGCTCCCCAGCCTGCCAAGTGCAGGGAGGGTAGGCATCAGGAGAGAAGTACCTTCCAGGGCAGGTTTCTGTGGACCCAGCAGTAAAGGCAGCTGCCTCCTCCTTCCTCCCTCCTCCTCCTCTTGCCCCTAAGTGCTCCCTCCATGACATCACCGTCTGCAGCAGACTGTTCAGCTGCCTTTTTTCCAGCAAGACAATTTGTTGTGTGGTCTGGGGGTGCAACTTACTCCTCTTTGCAGCAAATGGTGGGTCAACAGTATTTTCCAAGTTGGGTGTGACAGGACCGTAAGTAGAAACAGATTTCCCAAAGCCCCCAAACACTTTGTCCTCCTGAGCTGGGAGGATCAGCATCCTTCCGGGTAGATGTCCGGCAGTTTCCATTCTGCCCGAGCACTGGCCCTCATCTTTCATACCAGAAGCTCAATAAGATGATGGGCTTTCCCTTTTAAAACCACCATGCTGGTTAGAGGTTAAATGTTTGCATGCAGGAACAACATCCAAGATCAGGCTAAAATCTTTGGAATACATACATGTTCCTGTTTAAACGCTCAGGATGCTAACCTCTCTCTGCGCCTTTCCAACCTCAACCCCAAAAGCCCTTGCACCAAGCAGCCGGGGGCTAATAACTGCTGCTTCCAGAGTTTGGAAAGGGTTGGGCACTGTGCTAAGCATTTTACAGATAGCATTTCATTTCACCTTCACAATAATCCTATTTGGTAAATTGTTTTTGTCAGTCACAAGAAGGAGGTGTTTGAAGGCCAGAGAGCTGAGTGATTTAACACCACGTCATTCAGTCTGAAAATGGCAAAATCCAACTTGGATTCAGGTCTGCAGATTCTATACCCCATTCTCTTCGCACAACCACAACTCTACCTTTTAGGCAAATTAATAAATGAACAAACACTGACTGAACACCAATTATGTACCAGGCTTTGAGCTAGGAAGTTTCACGTGGTATTCTCGTTCACCTGACGACAATCTTGTTTTACATGAGGGGGAAATGAATTCCTGGTACTGGGATTTGAATGCTGCTTGGCTCTAAGACTTTTCTTTTACTTTCTTTTTTCCTTCCCTCCCTCCCTCTTTCTTTCTTCCTTCCTTCCTTCCCTCCCTCATTCCCCAATTAATTATGTATCAATTTGGCTAGGGTTAGAATCTTATTTTGGCATTGTTAAGAGAGAATTTATACATTGTGTCTAGCTCAGTGTTTGGCAGGGGGAGGCACTTAAATAATGTTGATTCCCACCCCACCTCACCCTCAAATCATCTAGAGAAGTTTTATCCCTACTTCCTCTTCGCTCCCTGGTGAGTAGAAAAGGATAGCTCTTTCCGAGCTCTGTATGGGGGAGAGAGCTGTCTCCTCCACTTGGCTGGTGTTTCCTCTGCCTGGAGATCTGTGCCTTGCAGACGGTCTAGCTGGGCCCTTTCAGGGCCGCTTGGAAGAGCTGGGGCATCCTGTCAGCACTGGGGCTCCTTTCTGCTAGTTTCTGAAGAGTTAATGAAAAGGTAAAGTTTGCAGGATCTCCATACACAGGCTTTGTTTTTTCCTTCTTTCTTGTTTTGCAAAGAAAGGCTCCTGCTGGCCTTTTAAGCCCAAGGAAAACTTAACAAACACTTACTGCAAACCACCTTGCTTTTTACCCGCATTAAATAGCCTCCCCCACTCTGGAGATTCGCGTCCCAATCCCTGCAAAGGAGCAGCAGAGGCGGCAGGATATTGCGGCTCATTATGTTTCTTTGCTGTGTCAGTCGTCTTTCCCAGAGGGGGATGTAATACTGTCTTCATAATACTCAGCCCCTCTCACAAGTTGGCAGCTTCTTTCTCTCAACTTATATTCTTGGCTAAGCATGTGTTCACAGGGATTTCAAAAAAGCCTCCCCAAATTCCTGTTTACCCACTTTCTCAGAGCATTTCTGAGACAGCACAAGGATGTGTTGGCTCTGAGGTTTGGCTTCCTCTTGCTAATGAGGCTCAGGCTGAGCACCGTCCCCAGCCCTCGTGGCGGTGGGGGCGGTGGGGGAGTGCAGCTCTGCCCTACTTCCTTTGCCCTGGCCTGACCCTGTCCCCACTGGATCTGGTCATGTCCTCCCAGTCCTTGGCCCAGGTACCGCCTCTGAGTATCCTGCCCAGATCTGGACCCAGTGTGGGTCTCCACACTTGACTTTGGAATCTCACAAGCTGTTTATTTAATTCTCAGGGCATCTCTGGCCTTGCCATTTCTCCCAGGTCCAGTGGTGTTCTGTGCATCTTTGTTAAGAATGTTAAGAGTTCTTTTCTGATGGAAGTCCCCTGAGTTCTGAGACTGATCTGTTTTGATGAATTTTATTTTTTAAATTGAAGTATAATCAGTTTACAATGTTGTGTTAGTTTCTGGTGTACAGCATAGTGATTCAGTGTTTTTTTTGTGTATATATATATATATTCCTTTCATATTCTTCTTCATTATAGGCCATTACAAGATATTGAATATAGTTCCCTGTACTGTACAGTAGGACCTTGTTGTTTATCTGTTTTATGTATTTTATACATAGTAGTTAGTATCTACAAATCCCAAGCTCCTAATTTATCCTTCCCTATCCCCTTTTCCCCCTGGGAACCATAAGTTTGTTTTCTATGTCTGTGAGTCTGTCTCTGTTTTGTGAAGAAGTTCATTTGTGTCTTTTTTTTTTTTTTTTAGATTCCACATGTAAGTGATATCATATGCTATCTTTCTTTCTCTTTCTCTCTTTCTGGCTTATTTCACTTAGTATGATGATCTCCAGGTCCATCCGTGTTACTGCAAATGGCATTATTTCATTCTTTTTTATGGCTGAGTAGTATTCCATTGTATATATATACACCACACTTCTTTATCCAGTAATCTTTTGATGGACATTTAGGGTGCTTCTGTGTCTTACCTACTGTAAATATTGCTGCTATGAACATTGGGGTACAAGTATATTTTGATAAATTTTATGATGCTTAAGTATTGAACCCTGGTTTTGGGATCTCCCCAGGAATAATAAAATAATTCACTTATATAGCTCAGGCACTGTTCTAAGTGCTTTATTCATTTAATCCTATTAATAACCCTATAAAGGAGGTAATATTCTTCTCCCTATTTTAAAGATGAGGAAACTGAGACACAGAAAGATTAAATTACTCCTGCAGTGCCACATAAACTAGGAAGTGGTAGAGCTACGATCATAATCCGGTCATTCTCATGCTCTTAACCATGACATCAAAATTCTCTGAACCAGTGGGTACCTGAGGCTAAGCTGAGGAATGGGCCCTGGAGAAGGAAGTCTCTGATTTGCTTTCCTGGACTTTAGGGTCCATGCGTGAATCCCCTCCACTCTCATCTCAACATCCTCATTTCTCCTCACTCTCATAGCAATTCTGCTCCAGCCAAGAGAAACCGCTCTCTGTCCACCATCACAACCACACCACTCCCTCTGCCATCTGTATTTGTTCATCCGCTACCTCTTTCCTTGAATACCTTCTTCCTCGACCCCAACTGAAATCTCACCTTGCTTTCCTCCCCAAATTATTCCCAAATCTTATCTACTCCAGGAAGATATCCTTGTTTTACTCAATCCTTCCCATTTCTTGATTCAAATTCATTTGTTGCTCTTTGGGGGAAGTATGGGGGAGAAAACCAACTGAGAGTATTTTCTGGGTGGGTGACACTGGAGACCTCACTGGAGAGAATCTCGATCCAAGGTGGGACAGCCTCCTTCAAGCCCCAGGAGTCTATTCTTCTGTCACCTCATCCAGTGCTTCATTCTTCCATGAGCAAGGCCCTGTATTAAAATTGGGGGGGTGGGGTGGAGCTAATATAATAAGGTTCAGTCTTTCCCCTAGATATACTTGCAGACTAGCACTGGGTTGATAGTATAGGTACATAAATAATTACAATTCAAGAAGCAAGACGTCAGTGTCTCAGCAGAGACATCCTGTGCTGGACGGTCCTGAGATGGGAGAGATCCCCGAGGTGGGGGCAGGGAAGGAAGCCCAAATGGCAGAGGTGGCATCTGAGGGATGCGTTCATTTTGCAGACAAGGTTTTCAGGGCTAAGGGACAATATAAAATTGGCAATGCAGAAGGAATATTTGGGGTTGAATAAAGAAATCTGTGTGAATTAAACATGAGCAATAAGACTGGAAATGTAAATTGTGGTCAAAATAGAAGGAACCTTACGTATGAGAGCATACTTAAAAATCATAGCTATTAGAGAATAAAGAGTCAGGATTTTATAGTGCATGCAATCAGCAGCCTTTGTAGGCTTTTAAGGTGGGGAGGGAAATAATCAGAATTCTGAGAGCCACGTGGAAGAGCTCAGGTGTTAACAGCTATTGTAGAGGCCAACAGGCCTTTGTAGAAATCCAGCAAAGGGATCATGGCCTAAGCAAAGGCAATGGCAGTGGGAGTGGACAGAAAAGGATGAATGTGAGATGCATTTTATTGGTAGATTAAATTAGATTTGCTATCTGACTAGATATGAAAAGGGAAGGGGTAAAGATGAGTCCAGGACAGTAACAGGTTTAGGAAATTAGGAGGAAATGGAGATTTTGGTAGGTAGGGGTGGGATGGGAAGAACTGATAATGAGATCAGTTGAGACCTTTTGGGCTTGAAGTGCCAAAAGAACCTCTAGTAAAACCATTAGCACACAATTTGGAATTGTGACAAAAGCTGGGGCAGGGTAGTCCTGGTGGTCCCTATCAGAGAGGGCTACTTGGGGCCATTAAGGATTTGGATCTCTGCTGCTACCTCCTGCCCAAGCCAAGGACAGGTATTTCCTGATCTACTTCTCATTCAGGTGAAAGCGCATGTGGTCCACAAGCACCACTGTCGTGGGTTTTTGCCTCAATTTAATGACTTATCTTTTCTTCCCAAGGTCACCCTGACCTCTCTGCCAGGATCCTGGGCCACAGGGGAGGAAGCTCCTGGATGGAGATACTGATACCTGGTCTTTCCTCCAGCTCCCATTCACACTTTTTCTTAATGTTACTCACAGAGTGACTTTTCTAACGTGTTAGGGAGAAAAATGCCTTGTTAATTGCTCTCTACTTTTCATTAACTAAATCTAGAATCCCTGCCCCTTCATCAGAAAACTGCAGAATTAGGAACATCTGTTTGTCTCTCCATTGACATTACTGACCTTGACACTGATTGAAATTAGTGAGAAACTTCCTTTTTGAGCTATTGTCCCATAATAAGTAAACATGATATTAATTTTCTAAACATGCTCTGTTGGGAATAAATCTTTGACAAATGTGCATCCTTGCTGAACATTACTCACTCTTCTGCTTTTCTAGAGGAGGAATCTTTCCTTGTTTTTGGCAACTTTGAGGAGTGTCATTGAATTGTCCAGGAGTTGAGAAGAATCAGGATGAGAGAGAAAGAGGAAGAATAGGAGAAAAAAAAAACCTACTTATTTTCCTTTCAACAATAATTGTAAACATTTTAGAGTTAGTCATCATTCCTGAAGAACACTCATAGATATTAGTTCTTTGGATTCTCAACCCATGAGGAAAAAAGATAAGTTCAGTCCAAAAGCATTTACTGACCATCTGCTATTATAAGCCAGGAAATTAAAAGTTCAGGAAACATGAAAACAAATAAGACACAGAGTAAGACCCATAATAGAGCCCATAGTCCCAGTGGGAAAGACAGATAAGTAATACAAAAAAAAAAAAAAGTAGGGTCCTATGAGATACGTAAAATAGTCCAAGGATGTACAAGGTTTAGAACCAGAACAAAGACTCATTTCTCTGGTATAAGGTAGAGAGTCCACAGGGGATGGGCTTCTTAGTAAGATTTTGAAAACAAACGGAGAAATTATAGGAAACTCCAGGCAGAGAATTCACGGGTGCAAATGAGTGTAACAGCATGGTGTATTCATAGGGTTGTGAAGGGTCTTGCCTTGCTGGAGAAAAACGGGGGGAGGTGCTTCAGGATGTGTTGGAGGGTCAGGTGGCTTTCAGGAGAGGTAGACGGGAGTTAACCATAATTCCACGAAGTACCTTGTAGGATGTACTAAAGAGCTTGGCCTTTATCTTAAAGATTGAAGGAAAGGCAATAAGAGATGATTAAACAGAACCTAACTTTTGCAGGTTCTGGGATAAAAAAATATGAGTTCAGTTTGGGACATATTATATTTGAAGTTTCTGTCTAAATTAAGTAAATATATATATATATATATATATATATATATATATATATATATATATAAAAATTAAAATATTCAAAAGGACATATGGGATTTGTTCTCAGGGGACAGTTTGGAGAGGAAGAAGGGGGAATCATCACATAGATGGCAGCTGAAGCCAGTGTAGAGGATGGGCTTCACCAAGGAGAGTGCACAGAGTCAAAGGCAGAGGTCTGGACAGCACTGGGGACATCAGCATTCAAAAGGTAGGCAGAGAAAGAGAAGCTTGTGAGAGAGATGAAGAGGAAATGTCCCAAGCATTAGAGGATGACAAAGATAAAGTGAGGTCAGGAAAATCAAGGCAAATTCAAGAAGAGGTGCAGTTATCAGAGTTGACTGTAGAGAGGTCAAGCAAATTATGGACTAGAAAGAGTCCCCTGGATTTAGCAAATACAAGAATCTCTCAATGGGAACAGTAAGAATCTTGGTGGAGGACTGGTAGGTGGAAACCCAAATGAGAGATGAGAAAATGGAGGTAGAGATTGGAGTCTACTCTTTTTTAAAAAGCTGAATTGTAAAGAGAAGTGAGGGTGAGGGAAACACTGAATCAAGGGAGTTTTTATTTATTTATTTTAAGATATGAGAGACTTGAGCAAGTTTGTGTGATTGTAGGAAGGAGGAAGTCTTAGAAGATGAAGATAAAAGAAAGAGAGGAGCTAACTGAAGGAACAAGGTCCTGTTTCCTGAGGAGGTGGGGGAGTGTGAGTTGGGATAAGACGCAGAGCACAGGAGGAAGTGTGGCCTTGGGCAGGAGGAAGGGCAGCTCTTCCTCCAAAGGAAGAGGGAAAGCGAGAAGGCCATTGTTAAGGCAATAGGTAAGGAAGTGGAGGAAGAAACAGGAAAGGAAAGGAAATCAATTGTTTTGAAGCTAACATGAGCTGATCTGGTGAAATCACATTACAACTTTTTGACCCAGCATCACTATGATGGGAAATCTCTGTACTACAAAAGCTTTCCAAGTTCTGGCTAGTAGCCTGCATATAAGACAAAGCCAGATGCTGTGGTCAAAGAATATGGAGGATTCTTGGAGGTGGTATCAAGGAGATCTTGCCAATAATGGGAATGTTTCAAAAGGAAAGTACAAATGATTTTCTAATAATAAAAGCTGGTTAGGTAATTTTTGTGTAGGTGGTTGCCCCTAATTTTGCATCTCCTGACTTTTCCCCAATCTCTTGTATAGCTCAGTTGAAAATTAACTCTAGTTAAACATGCTACCCCAAAAGCAAATTGGGCAAAGTCTAACACTTCATGGATTGATCATTGAAAGAGTCCCTCTTGCCTCACACACACATATTGCAGCCAGCCCCTGGCCTTAACAGATCTGCTATTCCCAGTGGAGGCTCTTTCTAGAGATCAAGTCTCTTCGAGCACTGAGAAGTTAATTTGGCATAATTAGAAGATATGTCAACTTATATTGGTTTCCTTCCCAAAGAATCGGGAAGTATCTGTACCCTGGAAACAGCACCAATTCCCAGCCAGAGGGTGAAGGTAGTTTGACTTTGTTACACTCTCCCGTTCTTTTTCTTTCTATGGCAGCTAGATTCTCTTCTCTCCTGACACCTCCTGATCCTGCCATGAAAACTCACTTTCAGTACAGTAGTCATTTGCACCTTAATGTGAATCTAGGGAACTGGTTTATGCTCTAGGGGACATGGTTACACGACTTCCTTTTTAATTGTAGGATTTGATCTGTTAGAAGGGTTGGACATTCAGAAGCAGGAGGGGACCACAACTTCTCTTAGCACATGAGCATCTCCTCTAACTATGTTTATGGCTGATTTTGCCTGGAAATATGGCTCCTACCAATGATGGGGCAAATGGAGGTCACTGGGGTTACTCACATCCCAAATGTAAACCATGAGGACTCAGCCTCTGTGACCACTGGTCTTTCCTTCATCCTGCCCTTGTTCTAACCTCCCAAATCTTCCAGACTAGGCGGAGCTCCCAGGCACTTTTCTGGGGTGAGAGCCCAGCAATGGCCAGAGCCTTTGAAAATTCCTCTCTGGCATCCTCCTAGTTTTCCTTCTTCAGGGTTCTTTGTTGATGGAAAATGAATGAAATATAGCATAAATACATGGAAACAAATAGAATTCTTTGTTAGCAGAAACACAATCTTATTTTATTTCTTTCTCCAAAACCCTTATGAGCACCCTTTTCTTCTGTCTCCTTGTTGAAACCAATGTCTGTTGGATGGCCCTGGCCCTTTTAACTGTACCTGAGCACATCTGGATGCCTGCAGTTCAGATGTTGGGACTGTGCTTTGTATAGACTATTTCACTCAAGCTTCATCTTCAAGCAAACAACTGTGTCTTGGAAAAGTCCTGTATCTCTAACCTTATTTCATGCATACTTCATACCAAAGGATGAAAAATTGGAGTTGACACCATGTGGATTATTTATATGGGTAAAATCCCACCAGGCTGCTCAAGATGTAATACATGCATTTGCTATTCTGCTACTCTGGCCCTAGGAAAACCAATTCCACTTGACACAGGAATCAGTTGCCCCTGAGAACACAATTCCTTTAAAATTTTCAAGAGACTCCAGTGGAAAGACTGTGGAGCTTTGAGATCTGGGTCTGTCCAGCTCCTGGGATGCTGTGATTCAGCATTCCTACATAGAAGTTTTACCAAACACTAAAGTCAACATCTGGAATAGAATCTTGGTAAGATTGAAAATTGAATTCACCCTCAAATATTACTAGTCTCCCTTTTCCTGAAGAATGCTCTAACACCAGGGAAGCTAAGGGGAACCTGCACCAAAAGTGGGGAACTCAGAGAAGAACACTCACACAGTGAAGTACAGATTTTGTATGTTTTTTCCTGATTATACAAGCAACAGTGATATGTGCCCACTGAGGAAATTTTGGAAAGAAAGGCATAAAGAAGAAAATTAAAATTACTCATCATTCCTCATTCCATCTACCCGTAACAATCTGATGTATTTCCTTTAATCCATGTGTATATTTTACAAAATAGAGGCATATCACATGTATAGTTTTATATTCTGATTTTTGCACTTTGTATCATGAATGTAACCAGTTTGATTATAAAGTCTCAAACTCATCAGGGTATAAACATGGAATATTTAACTTTTCTAGTAATTGTTACTACCATGCTATATTAAATCTCCTCCCATTGGGGAGAAGACAGCCTTGACAACAGTTCAATCTGTCTCCATAACTTTTAGTCATATTCAGTTATTAAAACTGTTTCATTTTTATTACTAAACCTAGTATTTCACATTAAAAATTTCAATCCTGTATTTGGTTGATTCAAAACTCTCCTCAAAATTCCTCCTATCCCCAAGGGACTGTCTAGATCTGTAATGTATACTGGAAGAGACCGTACGGAGGAGGCAGAGGGCGTAGTCTGGTCTTCTCATATATCCTCTCTCTTTTCTCTGCCCTTACCCCTCCTGTATAGGGATATACGCAGGGGAGCAAAAGGGAAAACAACACCTCCTATGTGACTATGTGATTATATAGGCAACAGTGATATGTGCCCACTGAGTAACTTTGGCAAGTCGCTGCCCCTTCCTGTTGGTTGTCACCACCACTGCAGCTCTTCGCCATCTAGTCGCTAAGATGGGCAGAGGACCTGACAGTCCTGCTGGTGAGGGGCCTGTCCCCATGGTACTCCTTTTTGTCTCCAAGTTCAGCATACCTACTGTGCTGATACACCTTCCATGGCCCTACTGTGTGGCCTGTGGGCACAGGAAATATCTGGAGGATACTCAAGGAGGTAGTTCTTGTCCCCTCATCACTTGGCAATACCTCAGTACTCCCTCCCTTGCCCTCAGTGTTCTCCTCCCAGCTCTAGAAGAACCTAAGAATGAGATGTCAGGCTCTCCTTCTTGGATATGCCCCCAGTACTTGTAAACCATTCCCTTGGGACCCACTCTTTTAGCTTGAAGGTGGTGATAAGTTTCATTTTCATCATCTTTTCTTCCTTGGGAAGATAAAGAGTGGATAAACGCTCTTGACAAACACTATACTCCCTTAAAAAGGTGACTTTATTTTATAGCTTCATGATAAAAAGTCACCAAATCAGTTCAACTTTTGTCAATTTTGTTAGTTTGGGAGTCTAAAGATTAAGAAAGAGATCTCCTTTAAACTCAGCCCTTATACTATATAATTATTTTGTTTTCATCTATTCTCTGTCTCTGCTGTAAACTGCTCTATTCCCAAGGGTAAAGTTCTCAGTCAGTACCATCCTAGTACAACAGCACTTTGTGAACATCTTTTTATGTTTCAGTCATACAGATTACCACATTGTTAAAACATTCATATTGTGTATGTATAAATACAACAGACACAGCAAGGGCAGGGGTGCTGGTGAGGGACCTTGACTTACAGTACCAAATGACAAAGAGAAAGGGGATACTAATATTAAAATACATGGGAAGAACTACTAAGCAGGCTGTATATTTATTTTATAAACAATGCTGCAGTGAACATCTTTGTTCACATTTTATATAATTTTCTTAGGGTTATAGCTAACAGTTATTAACTACATCTTCTATGTTGGTATTTTGCTAAGCATTTTAAAAGCATTATCTTATTTAGTCTTCATAGGATATAAGTACTATTACTGGATTGATATACAGAGTTTGTTTATTTAGTCAACAATAATGTTGAGCCCCTACATATGTCAGGCACTGTTCTCAGTGTTCTCACTCATCCCTACCTGCTCTGACACGGGTGCACTGCACCAGTACTGAAACTTGCCATGTGACAGTAGTGGGTGGCTAGAAGCGGGACAGGGAAATCTCTCCCTCTCCTTTGCAGATTGAGCATATCCCTAGGGTTCCAGTGCACTAGACTCAGGTTCCAGGTGCTCTCTCTTCTTTCCAGGAATAGAGTCAAAAGTGCAGGCTATGTCAAAAGTCATCAGGAGAAGGTTCAGGAGCTCCTTGCATTGTTTGAAGGCCTTTGAAGAGCCAGAAAAGTGTAAGTACTCTCCAAGGTGCTGAAAACACCAGCCGTCCCTGTGCGTGCACAAAAGATTAGGGTCCCTGTATTTATCACTTGATTTTCTAAAGAGTCAGCAGGATAGACGCTTTATCTTCCAATCACTGTTTAAGTAAGGAGAGAACTGAGTTCTTGAATTTCCCTCCTTTCTCTTGTCCCTAGGACTAGATGGTATTAAGCTGTAGAAGTAACATTCATGTCATCTGGGGAGTGACCCATACTTCCTGGAGAAGGGGGAGTGGGAAAAGGCACTTAAGATATCTGAGTCCTTGGTATCCCTGGTTACCATTGTGTGAGTCACAGGTGTGTTAGAGGGAAAGAGAGTAGGAGGAATGAAATAGGTACTAGATGCTCTGGGTAATCTTTTCTTTCTATTTACTCAACACCAATGCTTTTGTCTTTGTCTTCTTCTACTGGGAAAACATTAGGATTTGGACAAGAGGCAGATATAGCAGTAAAAAACTTGGCATATAGTCTCGCAGTCTCAAGTTTGATTTTCATAACCCCTATATGTATGACTTAGGACTGGATGTGGCTCCAAGCCAGAGAAAACAAAACAATCATGGGCTAACAGGAGTTCATTTTCCTCATATCAGTCTAAAGGTAGGCAGTACAGGGCTGATGAAGCTATTCAAGAGTGTCATCTAGGGCCCAGGTTCCTTTTCTCTTCCTGATATGGCTTCTTAGCATATGATTTTCATCCTCAGGATTGCAAAATGGGTGCTGCAGCTCCAAGCTTCATGCTCATGTTACACTCAGGAAGAATATGTGAGGGGCATAGTAAATAAGTCTGTTTCTTTTTCTTTTTCTTTTTCTTTTTGGAGGGGGAGGAAATTAGGGTTTTTAAAATTTATTTTTTAAGGGAGGTGCCGGGGATTGAACCCAGGGCCTCCTGCATGCTAAGAATACACTCTGCCCCTGAGCTATAGCCTCCCCCTTAAATAAGTCTGTTTCTTAAAAAATGTTTCCATTTATTCACCCAGGATCTTTGTCTTACGTCTTGTTGACTAGACTCTCTTATTGCAAGAAAAAGTATAAAAGACAATATTTTAGCTTTCTAATCTTTATAGTAGAGGAAGGCAAGGGAGAAGCTAGTTGTAAGTGTGATTGTCTGTCTCATTGTCTGTGTGACCCACAGAATCACTTTGATTCATGTCTCTATAAAATGGGGACGATGATGCCTACCTTTGTGGAGCTGTCTTGATGTTTCCTACCTTGTAAAATTGAGATAATGTATGATGAATCCTTATCACAGTGCCTGGCATGTCATAAGCTCTCTACATACCTTTTAAAAAGAAACAGTAGGCTAGATCTATGTTCACAGACTATGGAGAGAAAGAAATATACAATTCAGAATAGGGTCCCAGCCTCTCACCCTAGAATTTCTCACTTAGCTGGGAACTTGGCTGAATTCTGGGAACTTATATTCATAATCTCTATTGATGGCAGCGGGCAGGGATCAAGAGACTACCAGCAATCTTGGTTCCCTCTGCAGTGTTGGTTATTACACATGGGATATTTAAGAACGCACCCAATTGGGCATGATGTTTGTGCTGATCTGCCTCACTGTCATAATTGTTTCCCTGAAGAGCTGTGAGTAAATAAAAATTTGGTTAATATCTTTAGATGTGGAATTGATAGATCTGGATGTGTGGTCTGGCTCTGCCACTTACTACCATTGTGACCTTGGGGTTAATCTCTGTGGACTTCAGTTTACTCATCTGTAAATTGAGGACACAACCACTCTTACCCACCTCAGAAGATTTTGGAGACCAAATGAGACAATGTATACTAAAGCCTTTTGCAAAATAGAGGTACACAAATAAAATGCAGCTTTCAAATATTTGGGAGGAGCTGGAGGTACATGGAAGAAGGTGGAGGCTTGGTGACTCTCATCTGTGAGAAGGCTCTTTCTTCTGTTAATACATTCATCAGAAGAGGCCCAACCACTCCCATCTCCTCTAGATTCTGGGCCCATGGGCCCAACTAGGCAAAAATGCCAAATGGGTAGTTTGTCTTCATCCTCCTCCTCCCATTCTGTGACCACCCCACTGCTGCTCCAGGACATCTGTGCTCTCCAACTCTCTCTAGCATATCAGACTCAGCTCCTGTGTGCTGGACAGGAGGACAAGAATGCTTACAGGATCAGGCAACGGAAAATTAATTTTGTTGAACCCTAACATGTGCTGGCTGCTCTGCTGGGTGTTCTAGATATCTGATCTATTTTAAGTTGCAATACCCTCTTTTCAGATACATATTTTATGCACACACATATGTATATAATTTTTAAAATGAGAAAAATGAGGCTCTCTTTAAGAAAAGATTAAGCAACTTGCCCATGGTTGCAAAGCTAGTAAGTGGCTGAGTGAGACTGCAGTCTAGCTCTTCAGCTAAAGAGATCAGAGGGCATAAACTGGGAGACAATTTGCCCAGTGTTGTCACTTTACAGGTGCCTATTCTAAGGGTTGGAGCATTGAGGTGGCTTGCCCAATGTCATGACAATTAGCAGGGCTAGAACTGGATTCCAGATTTCTGAATGGCCAACCGAATGAATGTCTACTGTGTGATCATGCAGTCCTGACATCAGCTGAGGGATGGGAGTGGAGCCTCAGGGCACCAGGGCCACTTCCCACCAGAAATCACAGGTGGTGAAGTGGTTCCTATCAGATTAAGTATTGACAGACTCTTCCGCTCCCTTTGAAAATATATCTCCTCAGAGAAAGCCCTACCTAGCCATGCTCCAGCTTTCAGTCAGAATCTGGCGGGGAGGGAGCAGAGAGAAAGGAGAACAGAAAAGAAATGAAAAGCAAGAGAGAGCAAAACAGGCAAGGAAAAAAAATCAATGCCTCCTTGCAAGCAGGTGGGAGCTGTGGTTGTGATGAATATTTACCGTGTAGCGGTCTAATGATTTTAGAAATGTTTTTCCGACTGTACTGAGTGCTTGTGGGATTGTTTTTCAAGAAATAAAATACATTAAAGCTCAGTCATTAAAAGCTTAAAGGAGGAGGCAACACAGTCTCCAAGCCCATTAGCACACCCTGTAGTTAAGTAAGGGCCTCATTCCTAATGCATTTTTAATTTATTCTGTTTTGTAAAATAAAACTTTAAACTGCTCCTTGTACTATCAAATTTGTAAGCATCTCCCAAGCCTGTCCCCAGCCATGGAGCTCTGGTGAGCTGTGCGGTGGTCACAGCTGAGCTGAAGTCCAAATGCCCTCCTGCCCTGGGCTTCCAGGTGGCTCTGCCCAGCTCAGCTCTCTGCAGGAGCTCAGCCCAGCTTCTCCTGGCTAGGGAAGCCATCCAGCCCTGCTGGGGTTGCTGCTGGAGAGGGAAAGGAAAGAATTTCAGACTGAAGGTAGAACATGATGGCTTAGTCCATTAGAAAATCTGTGGGTCTAGGAAGAAAATGTGACTCTGGAGCGAAGGACCTCTAACACAGGAATTCACCTTCTCTTAGGACTTTGGAGACCCAGGAGAGCAGCCTGCCTGAAAAGAAAAAAAAGAGGGGCATGAACTCCAGAAACCTGAAATACATTAGCTCATTTAGGTGTCTCAATGGCCCTAGGAAGTAGGCATTCACTTCTTTCTTAGCCAGATGGGAGAACATGGCTTAGAAAAGCTGAGCCACTTGTTCAAGGTCAGAATATCTGAGAGTAAGTGATGGGGTTCACCTGATTCAGGTTAGGCTGACTCCAGGGCTCTGGGGAAGTCAGAAGAGGGGATAATAAGATGGTCACATAAGGATCCTTTTTAAGCACTGCTCCTGTAGAGAATTTTGAACTAGGTTGAAAACTTGCTTTTTCTCCTGAAGAAGATAGAAATCTGCCTGCCTGAGGTACAGCTGACCAAGGCAGTTTGGGCTTCTCTTTTCCTCTTTCTTCCTTAGCTAGTTTCTTCCTGTAAATCTGCTCCCTCTTTTTTCCACATCTCTGCTCAGATGTCTCCCTATCAGAGAGGTCTTCCTTGACCACACCCTCTAAAAAGCCCTCCCTCCACCACCCGGAATCCCTATCTCCTTATCCTGCTTCAGTTTCTCCACAGACCTGTCATATCTACTTATTTATTTGCTTATTTTCGGGCTCCCTCATCAGACTGTAAGCTCTGTGTGGGCAAGGGTTTCATCTTTTTTTTTTTTTTTAATGTTTAAGAGTTTCTGGCATCTAGTAGTTGCTCATAAATAATTGCTGAATAAATAAATAAAATTCCTAACTCTTGGACCCATCTCTCACTGCAGTTAACGGGTGGCAATTTGTGGGTGACAGTAACTCATCCATGCCAGCTTGGGACGATTGTACAGGAAGTTGATGCTTCCAAGACAAACAAACACCCTCAAATCATAGGTTCTCTGAATCCACAAAGGTGCCTCAGGGATGAGCCAAACCAATTCTCTCATTTTAGAAATAAGGAGACAGCCCAGAGAGGTAAAATGATATGTTCCAAGTCACACAGCTTGTCAACGTAGATCTCCTTATGCCCAGTAGGATTCTCTCCACACACCAGGCAAGCTGCTACTGGGGTTAGGACCCTAATCTCTAGTGGCATCTAGGCATTTTCAGAGATCTGCACATCCTCCAGTCTTTGTGGGAAGCCTGGGTCAGTTCTCCAGTTGAGATAGGTTGTCGGGTTAGGAGGGGTAAGGGGCTGAGACCCTTGCTGAATCAGGCAGAGATATCCAGGCGCTGGGGCTGCATGCCCGTTCCTTGTCTCTGCTTGCTGACACTACCTAACAGCCATACACCTGGCTGGCTGTGACCACAGCCAGTACAGTAGGAAGCTGCCTTTTTGGTATGATTTCTGAGCTCTGGCAAAGAACCCTTACTCCATCTCTGCTTTTCCACAAAGGCTAAAAATCCTTCAACAGAATACAAATCTTGCTACAACCACGATGAAAGGAAGGCATCTTTGTTCTTCTGGGAGAAAGAGGAACACACTTGAAATCACTCAAAGGGGTAGGTGACTATGAGAAGATCAATAGTGATTCCCTAGGAAGGGACAGGGAAGCATGTTCAAGGTGTTAGGGCAGGAAGACACTTCTCGCCCACCACAAACCTGCTGCTCACCCAGGTCCCCAGTGCTCCCTCTTCTGCCTCTCCAGTCTGCTGCTCTGTCTCCCCTCCCTACCTTGGGCACCCAACGCAAGGTAGTGACCCAGGTGACATCTGGCTGCCTCAGAAGAGCCTCTTCCTTGGGAAGAGATTTCTGGATTTGCAATTAACTATGAGGAAGAAACACATTTATTAAACATTTATGTGTGTCCAACGTTATGTCAGCTGCTTTCACATAGTCTTTCAACCACGGAAGACAAATGAGATTGTTTGAGTTAAAAGATGAGAAATCCTGGGCTCAGAATGGTACATAAACTTGAGCAGATAGACTCAGACCTGGCCAATCCAGGCAACTCTGATCCTTAAGCAAAGGGACTGCCTCCTTACCAAACTGACCACAGTGACTGGGTGGGGTGGTGGCCCGGCAGAGCCACTCTATCCTGGACATTCTCCCAGGGAGTCACCCCAGTGAGTGTCCTCCAGGAGCCAATCTGTGGGCCACGGGGAGGAGAACTGCCGAGAAAATTCTTTGAAGCAAAAGCAGTTACCACCCCAGCTTGTTACTGTCATGGTGATCCATGAGGCCAGCTCAAGGCTCTACAAAACCATCCTCTGATCTCGGGAAGATGCATACTAATGGGTCAGATTACCAGCCCTAACTTAATTGCTGTTTTTAATCTTCATTATTGAGGAGTAAGCAGTGGGTAGAACTTCAGAGTTTCTTTTCCCCACACCAGGAGATGAGCATCAGCCTCGGTGGGGCCAAGTCTAGTACCTAGTGGCCTTGTCCTCTCTCTCTAGTGCTACCTGGACTTTCCTCCTAGGATGACACAGGAATCTTCTCCCTAACCTTTCTTGAAAAAACATCTTTTCTATTTCTCTTGATAGCCCTCCTCTTCCCCTACCTCTGGTATTTTTCAGCTTGGCTCACACTTTATTTTCAGGATACCAGTACCAACAAATCACTTTTTGATTTCCATGGCAACTTGCTGTACACAAATTTGTTGATAAAATAACCCACAAGCACAAGATGTTGGTGGTAATTGGGTGGGAGAAGTGGCCTCCGCTAACAGTCAGCTCTGGGACCTGTGCTGGCCTGCTGGGAAATGAGGACTGTTAGAAAATCGGGCCTTTCAGCTCAGGAGTCTAGCCTTGTGAGTTCAATTGTTTTACCAAAGGAAGAAAATCATAAATTTGGAAAAACACAGCTTATAGTAGAGACAACCAGGAAAGGATGACTAGAGGACAGTGTATGGCAACGAGTGAAGAGGGAGGTCTGGGGTGTAGCACAAAGTAGGTTATAAGGGGATGAGGGACTTAATAAGATCACAATGAAAGTCTTTGATGAACTCAACTCAGATTGAAAAGCAATAACAGAATACTCAGGTCATGTGAATCCATCTATAAATCAGCTTGTCTATTTTTCTGCCTCTGTGTAATTGTTCTTGTAATTCAGCATAGTCAACCAATATTCTCCTCTATCCTGAGAGAGTATTGAGGAGGGTGATGTCTGGGAATCACAAGAAAATATCTGGTCTAATGACCTTCTGGTCTAGTCCTTCTTGTGAGAAAATGAAGGCCCATAGAGATGAAGTGATTTGTATGTCATAGAACTATTCTATGGCAAAGATAGAGCTGGAGTCTGGGTTTCTGAACTCTTAAGTTCAGAGAATTTAACAAATGCATCCACCCACTTATTCTTCCATTCATTCATCCATCAATCCATCCATCCATCCAGCAATCCAACAACTCAACAATCCTTTCCTAAACTTAAAGAGCTGGAGTTCTAATGTACCCTAAACCAAAATTTATGATTGGATGGTTAATAATTTGTAGTTGTCACTTAATTATGTTCATAATCTTCTTGCCATTTATTTAATATGAGCCCAAAGCACCTCCCCAAAGGACCTTCTATCCATCAAAAGATGAATGGATAAACTAAATGTGATATATCCAGTCAATGAAATATTACTCAGGCATAAAAAGTAATGAAATTCTGAGCCATGCTACAATGTGGGTGAACCTTGAAAACATGTTAAGTGAAAGAAGCCAGACGTGAAAGATGATATATTGTATGATTCCATTTATAAGAAATAGACTGAATCGGTAAATCCATAGAAATAAAATGCAGATTGGTAGTTGCCAGGGGTTGGGAAGAGAAGAGAATGAGTAGGGACTGTAAAATGGGTGCAAGATTTTCCTTTGGGGTGATAAAACACATTCTGGAACTTGATACAGCAGGTGCTTATACAACATTGTGAATGTACTGAATGCCACTGAAATGTACACTTTTAAATGGTTAATTTTATGTTATGTGACTTTCACCTCTAATTTAAAAAAAAAGGACTTTTTATTTCCTTCAGGTTCTGGGCTGGGGTAGCAGGGGCAGGAGAAGGGAGTCCAACCCTCCCCCCCCAAGATACAACCGAGAAGCTCTGTGCGACTGCTTCTGTGCCTCACAAACAGGGTGATTGATTTTCCTGCAGAAAGGGCACCCTAAAACCAAAGGGGCCTGTCCCTCTAGGATCTTGACACCTGGGAGCCTTATGGCCTCAGGCCCCAGGAGGGGAATTTGGTGGGTTCTCAGCATGGGCCCAGAGCTCTTTCCATAACCCCACCAGAGGCAAGGCCACAGTAACAAAGCGAGGAGGGGCCACAGACCTTGAATTTAAAACAGAAACCTGAATTTTAAAACTCTTAATGACTTTAGTTGCTGTCACTATTTTAAACAGATTTTTCTCTCTTATGCATTCAATTATTATCATCGGCACTAGCACACGGGGGAGATTTCAACATGCCTATTAAAAATGTCGAGTTTATTAGGCACTCGCTCAAAGCTCAGTTAATTTGGTTGTTTTGTTCTCTATTCCCCTCTGCTTTTAATTTATTTATTTCTTGATATGTGTGTGCATGGCTAATCTAAACATATGGATTAAACTTTTCTCCACTGGTTTTAAAATACTGTAATGAATTCTGCAGAGGTTTGTAACTGGAACGAGTGCTGATGGAGGGGAGGGGATACCTGTTGGTTCTGCCCAGGATGCCACCTGCTGGACCTGCCCGTGCTGAGAACAGTTCTCTCCTCTCCAGTCAGTATAAACAGCAAGGCTCTTGGCCTTGGGATTTTGGTTTCCATTTTCTTTTTGTTCTTGCTGACAAATGGTCTCTTCAGCGAGTTCAAATGAGTCATTATTGACCTTGTGCCTCCAAAGAGGCTCTGTTTACTGTCCGCAGTCATCCACTTTGGATGGTGACTTCTTCATTCTAATTGCCTTTTCTGGTGCAGAGTTAAAATAAATAAATAAAAGCAAAAAGAACCACTGAGAGTGAAGAGACTCAAGAAATGCTGTTTTCTTGCTTTGGCTCAACTGCCAAAGGGTGCATTAAATATTTTGGGGCACCAGAGGATCAGCCAGCTTGTGCAGGCATGGAAAAATATTCAGTGGTCACTGTCACACCTGTCACTGCTTCACCAACCAGGGTTAGAGAGAGCTGGGGGTACACCAGGCACCTTCCTCAAAAAGCTTTCTAAGCACTTAAGTTCACCCGCTGCAGGATCAATAGTGCAGATGTCTGCTCTGCAGCCTACAAGGGCCACACAATCCTTAGTGCATTGGTGTGGGATAGTGAGGTCCCAAGACAATCTCTAGGAGAGGAAATCGGTGATTTTATATGATCCATCAATTGCCAATTCTCTCTTATAGGGTCTCCCTGGAAATCATGGTTTTCTTGGTTTTCTTTCTACCTTACTGTGTAGGCTAATGTTCTTTTCTCATTCTTAAGTTGGAGTCATAGCTAGCTCATTTTTAACCTTTTTTATTTTCTACTATAAGTTTCAAAGCTAGAAACTTCACTCTAATTACTGTTTTAGCTGCATCTCACAAGTTTTGATATGTAGTATTTTTTATCAGTCATTTCTAATTTTTTTTCATTATGATTTTTATTTGATCCATGAATTGTTTAGAAATGTGTTTTCGTTTCCTAAATGTGTGGTCTTTTACTATTTCCACTTTCGTTTCTAATTTCTAACTTAATTGCATAATTGTCAACTAATGTGATTGCATGAAATTAATATTTCTTGAGACTTGTGTTATGGCCTAGAAACTAATCAATTTTTGTAAATAGTCCATTGGAGCTTGAAAAGAGTGCATTCCCCATTTAGTAGATGCAATATTCTGTGTGTGTCCATTAGATCAATCTTTTAATTGTGTTGTTCAAGCCTTACCAATCATTTTGTCTGCTGGATACATCAACTGCCTAGAGAAGTATGTCAAAATCTCACACTGGATGCTGGATTCGTCAACATCTTCTGGCAATTCCATCAGGCTTTATCTTTACTGCAATTGCTGATGTATTTAGATTTATTTCTACCATTTTATGCTTTTAGTTTTTGTTTTTTATGTTGATTATTTAGGTACATATGCTACTTTGGGGGGGTCTTTTGTCCCTTCTTTATTTACTTAGATTAAAACTTCACTTTTTAAGAGCAGCTTCAAGTTCACGGCAAAATTGAGAGGAGGGTACAGAGAGTTCCTGCGTACCCCTTGCCCCGACACACGCAGAGCCTCCCCCATTATCAAGATCCTCTACCAGGGTGGTACATTTGTTACGATTGCTGAACCTACACTGACACATCATTGCCACCCAAAGTCTATAATTTACATTAGAGTTCACTCTTGGTGTTGTGCATTCTTTCGGTTTGGACAAGTGTATAAAGACATGTATTCATCATTAGATTGAAGTACTTTTTATGTATTTATTCTTTCATTTTTCTCTCTACCAGTTTGAAAATTGTCCCCCCCCCCTTTTTTTTAATGAAGGTACTGGGGATTGAACCCAGGACCTCATGCATGCTAAGAATGTGCGCTACCACTGAGATACACCCTCCCCCCTGAAAATTATGCCTTATATGCTTATTCTTTTAGTGATTGCCCTAGATATTTTAACGTGCAAGCAATTTAATAATGTCTAAAATTATTCAGTAGCTCTATCTTCCTCCTCCCAAATTTAAGAGCCTTAGAATGCTTTAACTTGCCTCACCTCTTTTCCAGCTAATACACTATTTTGCCTAGTATTTTGAGTTATAGCTACCTGTAACCTCACAATTCAGACATGGTTATTTTTGTTGCTGTATTCAATCCATGTTTATTTAGATTTATCCACACATTTCCAGTGTAGTGTTTCAGCATTCCTTCCTCACCTTAAGACATTCCATCTGGGATCATTTTCCTCCTGCCTAATGGACATTCTTTTAGAATTTCTGTTCCTGAGAGTCATTTGTCTGAAAATGTGGTTGTCTCACCCTCATTATCAAAAGATGATGTCACTAGGTATGGAATGCAAGTGATTCTCTCGGGACACTGAAAATACTATTCAGCCAGTTTCTGACTCTCACCATTACTGCTGAAAAGCTAGCTACCAGTCTAATAATCATTCCTTTAAATGTAATCTCTCTTTTCTCGATGACTTAAAAAAATTAAAGTATAATATATTTTTTTACTTTAAAGTGGTAAGTCACAAATGTACAGCCTGCTGCATTTTTACAAAGTGAACACGTTCATGTAGTCACTACTCTGAATCAAAAGTGAAAATAAAACCTTACCAGCACCCTGCGGGCCTCCCTTGATCCTTACCCACCTCCTCAAGGATAAGTATTATTGTCACATCTGTCTTTATAGACCAGTTTTGCCTATTTCTGACCTGGCCTATCTTTTCTCTTTGTCTTTGGTGTTTTGCAGATTCACTCTACTTTGTCTAGATGAGGATTTCATCTTATATATTCAACTCAGCATTTGTTAGAGCTCCTGAAACTGAGGTCTGGTGTCCTGTAACAATTCTGGAAAACTCGCAGCCATTAACCCTTCCATTATTGCCTCTTCCTCGTTTTTTAGTTCAGTCAATTCAGTGACTATGACAGCTTTTTACCCTATGTTTCAGGTCTCAATCTTTATTTCATACTGTTATCTCTTCGTCTCTCTGGACTATATTCTAAATCTATCTTTCAATTCACTGATTCCTCCTCCAGCTGTGTTGAATCTACTGTTTAACTGTCCATTGAGGTTTTAAATTATATTTTTCACTGGTCCATTGAGGTTTTAAATTATATTTTTCACTGAAAAGAACTGTTTGCTCTTTTTTCAAAGATGCTTGATCATTTGTTAAAAGTCTCTTTTTCTGTGCTAGTTATTTTCAAGATTCTTTTTTTAATATCTTGAAACATATTAAGCATACTTATTTTATATTCCACATGAGATGGTGCTAGTGTCTAAAAGACTGATTCTGCTGTCTATTACTTCTGCTGGATTTCACTCAAAGTGCTCTGTTTTCTTGTATGTTTTATAATGTTTGATGATAACTTCATGGTCATTAAAACTTCATCTGGGGAAATTCTGAAGCCTCAGGTGAAATTACATTCTTCCAGAGAAAGTTTGTGTTGGTATATGCCAGGCACTTGGGAACTAAACCTAGCCAATGCCATTTGAAATTAAATTTTCTGCCTAAAGATTTGGACCACAGACTCAAATGAATGGTTATCAATCTTGGGAGAGGGTTTTTTTCCCTCTTCCCCACATCAAGTCAAGACTTAACAAGTCTCCTTACTTTTCTCTTATGCATAATGGGTTTATTTTATTTTTAAATAACTTTACTTGAAAATAGTTTTATACTTACAGAAAAGTTTCAAAGATAATGCAGAGAATTCTCATATACCTTGTACCTATTTTTGCCTATTGTTAACATTTTACATCTGTATGCTAGGGGACATTTGTCAGAATTAGTAAACCAATATTGATAGATTAACCAAAATCCATGTTTCATTCCTATTATCTTAGTTTTTATCTAATGTCCTTTTTCCATCCCAGAATCCCAGCCAGGTTATCACATTACATTTAGTCATCATGTCTCCCTCGGCTCCTTTGGCTGTGATGGTTTCTCTGACTTTCCTTGTTTGTGATGACCTTAACCATTTTGAAGAATACTGGTGAGGTATTTTGTAGAGGGTTCCTCTACTGGGATTTGTCTGATTTTTCTTCATGATTAGACTGGAGTTGTAGGTTTGGAAGAGGAAGACCACAGAATGGTCTTATTTTTCATTCATTCTTTCACCAAGGATACAGCTCTCTGTGCTCTCACCTTTATGTAGTCTTTCTTGGTAGACTGCCCATCGTGGGTGGCCCTAGGCTGTATCTTCTGATTTCTGAGTCCTCAGCAGCCACCAAGACAGAAGTTTGGAGTCTCCAAGGATGGCAGACATTCCAGCTGAGGCTCTTGTTTCCCTCCCAGGATGGTGACTTTCACTTTGGTTTTGGCCACAGTGACCTGTAGAATCCTCATTTATTTTACTAGCTCAGCAATTTGCATAGTCAAGTTTTCTTATATAGTTTATCCAGGTTTAATGCTGTTTCACTGGGAGTTATTCCGGAGCTCATACTGCTGGAAGTAAAAGTGGAGACAAGTCTGATCCCACGTAAAGCTTCAGCCTCATCTCTCACCACATCTCTTTCCATTTAGTGAATAAACTTGTATGGAGCATCCCTTAGGGGCCAGCATTCTCTTAGGTACCAGAGAACAACTGATGTACAGCCTCTGTCTTTCTGCAGCTGACAGTCTAGTAGGGAAACAGCAAGTGCTGGAATGGCACAGGGGAGAAGCCAACGGGACAGTGTGGGTGGAGCACAGAGAACAAGGCAGAGCCCTCCGAGGGAGGGCGAGAGAATGCTGGAGCAGTGGGAGGGGTCAGGCCAGGAATGCCTTGTAAGCCATGCTGGAAATGTTAGATTTGGTCCTAAGAGCCCTGGGAAGCCAGTGAGAGTGTTTTGATCCTGAAGTATGACAATGATCCAAGGGGCTTTTTAAAAAGATCTCTCCAGGTTCTGGAGAGGGTATATCAGACTTTGGGCTGAAAATCTAGTGACAGGGCTGTTACAGATATTGGAGAAATATTGAGGAAGTAGAATGCATAAGACTTGGTGATGGTTTGAACAAGCAATAAGAGGAACTAGAGAGGATCAAGGACGTTGCCCAGATCTCTGAATAGAGCCACTAGAAGGACAGTGACACCATTACTTGGGAAGAGAACACTGACGACAGGGATGGAGGTTTGTTGGAAACCAGGGTGTTCAGCTTGTAACGTAGTTACTCTAAGGTGCCTGTGAGGCAGCCAGGAGGTGTCATATAGGTGGAGGTTGAGGTCCAGAACACTGAGGTCTGAGTCAGAGAGAAAAATGTGTGAATCTTGCTGGAGGTCCTGAGGCCAAGGGAGAGGGAGGAGGAGAGACTGGTGAGGGTCAAGAGTGAAGGGCAGGGGAGGAAACAGGTGTCACTCTCTCAGGGAAGGGGCATGAGGGACAGGGGTTCATGAGACACTTCCTCTTACAAATGCTGAGAGAGGTTGCATTTTGGTCTCAAATGTACATAACACAATGACTTATAAAGCCCTTTCTGGGATGTGATCTTATTGGAAGCTGGTCTTTTTCTTCCTGTTGGTACCACTCTCAGCCTGGCTCCCTCTGCTATAGTCATGTTATTTCTTCCTTTTGTCCAATGCACCATAAACTTTCTTGCCTCAGGACCTGTGCCTTCAGACACTAAGGCCACAAGACATTAAGAGAGTTCCTCAGGCAGAGCTGTGCAGCCTAGATCTGATGCTATACCTTCTGGCTTTTCTATTATACCTGGGTGCACCCTGGCGCCCTCTTCCCTTTAGCAAGATAAGCTGGGAGGGTTTGAGAACTGGTGTGAGTGGGGAGTGTCTGCTGGGGGTGAAGGGGTGGGGTGTGGGGGGTTGGCATTGCCAAAGTATGTGCAAGGTGGGAAGGGAGGTAGGAGGCTGTGGGTTGGGCATGGGGAGGAAGAGAATGCACCTTCATGTGTGTGGGGAGGTATGGGGGTAAGGGTGTAGGAGGAGGGGGTGACATAGGTCAGGTGGTTAGGGGTCTCCAAAGACAAGATATTTGTCTCATTGATCCTTTCACATAGACAGAGTGCCCCAGGTCAGAAGGCGCAGGTGACATGAGACAGGTCCAAGGACCTGGGAAGTAGCCTTGACTTGGTGGGATGACTCTCATAGCAGGGAACCCCAGCCAAATGCACCTCTGGAAGTATTTCCCACTTTGAATTCCAGGCTGATGGAATCCCATGACCCACTCAAGCATTTGGGTGTACAGAAACTGACCAAAGGCCCTCTGAGCATTTGTGGAAAGGGGGCCAGTGTTCTCTGGCTGGTCTCCCTGCAGCTCACAGGAGGGTTGGGGCAACAAGTGAGCTCTGCAGACACAGGGCAAATGCCTGCCTCCATCCTCTCCTCCCACCCTCCCATGCCTGCCGTTGTGACTCCCCTCCAAGTCTAGACCAGTCCATTCATGCAACAGATACGTATTGAGCAGCTGTTATATGTCAGGCACTGGGATACAGAAATGATCCAAACGTGAGTCTTTCCTTCTAGGAAATTAGGAGAAGAGATAAGACAAGAACTCAAGTGGAGGTCATGGAATAGAATGGGAGAGGCACAAAAAGAGAGACACAGAGGAGTTCCAAGGATGTTTGAGAACACTGCAGATCCTCTCTCCCTCCCTTCCTTCTTTTGTTCACCAGATATTTCTTGGGCTTTATTGGGCACAAATGTTTGATGAACAACAGCGTGGGCTCTGATCTCTTCCTAACTCCTTCTCCCCCCCACTTCTAGCCAAGTCTCAACAGGCAAGTTACTTAAAGTTCCTGTGGCTCAGTCCTCTCATTTGGAAACTGAAGATAATAATAGTATCGATTCCAGGAGATCAATGTGAGAATTAAATGAATTAATATACATCAAGTGCTTAGAATGTTTCCTGGCACATAGTCACGCTCAGGGCCAGATGTGAGCTATGATGGTGACAGCTGTGACAACACTGATGCTGGTGGTGTGACAGGAACACAGTGGATAGATGGTGAGGTCCGAGCTCCTGTTGCTTCTGACTGGGGCAAGGGAAGGAGAGAGAAGGAGGAATCAGGAAAGGCTTCCTGGAGAATCCGGCTGTGAACTGAGCAGCTCGGGAGCCGTACGATGGGATCCCAGCTTATTTCAAGCCAGAGCAAATGTTTGGAGGTGGGAAGGAGGGAGTACGTGTGCAGAGAGCGGTTCCTGGGATCCTGTCGAAGAATCATGCAGAGACAGGCCAAGGTGTTAGGAACTTACTCCATCGCCCAAGCCTGGCCCTCACTGAGGCCCTTTTCACGCAGCAGGGACTGAAGATTAATGATGCAGTCAGAGAGCCAATTCTTCATCTGGGACAACTGGTTTAGGACTCACTCACCCTCTTCCTAGCCAGCAAGTATCAACTTAGCTTGTGGGTGACATACTCTGAAAGCGGCTGACTCCTGCACCCCACCCTGCTGAGCCCGACCTAGAAGGAGACTCAGAGCCCCCGCAGCAACCGCCCAACCCCCAGGCACTCCTTTCCCGCCGGCTGCTGGAGGCAGGAAGCCCCTCTTCTCCACAGGAACTGTCCAGCTTACCCCGGGCCACCCTGCCCGGCGGGACAAGGCCTGGATTTCTCAGCTTCCAATGGGCTGCCTCCCTAACGTGGCCCAGGTTTGGGATGGCAGCAGGCTGTGGGCTCAGACTGGCCTGCTGGGTTTACCGCGTAAGCCTCTTTGAGCTTCAGTTGCCTCATTAGAAAACAGAGATAATAATAGCACTGCACAGGCTAGCTCTGAATGTCAAGTGAATAAACACATATGGAGAACGTGGCGCAGAATAGATGCTCAGTCCCTGCCAGCTTGCTTTCCTTTCCTCGGGGCTCTCAGCCTCCTGGGCTCAGCTATTCACCTGCCATCTAAATCGCCCTTCGCTTTCAGATCTGGACATCAGTGGGGGACAAGGGGCTGTGGGCTCTCAGAAAAGAAAGAACATAGCCAGTCATTACATCATCACTCTTTCTTCCTCCAGGAGGCCTGCCGAGGTCGGGGTACCCAGAGCAGAAGTGGCTGCATGAGGTGTGTCAGGGTAAGATCTACCTGGGGTGAAATGGCCAAGTGGGGAACACCATGCCCCATCTTTCCCCTCTGGTGTCCATGCCCAAGGTTTTTTTTGCTTGTTTGTTTTGCTCTTCTTTGGGATCAGGAAGTGATCTAGGTGGTTATTTAACCTTGAGCATTAACTGATTGGAGGGTTTAATCTGCCACCCCTCCCAAAGGCACTTTCATGCGATAGCGCCAACCATCCTAAGGCAAAGTTAACTCCAGGGTGGGTTCTGAAGGCCTTCATGGGGAAGGGCATTTGGGAGTGGGAGGGCACAGAGGGCCGTCTGTGTCTCCTGAGAGCCCCTGGGTTGAGGACTTCCTACACCTGTAAAGGGGGCTGCGAAGGGTCCTGCCTTCTGACGCTCAGCCCGCTCTCCTCTAGGCGTACCTCCTGCCTCGAGGAGGCTGTAAGACGTTGCCTCACAGACCTCCCACCACAGGGAGGCAGCTGCCGGGGTCCCAGCAGCTGCAATCTGAGATCTACAGCCACCTTTGTAGCCAGGCACGTTCCCCACGGGCCATTCCCGCCCTTTGGCTGGGCCCAGCAAATTCTGCAGCAGATTCATTCCTGGGAGACAGATGACTCCTTTATCAGTGCCTGTGGCTTAAGGACTAAGTGTCCTTAGACTGCTTGGCAGTCTACCTGATCAGGTGGACTCGCTCCCTGTCTCCTTCACATGCGATCAGATTACATCACCATCTGACAGCTCTTCCTGCCTCCCCGACTTCCTCCAGTATCACCATGTGGCTTTCTTTCACATAAGCATTCTCCCTAACAAAATCCTTGCACCTTTAATCTTCAGGGACCCACTCTAACCCCCTGCTGCATCCCTTTGCCAGCAATGCCCTATTAATGCTGTGTATCTAAACCCACCCATCTTCAAACAGACCTGGACCACTCTCCAGTAGCTGAGCCCGATGAAAGGTTTTCACCAGGTTTAACTAGGAGATACCATCTTCTAGAAAATTTACAAGGGTCTCAGCCGAAAACCAGATAGAGCAGAGGAATATTTATCCAGCATGTCCAGACCTCATCTACCTTTGACAGATGACAATTCAGCAGTTTAGAAATGTTAATGTCTACAGCACACAATGCTCTACAAACCCAAATAAAAATAAAACCAAACATATGTTGGCTTATGTTATCTTATTTTTAATATGTGATATAAAGTATGACAGGAAACAAAATAATTCGTTAGGTGTATGTGCTTTGTCAAACCAAATAACATAAATATATGGTGTAAGTTGATTAAACAGCATTTGCGAATAATTCCATGCTCCCAGTTGTGAGCCCCCAAGAGACCTCCTGCTACGGTTTCTTCCAAGGGAGCCAGAGGCTAAGGCTAGAAGCAGTGGAAAGTCAGCATGGGGTGAGGGGGAAGCTTCTAGGAAGGAAACCAGAGATGATCTTGGGGTGGGCAGAGCACTGGGGGTTTGACTTAGCCCAGAGCAGTCCCTGGTCACAGAGCGGCAGCCCTGCCCCTATTTCTCAGGCTCTGGTCCTATGCGGAGCGGCCTGCAGATGTGCAGATGCATCACAGGCCAGACAGTAAAAACCTGGCCCCGAGGCCATCTCTTTCTTAGAGTCCCCCTGATCTTCCAGCTAGAAGTGCTCCAAGCTGCCCCCAGCTCACTACCTGGGCCTCGCACGCCATGGACCACTCTCCGTGCTATGACTCTTCATACCTGACTTTCCTCTGATGCTCAGCTCTTAGCTCCTCAAGACCCAGGACTATGACTGGCCCGTCACTCAAGGCTCAGCACCATGACTCCTTTGGTGCAGCTCACAGCCCATGGACAAGCCCAAACCCACCACACAATGCACAGTCTCCCTGCAAGCTTGCTCTGGATTTGCAACTGCTGCCATTGACCCTTGTTCTGCATTTCGGAAATATGGAGAAAACCTGAATATCATAAATGAGAATGTTATTCGGTCTTCTGAGCTGTATTTTTTTTCCTTCCAGCTTTGTGCTATAATGAATTGTCTGGTAAATCCTTGTATGTGGATGACATTCAGACCCATTTAGACTAATAAACTGTTGTTTGCAAATGATACAGTTCCATCTCATTTAGTGAGTGGATCCTATCCTAATACAACTCTTAAGATGGACATTTGATTCTTCAGCAAGGAGAGTGGTACTGCCAGCCTTCCCTTTCTGTTTTTGCTTTTGCTCCTGGAGGCTTCTTGGCCCAGTCCCAAAGCTCAGGAAACTCAGTGATGAAGTCTGGCATTGGGTAATTGCTGGAAAATTCTGCCCTCTGGTTAACACCCCTGCACTTGGGGCTGGAGTGAATCCTAGGAAAACGTACTCCCTCTCGCTCTCCTGCTACAACCTGGAGACGCAGACGGGTGATGAGCTGCCTATGCTTCTAAATGTTGAGATTCCATCAAGAACTTAAGTAGAAGAACCTATTACTTTATGAAATAGGACTGCTCTAAAAAGTTACCATGTAAATCTGACTGTGTTCAAGGGGAAAGATGGGCAGATTCAGTTAAATTGGATTTTAAATGTATTAGTGGCTCTGAGTGTTTGAGGGAACCCTAACTTGATGCTTAGAAGAGACAGGAAGCTTATGGAGAGAAAAATCACCAACCTTGAAAATTCTGCTTGGTTCATTTGTTCATTCACTTAATCACCAAATGAACCTTTGTAGGGAACCAGCTATATGCTCGGCATTATTCCAGTGACAAGCAATACAAAGCTAAATAAGCCACTTGCTGTATTTTTGAAGGCAGGGAATGTGCTCAAGACACAATGTAGCCTGAGTCCCAGAATGCCTAGGTTTATGCTGGGCGTGAGCATCCACCGAAACAGACCAAGGCCCTGTCCTCCAGCTCGACCAGCTGGTCCCCCTGCCTGGTAAGAGCACAGTGATAAGTCCCTGAACTGGCAACGCCTGCTCCTGAGGTCTTTCTGAGCCGTGCCCCTCTCCTGCTGATTTCACCTTGCCTTTATGATAACTATGACGTAAAAACACACAGAGTATTAGGGAGGCTTTGATGGAAGAGAGAAGGCCACAGCGGCGTCATTGGAAAGTTACTCCAAGCGCAAGGGGTGGGAAGAGCTTGCCTTCTTTCAAAGGCACAATCTCTTCTTTCATCCTCAGAAGAGGTTTCTCTCCATTTTCTGCACCTGCCCCTTCTCTCCATCACTTCTCCACTTCTTCTTCCTGCTGCCTCCAACCTGTGGCTCCAGGAAAATCAAGCGTCTCTGAGGTCAACGGTCCATGGCCGTGGAGAAAGCATATGAAAGTGATCCTTCTGGGAATTACAGCCGGCGCAGGGGCAGGAGGCTACTTTACATGTGTTGGCCTCCCAGCGCACGAGACGGCTGCGTTAAGCTGTAACAGCAGCGCTCCACGCCACCAGGCAGCAAATGGATTTCAGTTCCGCTTTAATTTCTAACGAACAGCCATGCCTCTGCCACATCCATCAGCAGGAGAGGATCCTGCCGCATTAACAGCCTTGCTTAACGGCTGCCTCCCTGCTTATCACACCTCATCCTGATTAAATTGTTATATAAAGAGAAATGTTTTTGCAATAAGTATCTGTCAGGAATTTCAATCAGGTTCCAAGGCCAGCGTTGCTGAGTCATGGTTCTTTTCTTCTCAGTTAATGAAGCTTTCATCGGCCCTGGCAGGGGTGAACTTTGGGGAGAAGAGCAGATCGGTTTCGGGAGCACAGAGAGGAGGGGAGAGTAGAACTGTAAACACCAGTGACTGGGTGGGAGCTTTCCGGATTTAGCTGGGAGTCTGGGAACAAGGCAGAGGTCCCTGGAACTCTCTGGGCCTTAGTCCTGGGTCTGTGAAGGGGGAAAGAAAGGTGTGAGCCATGGTGGGGCCCTGCTCTGCTCACTCTGTGTCCTCTCCAGCCTCGTCTCTTCGCTGGCCAAGCCAGATGTGAGATGTCCAGAAGGAAGGGAGCCAGAGGCCCAGGGTCGGGGCGCAGGGTGCTGCCTTGAAAGTAGACTTTCAAGACCTCTGCAAGCACTTACCAGGCCCTCTTGAAGGTACTTTATGAATCATAACCTGTGTGATCCTCACAAGGACCCAACGAGATGGGTCATCTCCACTTTTCAGACATGCAGAGGGAGGCAATGAGGGGACAAAGTGAGTTGACCAGTTTCCACAGCTGAGCCGGGGCAGAGCCAGCATTCACCCCAGCAGCCTGCTGCAGAGCTGTGCCCCGGCCCTTCACAAGATACTGCCCACCTTTGTGGGGTGAGCACCTGTCCGCTCACCTGTGCTGAGTATGTTACAGGATATTAGAAGCTGAAGATGATTAGATGTGGTTCTGGCCTCAGAGGAATTGGTGATACGGTAGGGGCAGGACATACCTGCGAGTGGCTCAAAAACAATGAAAAAGGATACCCTTAAGAGTCAAGCAAACAGACCAAAGAAAGAAACTATACATCTACTTAAGCATCACTGATCTCAGAAAGCAAAATGGCCAGCCCAGCCTTACTCTGTGAGTATAAAAAGACCCCATGGCAGGGGAAGGGGTTTGCACCGGCCTTGTGATCAGATGAGTGAGCTCATTGTCACCTCCCTCCAACGTCTCCCAGGAGCCCAGGGAAGCAGCTATAGACCAGGCCCGTGGAGGGGTGATTGCCCATGGCTGGTGGAGGCTCCAATGAAAGGTGACAAGATTGCAGAAGGAGGGGAAGGGACCCCACCTGACTGCTCATGGACTGTGCTGGGATATCAAATCGATGATGTGTTCTGACCACATAGAATAGAAGCTGAGCATTTTGATTCAGTATGAAATGTTCTATGCCTTCAAAAAGGGAGAAGGAGAAATGAATAAACTTTCCAAGAAACTAATTAACCTGCAGGCAGTTCATCCGGTCTTTCTAATCCAGATATTGGACACACACAATATTGGACACATGGTTCCCAGACAGCCCATCAGGACACAAAGTAGACCAGTTTAATCATTTTCTTCTGACAGATAATTAAGCTGTTTCATTTTATTTTGGTTTATATCATGTTGGGCTCTCCAGGCTCAGTGAGGAAAAGGTTGGCATCTTGCCAGAGAGAGAGAGACAGACAGAATAAAATAAATTATCTCTGGAAGAAAGGAGGCTTCTCCTCACCACACCTTGGTCATCATAGTATAAAAAGTCCATAGTAAAAAGTGTGTTGTAGGAGAGGGGATGGGAATGGGTTTACACAATCTTCAAAAGGCAAAGAGAACCTCAGGCTGAAGAGCAGCCCATGGCCTGGGTACCAGTCAACAAGAAAGGAGATGACTTCCTGTGTTGTTGGATCACAGCCTCACTGGGCACAGTGTCTCCTAGGTTAGCCTGAATCAATAGTCGGAGACCTTGTGGACTCTGGGAGGTTGCAGGCTCCTGCTCAGGTGGGCAGGTGGCCCTGTCTGTCCTCCAGGAGGGCCCTGAGGCCCAGAACTCGGGGCTGGCCCCACTGTTCTCTCACTCTCCTGGCCCTTGAGCTGGACCACCTCAGCATCTACTCTCTGCTTTGTCTCCTACATACCTTGCAGCCCTGCCAGGTATCCCCGGCCCTCCTGACTTGCTGTCACTTCATAGCATCTCTGCAACCCCAGAGCTTGAAGTCTCAGTTTTCTTATCCAAAAAATGGGGATAGTAAAACCTATCTTACAGGTGCCTGGGACGATCCTGTGAGATAAGGTACCCAACCTGCTTTGTAAGGAACCCACCACGAGTGCTCAGGATTGGCTGGGATTTTAAGTCATATCCAGGGTCACGCCCAGTTACATCTGCCTCCCAACTAGATCCCCTTCCTGCAAACTCCCTGATGCTAATGTCTGACTGACCTTCCCAAAGCCGTTCTTTTGTCATTTGCTCTTAAGTAGCCACAGCCCTTACTGAAAGCCTGTGGATCAAGTCCAAACTCCCCAGCTGGGCCTCCAAAGCCCCCTCCATGGTCCCCACCTTACCTTGCTAGCCTCCTCTCTGCCAACCACACAACCTGTAGCTGCTGCACTTATCAGCCTGACCTATTTACTGTTCTCCTCTCACACCAACCTGTCCTTCCAATTCAGGAGGAAAGCAATTAACACAAAGGCTCTCATTTTTTATTGAATGCATTGATAATGATAATGGAAAAAAGTAGATAACATTTGTATTTGACCTTACATTTAATAGAATATCTACATACACATGTATCTGTGGGTAGATATGTATACATATACACATATCTATATAAAATGTCACACCTCCTTGAAAGGATGGGTTCAAGTTAACATTTTCTGAACATCTACCAGGGACCGGCTACTGTGCCAGGCAGAACATGAATCTGAAATAGGAAGACATCAGGCTCCGTGGCAGGTCCAGATGTTTCGGGGTCATCACTTCCTCCTGGTACCTGACATCGTTTCCCGTACATGAAACCATCTACCGGTCCCATGGGCTTGGCCAGCCCTGCTCGCTCATGCAAAGCACAGATGCCAAGACACACACGGTTGCACATGGAGGCCCAAGTGCACGGAGTTAACGTGGCATGAATTACTCCAGCGAGGTGTGTGGGTTCCATGTGGCCTGGCCTATCTAGCTGGATTATAACTCTTTGAAGCTTTGCATCTATTACCCTTCACAGGCGGCCGGGCAGCTTGCAATGAAACACACAGTTGCTTTTTGTTTGCCCTGATTCCCTGGCCGTCATCCCCACTGTGGCCATTGGGCTGTGCTCTCAACTCAGACCTCCTCCCTTTGTCCTCCTTTTTAACCACCCCCAGGTCTCTGGCTCTTATGTCCTGGCATTGCCAACCATCAGGGTTAGAAGGGAGCTTGGCTTGGTGTTCACAGCATCTGTTTCCACCTGGCAGCACTAGTTCTGAATGGGTCGCTGTCAGGGAGTGTGAAATCTACAGCTCCAACAGTTGTGCCTGTGGTTCACTGGGAGCGCTGTGGTGGGAACACCCCCGCACAGTGTGCAGAGGGTCATGACCCCTGTGTCAGAGCAGGCTGGGGAACAGAGATGCCCGGTGTGGAGCCGGACAGACTTGAAGGTGAACTTGGACCTGTCACCTAACCTCTCTGAGCTTCTGTTGCATCATCTGTAAAGTTAAAATAATGACTTCACAAGGCTGCTGTGAGGAAATGCCTGTGAAAGAGCAGAGCTCAGCGCCAAGCATCCAGCTATTGCTCAAAAATGATTATTTGTACCTTTGGCAGTTCTTGCCCTGCCCACACCACAGGATTGCCGGGAGGATTTAAAAAGTGCTTTGTAAATTGCAAAGTGTATACCAATGGGAGATACTGCTATGTCAGAACAGGGGTCTGCAAACTTGGTCGGTGAAGAATCAGACAGTAAATATTTCAGGGCTTTGTGGGCCCAACAGTCTCTGTAGCAACAGCTCAACTCTGCCAGCGTAGCAGGAAAGCAGCCACAGACAACAGATAAATGTACCTCAAACTTTATTTACAAAACAAATAGCAAGTCTTCGTTAGCCTGTAGGCCACAGTTAACCAACTCTGTGTTAGAAGATGGGGTGGGGACCAGGGCCCTCAAGCTCTGTGACTGAGGCCCACTCTTTTATTTTTTAATTGAAGTATAGTCAGTTTGCACTGTGTTTTAATTTCTGGTGTACAGCAGAATAATCCAGTTTATATATATTTCATTTTTTTTTTTGGAAGTTCAATTGATTTACAATGTTGTGTTACTTTCTGGTGTACAGCATAGTGATTCAGTTATACATTTATATATTCTTTTTCATTATAAGTTATTATAAGATATTGAATATAGTTCCCTGTGGTATACAATAAGACCTTGTTGTTTATCTATTTTATATACAGTAGTTAGTATCTGCTAATCTCAAACTACGAATTTATCCCTCCCCTCCTTCCCCTTTAGTAACCATAAGTTTGTTTTCTATGTCTGTGAGTCTCTGTTTTGTAAGTTCATTTGTATCATTTTTTTTAGATTCCACATATAAGTGATACCATATAATACTTGTCTTTTTCTGACTTACCTCACTTAGTATGATAATCTCTAGGTCCATCCATGTTGCTGCAAATGGCATTATTTCATTCTTTTTGATGGCTGAGTAGTGTTCCATTGTATATGTATACCACATCTTTATCCAGTCATCTGGCGATGGACATTTAAGTTGCTTCCATGTCTTGGCTATTGTAAATAGTGCTACTGTGAACATTGGGGTGCATGTATCTTTTCAAATTAGACTTTCCTCCAGATATATGCCCAGGAATGGGATTGCTAGATCATATGGTAAGTCTATTTTTAGTTTTTTAAGGAATTTCCATGCTGTTTTCTATAGTGGCTGCACCAAACTGCATTCCCACCAGCAGTGTAGGAGGGTTCCCTTTTCTCCACAGCCTCTCCAGCATTTATCATTTGTGGACTTTTAAATGATGGCCATTCTGACTGGTGTGAGGTGATAACTCATTGTAGGTTTGATGTGCATTTCTCTAATAATTAACGATACTGAGCATCTTTTCATGTGCCTGTTGGCTTTCTGAGGCCTGCTCTTTACCTCTCTCTTTTGCAGGTCCATGTAGAGCATTTGATGTGGATCCAATCCCAGCAGAAAACTTGGAACTGGGAAAAGAGCACAAGAGTGACCTTCCACCCACCTCCCCTTGTCTCGTGAGTCTGCGGGAGGGACTCTTGGGTCAACTGGTCCAGTCACTTGCCCTGGCGTGAGTCCATCTGAACCAGGGGTTGCACAGTCAAATACCCACCAGCAAAAGTGGGTAATAAAAATGCGTGCGGGCTCTAGGTGCCATTCAGTCTATCTCCTACTTTACAATTTTTGGCTGAGGTGTGGGACAGCAGTGTTCCTCTGCTAGGAGAAAGCAGCAGAGCAAGCATGATGATAAATGGCCACGACACTCAAGGTCAGAGACCATAGGGAGTGGTGGAGACTGAGGTGGACTCGACAAGCAATGGCCCATGTGAAAGGCTATGGGGAGCAACTGCTCAGCTCCCAATGAGTGCTGCCTTTGAGGAACTGGGGACCAGTGTTAACGCATCTTCCAGTTTTTAGGACAAGCTATAAATACAAATTTTCTTGCAAAAGCTTCCAGTTCTGAATATTGGATGCATTTAAAACAAACAAACTAAAAGGCCAAAGAAAACAGATCTGGAACATCTAAGGAGATCATTTTGCACTTCTAAGTTTCTGGATCTGGAGAAACAAAAGGTTCAAAGCCTGCTCTGGAGATGCACGGCTGTGCAAGGAAAGGTTTCTAGGGGAGAAGCCTGGGGGTGTTCTGTACCCAGGGTTTCTTAGCCTCAGGATTATTGCTGTTTTGGGCCAGATAATTCTTTGCTGTGGGGGTCTGTCCTGTGCATTGTAGGATGTTTAGCAGCTTCCCTAGCCTCACTCCACTAATGCCCAAGTAGTAACAACCAAAAGTGTGTCCAGACTTGTCCCCTGAGAGGCAAAATCACCTGGGCTGAGAACTCCTGGGTTAACCCCTCCAGAGACCAAGAGACAGGCCTGCCAAGTGATAGTGCTTCAGCAGCGATGAGTGGGCAAATGTTTCTAAATTAGCAAATTTTAATTTAGACCTAAATCTCCATTATTGCCCAAGGCGCGAGGAAAATTGGTGACCGTTTAAAATTAATTGGAACCCGCTGTGAATCAGTGGAGGGTGAAAAGCAGAAAAAGGCTGAATAATGAACTGGACTAGAGTGAGGGGACAGAGGGGCAGGGAAGGTGGGGCAACAGCTGGTGACAGATTGACAAGGAGTCCCGGCTGGCTGGGAACAGGGTGTCCTGCCAGGGAATCCCGCCACCACGCTGTGGCAGCAGCAGCCACTGGAGCCTCAACATGGGACCCTGAAGGGAGATGTGCGTTCAAAGGCCTGGGGCCGGAGCCCAACCGAGTTCCATGGGGAGCAGGACCTGGCAGGGATGGACGCAGGTAGAACAAAGTCCTGAAAATAGGGAGGGATGGTTCCTGAGGCTGATGGGAGTTTCCTGAGACATTCAGACACCTTGGTGTTGTGTGTTACAAAAACTACTTGAGTAGGAGCATCAATTCTCCCTCCGTAGACTCAGAAAACCATTATAAATGCGGGTGATTCCTCAGACCAATGGCTAAAGGTCTAAATGTCCTCAGGGCCAAGCTCTGACTACAGGCACTGGAGGCCTGAACAATTTGAGGGAGAGATGCTCTGATGGAGGTGGGGAGGGGCTGAGGGCAGGCCTGGGGGCACAGCGGCAGGCGTGCCTGAGAAAGAGGAAGGGCCTGAGGAGGGTCCTCTGGAGGAAAAGGCAAGGGCTGAGGGATGTCTTTCATCAGAAGAGTGGGTCTGGGGGCCCTGGAGGGAGAGGCAGGGGTTGGAGGAGGGCAGTTCTACTACGATGAGCTGTTGTCTCAAGACTCCTCTAAGTTTGGATCTCAAGTGAGACCTTAGTAAACCAGAGTTTCTTTTTTTTTTTTTTTTCCTCTTTTTTAAAACAATTCTTTGTTTGTTGGGGTTTGTTTGTTTGTTTGTTTGTTTGTTTTGGTGGGGAGAGGTAATTAGATTTATTTATTTATTTGTTTTCAGTGGAGGTACTGGGAGTTGAACCCAGGACCTCGTGCATGCTAGGCACACACTCTGCCACTGGGCTATATCCTTCCCTCACCTAGGCTTTCCTTTTCTGAGTTTCTTTCATGGACACTTGAGGTCAAAAGAATACAGCTTAGTTTGCCAAGCTGGAAATGTCCCTGAGGTCCTGGCTGCTGGTCACCAAGGGCCTCCCAGGGAGAGGGGGTGGTCAGAGCTCCGGCCGTGGTTCTGGGAACTCAGCAGCCAAAGCTGCCCTCCGAAGCGGGAGATGAATGCCCACATTCCAGCCCTCTAACCAAGTAGGGCAACGAGTAGCAGTCCCATTTGATGGATTAAAAAACTGAGGTACAGAGAAGTAGTGAGTCACTCAAAGCCACCCAACCAGGAAGTTGCAGGCTGGAGAGGAGCCCAGGGGTCCTGACTCCTGCTCTAGGGTCCTTTGCACATTCCACGTTGCTTGTTCCAAGTGAATAGTGCCTGCGGATGCAGAGTTAGGTGAGGGGAGAGGAGCCGAGCTCAGGATTATCTGTGGGGAGTAGCTTGGACCTTACTGGGGTCTGTGGTCTGCCTGGGACACTTCAGCTCTCCTCTGAATCTGAAGACAAGTCCTGCACCCACTGCCCACCGCTCCAGCCTGTACCACGCGGTTGTGACCTTATTTGCCTTTGAATAGACAGGCGTGGTTTTCAAAGATGCAGGCCCCCACCTACCCCAGAAGAAGCCTGTCACCCAAAAATAATTTGAAAAGCAGACAGAGAGAAGCAGATAAACATTCAAAATCATTTATTTATAGCACAGAGCACAAAGCTGTCAAAGAGACTACAGGCAAGCGACAGCCACAGCACCCCCTGGGGGGCATTAGGGGCCTCTCCCACCCCACGGGGCTGCCTCAGAATGTGCCTCCAGATCTGGCCTAGCCTGATCTGCAGAGAAGTAGAAGACAGGGTGAGGTGCCAGGGTGAGGAGGGAAGAGGAGGAGCAAAGAGCATGACCTCAGTTGAGTGTTAGATTAGAGGGCATCAGACAGAGCTTTCTGGGAGATGCCAAGATCCTGTCACTGGAGGGGTTTATGCAGAGGCTGGGACCCCATTCTGGTTTTGCTGGTAGAATCCCTGCTTGGGGCTGGGAGGAGGAATCCCTGCTTGAGGGGGTCGGTGCTTTCTACCTCTGGCTATAGCTGAGAAAGATAAAGTTTTGCTGGCTCACATCCCAGTCTTTCTGGGGGGCTGGACACCTGTGGCTCAAGTCCTCTTTCTACCCACTTTTTAGCTGCATCCCTTGGGGTCCATGGTGTAGAAGTCAGTCTGCATCAGACGCTGTGCACTAGACGACCCCTAAGTCCCCTTCCAGCTCTGAATCTGAAATTCTGGAATGTTCCAGCCTAGCACTACAGCCTTTAGAAAAGAAACATCCAAAAATTGTGTTGCATAAACAACTATCTCAAAGGGACAAAAGGGATGAGAAGCCAGAGAATTTCAGACTTGTATAACAGACAGAATTATTTTTGAAGGAATTTCAATAAGAAAGGTGCTTTTATAGATCTCCATGTGTATTTTGTTAACTGAAAACCAAAAATAATACACTGCCTGATCAAAACTGACAACACCAAACTCAAACGCCACCGAATCGTGAACAACATATACAACCCGACCCAAATCAGCGAAATTCTATCTAGACTATCAAAGTGAACGGCAGCCTGGTTCTCAACCACAGAAGGTCAGCAAACGCTTGCAAGACCCGTGGACTGGCCGGCCTCTGAGACAGACTGGCTCTGCGATTCTGCCCTGCTCACCACCGATTCCTTTCCTCACTCAGGATGATTGCTCCCCATAGCAATCAAGGTAAAACCGATAGCAGTTTGTGAAGGCAATTACAATTCCTAATTGCTCAGTCATGTTACATCCGATTCACTCCATGAAAACTTGCAAAGTGGGGAAGCCCAAACCTTGCAAGGACTGTGCATGTAAGCCCTGGCCCGCCTGCCCGCTGATCTGTGTCACCGACGCCCCGTGTGCCTGGAGCCGTGCCAAGGGAAACAACCGCAGTGGAAGGCAGACATTTCTCAAGGAGCTGAGATTGCTTTGGGGAGAAAGGATGCTTACGTTACTCTTTTGTCCCTGCATTAAAAATGATTTGTTTTGAAATAATTGCAAACTTACTACAAAGCAGTAAGTACAGTGTAAGGAATTTCTGTGTCCTGCACCTTCACCCAGATGCCCTCATTGTTAATGTTTCACTGCATTTGTTCACCCCCACCCCGTGGTGTGTGTATGATGATTTATGTTTACCTATACCCATTATCATTAGTCTTTTCCTAAACCACTTGAAACTGAGTTGCCGATATGATGCCCTATCGCTCCTAAATACTCCAGTGTTTATTTCTCAAAACCCAGGTTGTTCTCCACATAACTACTGTACAACCCTGCAAATCAGAAAATCGACACTGATACAACATCATCATCCAATTCCCAAAATGTGTCCAGATTTCACCGATAGTCCCAACAATGACCCTTTCCTTCCAGGTCCAGGTCGCCAGCAAGGAGCGTGTGCTGCGTTCGTTTGTCTTATCTCTCTAGTCTCCTCTGTCTGGAACAATTCCTCAGTCTTCCTGACTTTCATGTCCTCGATGATTTTAAAGTACCGGCTTTACATTCTCCAGGATGTCCCTCAACCTAAGTCATCTGAAGCTTCTTCCTGGCAGAGTCAGGTCAGGATTTCCTGGCAGGAATACTGCAGAAATGGCACCATGCTCTTCTCAGTGCCTCACGTTGGGAGGGCACACGATGTCCATCTGTCTCCACACACTGGTTGACTCCTTGGTCATGTTGCCAAATTCTCCACCTTAAAGTCACCATTATTACCTTTGCAATTTAGTAGTATTATGTATGATGCCAATATCCTATTTCTCATTTAACTTCTACCTCCCAGCGTCCATCAATGACTTCCGTCTGAATCAGATAACACTATGGTTGTTGCCAAATGGTGATTTTCTGTTTCCATGATCCCATTTTCACTTATTTGGCTTATACGTCAAAGAAGAACTTTTCCTTCTGTCTTATTTTTTGTTTGTTTGTTTATATCGGTGTGGACTTACAGACCCCTGTTTTCTTCAATGGCTTGTATCTCTTACAATTATTAATTGTCTTGAAGCTGAAATTGTCCCAGATTTAGCCAGTGAGGTGATTCTTGGGTCCTTTTTATGTGTCCCAGTCACTCTTTGAGCATCTCGTCTAGGTTTATATCAAAAGCATAGGCAACAAAAGAAAAAACAGACAAATAGGATGACATCAAACTGAAAAGCCTCTGTTCAGCAAAGGGAACAATAAAATGAAAAAGCAACCTACAGAATAGGAGAAAATATTTGCAAACCATATATCTGATAAGGGGTTAACCTCCAAAATATACAAGGAACTCCTACAACTCAACAACAAAACAGAAATAACTGATTAGAAAGTGAGCAAAGAACTTGAACAGACATTTCTCCAAAGAAGACATACAAATGCCAGCAAGTATGTGAAAAGATACTCAACGCCATGAATTATCAAGGAAATGCAAATCAAAGCTACAATGTAATATCATCGCACACCTGTTAGGATGTCTGTTACTTAAAAGACAGAAGGCAACAAGTGTTGGTGAGGTTGTAGGGAAATCGGAACCCTCGTATACCATTGATGGCAGTCTAAACTGATGGAGCAGCTATGGAAGACAGTATGGAGATGCCTCAAAAAGTTAAAAATAGAACTATCATAAAGTCCAGCATTCCCATGTCAGGATATAGCCAAAAGAACTGAAATCGGGATCTTGAAGAAATAGCTGCACTCCCACGTTCACTGCAGCACTATTCACTACAGCCAAGATAAGGAAACAACCCAAGTAGCCGCTGATGGATGGATTGACAAAAAATGTGGTGTATACATATGATGAAGCATCATTTAACCTTTAAAAAAAGAAGGAGATCCTGCCTTTTGTAACAACATGGATGAACCTGGAGGGCATTATGCTAAGTGAATAAGCTGGTCACAGAGGAACAAATACTGCATAATTTCATTTATATAGAAGTATCTATAATAGTCAAACTCACAGAGGAAGAGAATATGACAGTGGTTGCCAGGGCTGGCGGTGGGGATGGAAATGGAGAGTTGTTCAATGAGTGTGAAGTTCCAGTTCTGCTAGAGGAGCAAGTTATGGAGACCTGCTGTGCCACGTCCTAGAGTTAACAGCGTGGTAATGTGCACCTCAGAGTTCATTAAGAGGGTAGATCTCATGCTAAGTGTTCTTTCCACAAACAAACAAAGGAGCACAGGGGAACTTTGGGGAGGTGCTGGATATGTCTGTTACCTTAATTGTGGTGATGGTGTTTGCATACGTCCAGGTTCATAAAACTGTACACATTAAATATGTGCAGTTCTTTGCAAGTCAATTGTATCTCAACAAAGCTGTTTAAAAAATAGATTTAAGTAAATGTTTAAAAAATAGATTTAAGTAACTGTTACTCCCCAATACATCTTTATCCTTCACAGCCTTTGCTTGGCAGGGCACTTTGGATATGTCAGCTTGAACTATATGAAATTGGCTGATACTCGATCATTTTGAAATGTAAAGATGGTGTTTTATATGGATCATCCTAATGGCTCAATAAATGAATGATAAAGGGTATTTATTTAAAATTTTTACTTAATCAGTTGAATCAACCAATTCCAGCCTAGATCTCTTTTTGAAAGCCAGACTGATATATCCAATTCCCTTTGCGACATTTCCTCTTGGGTGTCTAATAGACATCTCAGAGTTGATGGGCCCGCAATGAAATTCTTACCCTAGTGCCCATCCTGCGCTCCTTGCTACTCTGCCTTTATCTCAGTAAATGACAACACTATTCTTCTTTCAAAGGAGTCCTCACATCCACCATTGCCAGTTCCACCCTGGTGTAAGGCTCCATCATTTCTTACCTCGTCTCCCTGTTGATTCCTCTGATTTCGTTCTTGGTCCTCCACTTCTTGTCATCTCTTCTACACTCAGAAGCTCAGGTGATTTTAAAAATGAAAACCAGGCCATGACACTCCTCTCCCATGACCTGGTCTTGACCATGTCCCCAGCTCCCTCTTCTCCGGGCTCCCTCTCATCCACCTGCATCTTGTCACACTGACTTCTTGACCTTTTTTAACATGCCAGCTCCTTCCTTCCACAGGGCTCTCCTGACACTGCTAACCACTCACTTCATTCATGACTCTGCTCACTTCTCAGCTCAAGAGACCCTCCCACCTCAATAGCCTCCCCGACTACAGTGGGAAGAGATTTGCCTCTAACTTGCTGAGCAACATCACTCCCCCGCTGGTGTCCAGTACAGTCCCTGGCACATGGTAGACCCTCAATAAATAATTAATGAATTAATTCATTGCAACTGGGCCAGAGACAAGGGAAGCTGGAGGTGGAGGAAGCATTTCAAAAGGCGTTAATACATGATTTCCAAAAGTGATACATATTTAACAAGGAAAAGATAGAACCAGTAAGTCCTGTGGTGGTACAGAAAAGGGTGCTTTTGGAAAACTTCCTGGCAAAGATGGCATTTGAGACGGTCCCTAGAGGGCCAGGATTTTGACAAGCCAGGAAAGTACAGGAAAGAAATTGGCAGGTGTGGGGGAAATCCCAGAGCTTTTCTGTATGGCCTGAATGCAGTGTGCACTGTGGAAACCAGGCCAGCAAGATGTCCTGGGGCACCAGCTAAGAAGTGGGGTGCTTTGTTCTTTGATCAGTGGAGACCCTCTGAAGAACTATAAATAAAAAAAAGGAAACCAGCATTCATTGTGTGCTTCCTAAGCAGCGGGCACCAAGCTAGGCAATTTCACATTTGATAGTCATGACCTTGTATTATATTGAGGAAGAAAATGACCCAGAATCACTTCAGATAGTGTCTGAGAGTGGTAACTCTAGCGTCAGTGTGCAGGATTGATTTGTCAGGAGGGGCTTGTAGAAAGGAGACCAGTCAGAAGGCAGGAAGTGATGCTGGCCCTACCAGGGACATGGCCATGGAGGTAGTTAACATACGCAGCTGATTATATAAACACATTATATGTGTGTGTGTGCGTATTTATTCAGATTATCTATTTGATGTCTGTTGACAGCCAAGATGAGCAATTTAGCAACAGTGTAGAAAATGCAGACAGTATAGAAACTTCTAAAATAAAAGTATTTTCCTCTCTTGCCCATCCTTCCAGTCCCTCTCCCCAAGCTAACCACGGTTCACACTGTCTCATGACTCTGGAGTGAGAAGGAAGTGATGATGTCACTCAGACGTGGTGACGGTGAAAGGGGGGCCCAGAGTGAAGGGGGGTGAAAGATGTCTCTGAGGTTTCCATCTTGAGTGACTTGGGGATGGCAGTGCCATTATCTGACCTAGAGAATCAAGGGGCAGAGCTGCTCCCCGAATGTGGGAGTCTGTGAAGGAATGCATTCTGAGTTGTTCATTCTTCTCTCCCTCCTCCTGTGGCCTCTCACCTGTAAAACTGTCGTGATCAGAAAAGGGGCCATTATTCAATATCTTGTAGTAACTTACGGTGAAAAAGAATATGAAAACGAATATATGTATGTTCCTATATGACTGAAGTACTGTGCTGTACACCAGAAATTTATGCAACATTGTAAACTGACTATACTTCAATAAAAATATTTTTACAAAGGGGAGGTCATTCCACTTGCCTCACCATGCCCCACCCCTACACTCTGTGTCTCTTGACTCAAGATGGCTTTGAATCTAGAGAAAAAGACCTCCCAGGAGCCCAGGCTGCCCTGGAGGCCACGCCCAATTCTCCTGCTGCCTGCATTTCTGTCCTATGGCAGCAGGAAAGCTGCTGGTGGCCAGGAGGACACCAAGTAAGTGAGTAACTCTCTTCTTTTACTTCTATGTAAAGAAGGCCTCTTACATTAAGAGAGTCATAACCTCTGCCTACCCACAAACATCGCCCGGGCTACTGGCCATTGCCCCACAAGTATGCACAGTCGATCCTTGAACAACACGGGTTTGAACTGGGTGGGTCCACTTACACGCTAATTTTTTTCCAACAAATATAGGATCTATACTTGTAGAACATCACGTGCCGGAATTGTATTGAAGTGGACAGCCGATGCTGACATAGACATGAGGTGAGTGATGTTTAATATAAGTATTAATGTGTTAGTTTTTTCACTGTTTTATAGCTTTGCTTTCAAAAAATTATATTAACATGCAGTATGCTTCTCTCCCTCATAATTGGAGACTGTGTATCAGCCTATCATCACAAGTAAGTAGTTTTTTTTTAAGTAACAATGATTCTAATACTGTATTATGAATATGACTGTAACACTGTATTCCATATAAATTTTTATAATGATTGATTCATTTAGCATATAGGCTAGTCTACCATGAAGCAACCTTATTGATTACACTAAGGCAATTATAGTGCAGCTTCTTTGTTATCAGTGCATGAATCATCATACTTGTAAATAAATACCAGTTTCTTTTTGACACTCTTTTCATTCTTGATATCCAGTGTTAGTAATTTGAATAACATCTACAGCATCTTGTACCATATGAGACAATATTGATGTAAGGACAGACAATTCATCTCTTAAACAGATGACATAAACTTACTGTATTGATAAATACAGTACAATACTATAAATGTATTTTACTTTCTTAACATTTTCTTTCTACTAGATTATTTTTATTGTAAGAATACAGTCATAATACATAAAATATGTGTTAATCAACTGGTTATGTTGTCGGTAAGGCTTCCAGTCAACAGCAGGTATGAGTAAAGGTTTTGGAGAGTCAAAAGTTACATGTGGATTTTTGACTGCACGTTGTTCAAGGGTCAGTGTGGTATTTATAAAGTCCACACACACACATTATATTAGTCAGAGAAATAGAACACATAGGATGTGTGTGTATTATTTATTTATTTAATATGAGGAATTGGCTCACTCAGGGATGGAGGCTGAGAAGTTCCAAAATGTGCAGTCAGCAAGCTGGAGACCCAGGACAGCCAATGGTGTAGCTCCAGTTTGAAGGCTGGCCAACTCAAGACCCAAGGAGAGCCGATGTTTCAGTTTGAGTCTGAAGGCAGGAAGAGGCTGATGTCCCAGCTTAAACATTCAGGCAAGAAGTTTCCTCTTACTTGAGGGAGGGTCAGGCTTTCTGTTCCATCCAGGCCTTCAACTCAATGGACGAACCCCGCCCACATTAGGAGGGCACTTTGCTTTATCTTGTCTACCAGTTCAAATGTAAATCTCATCCAAAAATACCCTCACCACTGACACACCCCGAATAATGTTTAACTAAATATCTTGGCACCCCATGGCCCAATCAAGTTGATGCATAAAATGAACCAGCACACCTATATATATATATACACACACACACACACAGGCCAATATACATGTGTACGTATGTATATATATATTCATATTTATACTTTCTTTGGCCCATAGCAAATGAAGATACAAACATTTGGTTTTTTAAATCAATTCAGCCTGAAATTCAAGTTTGCCTTATGAAAACACTCTTATAAACACTGGTAGACTAGCTTGTGTTCAGCTTCGCTTCAGACTTACACCTTAAAGTTTTCTTGTATCAAGGGATTCATTCTCATGGGGGCCCTTAGCACTTTGATTGCTATCTGCTCAATTAAGTGTTCTTTTTAAATTCCTGGTAGCAGTGAGATGCTCCAGGAAACTGGAGCAGTGAGGAGGCCCAAGGGGGACCGTCTCTGTCCAGCGGTGGAGGCTGCTCCACCTTGCTGCTGTGATCCCCCTGCCCAGGGATTGGGGATATAAGCAGCATCACTCACTCAGTGTGTATTTATTGAGCACCTACTATGTACCCGACATATTCAAGGCACTAAGGGTGCATAGGGAACAAAACAACGTCTCAGCCCTGGTGAAGCTTGCATTCTAGTTGGGGGGGTGGTGGGGAGGTAAACAATAGCCACAGAGAGAAATAAATATGAAATGTTTCTGGTGGTGATAGACATAGAAAAAAATGGAGTATAAGGGAGATAGAGAGTAATGGCAGAGTGAGAGAAAGCTGATGTTCACAGGGTAATCATGCTGATCTTTCTCTCATAAAGAGAGAACTGAAGGAAATGAGCAAGAAAGCCATGAGCTCATGGAGGGTAAGAGCTTATTAGGCAGCAGGAACAGCAAGTGCAAAGGCCCTGAGGCAGAGGAATGCTGGGCATGTTTAAGGAGCATCAGGGAGGTCTCTGTGGCTGGAATGAAGTGAGAGAGAGTGGTAGAAGTGAGGTCAGAGAGGTGGTGGAGGATCAGATCCATAGAGCCTTGTGAGTCTTGGTTAGAACTTAGGCTTCTACGTTGAGTGAGATGGGGAGCCACTGGAGTTTCCAGCATAGCCTGGACATGACACAACCTGTGTTTTTAAAGGGTTACTATTTGAGGGTACACTAAAGGGTGGCAAGAGTAAAAGCAGGAAGACCAGAGAGGAGGCTGTTGCAATGATCCAGATGAGAGATGATGGAGGCTGGGGACATGGGGTTGTAGTGAAGGGGATGAGAAGTCAGTGAAGTTTTGGGAACCAGCTTGCTGGAAAAAATAAAAATAAAAACTCTGATTTTTAACATTTGCCCATTTCTATGGTGTAAATATTCCCACCATGGCTGACTTCACCTTACTTATGACTTAACAACCAGCTCAAAAATTTCATGAATATTTAGCAATCAGTTCCCAACCCACCCCTGTAGGAAGTGTTTGGGTATTTTGAGGATAGACATAACAGGATGGCTGATGGATTCATTGAGGGTTGTGAAAAAGAAGGGAGGCACCCAGAATGGCTCCAGGATTTTTGACCTGAACAACCAGAAGGGTAGAGTTGTTCTTTATTGAGATGGAGAGGAATATAGGATGATCCGGTTAAAGTAGGAGTATCAGGAGCTCTGTCCTGGTTATGGTGTGGTTATCTGCCATTTGGCTTCCGAATAGAGATGTGTAGCAGGCAGAGATTAGAGGAGAAGTCTGGGCGGCGTGTGAAGGGAAATATACTCTCTTTTTTTGAAAGGGCTCCCCGTGCCTCGTTTCTGCACAGTGGATTCCTGTCCACAGCCTATGCCTGCACCAGGGAACCATTGGGAGCTTCAGCTTAGAGCTTCCAGCTGTGGCTGGGGGTTCTGTCAGTGGACCACCTGGGAGAAGACAGCAAAAGCAGCAGATGCCTTGGTTCAGGGAGTGCCCAGCACGGGGCGAGATACTATGTAAATGAGACCCAGGCCCTGCCCTCAAGAAGCGTAGTGTATATTCGGGGGAGATAAATAAGTGTGGGATACAAGACATTGTAGAAAAGGTATAGGTTTGCTGAACCAACTCAATTTTTCACTCTATTTGAGGGTGAGGAGAGAAGGAGACTATGTAGTCGTCACCTGGACTCAAACTGAGTCCCCAGCCCGGGAAGCATCTTCCTGGGGAGGTGAGGAAAGATACCCGAGGCTGTGGGTCTATAGGAGCAAACAATATGCGTGCTCAGGGATAATGGTCATAATCATAACAACAACATTTACTGAGCATTAAAAATGTCCCAGGCATGGGTATGTCTAAGTATGTTACATGTATTAAACCATTTAATCCTCAGAATCACTTTAAGAGGTAGATACCATTATCATCCCATTTTACAGACGAGAAAATCAAAGTATATGGTTCGACAGCAAGTAAGTAAAAGAGAGAGAACTCTAATCCAGGTAGGCTGACCCCCCAGCCCTCGCTCTTGGCAAGTAGGTAAAACAGAAAATGGAGGTGTCCTGGATGGAGCACCAAGTTTGGCTGTGCTCAGGCAGGTGGGGCTGGGGAGCAGAGGATGCTGCCAACCCCCCTCCCCAGGGATTCCCCTCAAGGAGTTTCATCTTCTTAGATCCATTCTGTGACTTTGAGCTCTGAATCATCATTTTTTAAAGACCGCCCATTTTTTAAAAGAAGGCATGAATTTGTTCAGTTTTACTCTTCGTTTTTGGATAACATACAGAAGCCACTTAGAACTTAATATTAACAGTGTACATCGATGTTGGCCCTGCTCTAAGTGGCACACGTCACAGCTCAGCTGTCTGCAAACTCTAAATGTTAGATGAGCTTGATTCTTCCCAGCAGTGGAAGCCGGACAAATCAATGAGAAGCCCTTCCTTCTTCAGCTTAGAGGGTGAGTCTCAGGATCATCTAGTGGTAAGTATATCAGAGAACTTCTCCCCACTCCTGTCCCCCTGCGTAGCCACAAACATTAGCCCTGAAGCCTGGCAAAACCTGCCACGTGTCTCAGCTTATCCACCTCCCAAGGCACCGACGCTCCCTAGAACTGTCCATCCTTAAAAGGATGTAGGGATGGTTTTGAGGACCTTACGGTCACCTGACGTCTCTGGCCAAGTTGCCGCTTCCTCCCGGCCACGCCACCAATGCTGGTGGTTGTACTCCTCTTCTGTGTCGCCCTCCTTTCCTGCTCTTTCTCCGTCGCTCTTTCTCTCTCATTTTCCAGTGCCTGCTGCCTCTGGTCCACCCCCCTTATCTTTTCAGCTCTTCCTCATGGTTACACACGTCCCACTCTGGTCCCACTTTGCTCTGTTTCCGGCTCTGCTCTCCCTGGCCTGGAACCATTTCTGATCTCTTCTGCTACTGATCTTTTTCTTTTTTTAATTGAGGTATAATTTACATACGGTAAAGCACACACATGTTCAAGGACAGCTCGGTGCATTATGGTATATGTATACACCTCTATCACCACCACCAGATCAAGATGCAGAGTATCTCCAACACCACAGTGGACTCCCCAGGGTCTCTTCCCTCACTGAATGGGTGACCACTGTTAAGATTTCTATGACCTTTCTTGAATTTCCTCTAAATGGAATCAGACAGGATGTCATTTCTAGCTCCTTAGCCGTGGCGCTGCTGAAAGGAGGAATTGGATAGGAGGGAGGCCTGGTGGGGATCTGACTCTTCTTGGAGGCCTTCAAGAAGGACTTGTGTCTAGAATTGCCCTGGCCCCCTGTGGCCTGGCTCATGGGGAGCCAGTAAGAGTGAGCTGGGTTCCTGAGCCTCTAGACGCCCATCCCTGGTCCTCTGTGGGCTGAGTCAGCTCTAGGGGAGGTTCTGTTACATCCTTGACAAAGCTGCAGAGATCCCTGCCCATCCCAGATAGCCTCAGCTTCCCCTCTGCACCTCCATAGAATGTTAGGTAGGTAAAAGATCTCCCTGTCTAATTTTTAAAATGAGAAATTCAGACCCACAGAGGGGCTCAGCTGGGACCAGAACTCAAGTCTGCTGAGCCCATCCTGTGCTCCTTCCATTGCCTTTAATCTCCATGGCTTCATCACCTAGATTTTAAGGCAGCTCTGCCTAAGCCCTTCCTCCCCTGGCACTTTCTGCTGATCTCAGAGTGTATTTCCCACTATGGCCAGCTTCGCTGCTATAGGTATTTAGGTACGTAGCTCGACCTGTTCTGAGGTAGGGCACAGGAATGATAGACACCCCTAACCAAAATTTTACTTTGCCTTTGTAGGAGGGCAAAATTTACCATCCTCAAATGTGTCTCTTGGGCACGCAAATTATTTTGAGCTGAGGACAAACAAGGAAGAACCTTTGATCTTCTCCCTAACTGCCTCAAAGTATTTAGAGGACCATTCCAGGAAGGGAGCTAACACCGTAGATAACTACACAGTTGACCCTTGAATAACAAAGGATTGAACTGTGTGGGCTCATTTACATGCAGAATTTTTTCAGTAGTAAATACTACAGTATAGCATCACCCGCAGCTGATTGAATTTGAGGATGCAGAACGGTGGACACGGAGGAGACACAGAAAGGGAGGGCCGACTGTAAGCCATATAAGGACTCTGCACTGTGCAGAGCATCGGCACCCCGACCCCCTGCATTGTTCAAGGGTCTGCAGTAGTACAAACTAAGTGTGTGGACTGGGAGGAGCCCAGCAATGTCTGTTAGAATTCCTCTCTGGGTCCCATTGTCTCTGCAGGGCCCCAGCACACATTTATTTACCAGACATCTACTTTTCCATCTCCATGTGAATTGCCTCCCCCTTTGAGGTCCCAAGCCCCTATCCCCCACCTCCCCTTTTGGCTTTAGCTGAAGATGGTATTTAAGGTGCTGATATCTGCAATTTGGGGTGTTCCTCAGTTTTCCTGGGTCTCTCTCATGTATACGTGTTACTAAACTTTAGTTTGGTTTTCGCCTGTTAATCTGTCTCATGTCAACTTAATTCTTAAACCAGCCAGAAGAACCTATAAGGGTAGAGAAAAATTTCTTCCTCCCAACACCATCCGATCACTGAAACCTGAAATTCTTTTCATGAGCACCATGCCCTTCGTCCCACCCGGAGAGAGCAGGCTCAGATGCAAACATCCTTGGCAGGGGAAACACCTTCACGTCACATCATTTGTTAATGATGGCCTTTCATTCATTTCTTTCCCCAACAGAAACCTGTAAGACTTACCAGTCATTGACACCAGATCTTGGAGTGAGTTGAAGACCACGGGAGGGACAAGCCAGATGGCCCTGGGAACTGAGGAAGGAGAGGTAAGATCACGAGAGGGGAGAGGAAGAGGGCACAGCGAGCATCCATGGAGAGCTCCTCCCAGCTCCCAGAGTGGGCCCTTTCCCGCAGCCTCCCTCAGACCCAGGTGGGCAGTGTTACTGACCTAGAGACCTGTAGACCCGCGATGCACGACGAGGGCTGGGGTCAGGGTCTGGGTCTGGGAACAGGCACCCAGCCCAGAGCTGCCCTCCACTCAGTACTCCCTCCTCCCCTCTGTTGTCTGAGATCCTCTGGTCTGATGGGGAAGATGGTCTCACCACCAAGGAGGATCCATCTGGCAGTGAGAACTCACACCCAAGAGTGAGCAGCCCTGGGCTGCTTAGAAATTAGGTGCGTTACGTATGCGCAGGCGCACGTGGCAGGAACCAGCAGAGCCCCCAAGTGCTGAGGCTAATTAGCTCACATGTGCCCAGGCGTGTGCTGGCGCCACGGGGCAGGAAAGCCTGAAAGAGAGGTTTTATGCTGCCCTCCTTGGTATTTGAGTGAGGGGCTGGGCTGACAAGCCCGAGGCTAATCAGCTATCTGCCCCCGGCAAACAGAGCCGCCCAGGAAAAGCCCCGTCGTGGTCCCTGCACGGCGGCTGAGATGAGATCAGGTGTGGCTCACTCCCCCATCTCCCCAGTGGCCTCCCTGTGCCTGTCCCACTCTACTTTCACCATCTGGCCCTTCCTGCTCAGCAGAATCATTGGCAGAAGCGTGTCTCTCTGTCACGCCCACTCTGGCAGCCCCTGACTCATGCAGGCCCCTGCTGGGTCACTGCTTGGCCCTCGCTGGCTCCTGGGACATACTCAGTGGGCCTAGAAGGTGAAACAGCCCCCAGTACGTTTCATTACCCCAGATCCCATGGTGGAGAAGTGGTGGGTCTGGGACTCAAATCTCCATTTCTGATTCTAAGTCCCGGGATATTTCCGGGGATAAAGAAACTGGGCCCTGGTGGGCAGTCAGGAGTGGGGGAGGCACTCTAATCTAGGGCTTAGGGGGCCCCGCGAACACCAGGACCTGTCTCCTGCGAGCCTCGAGATCACATACAAGGTTCTGGGTACTGTTTTATCTTTGGCTCCTTTTGGCCTCGCTGCATGGGGCATCCGAGCTGATTTTGAGAGGCTTGTGTGGGAAGGGGGCTGGGGGTCTGGGTGGCTGAAGGGAGCTGTGAGAGAGGGGTATGAAGATGGATGAACGTGAGCAAGCGAGTGATGAGGTAGCTGCTGGAGGGAGAGGAAATCTGGGGAGCAAGCAGAGGGGTGGTAAAAGGGGATGTTTGGGAAGTTTTTGCCTATGATGTGCAATGTAATCCCCTCTGTCCACAGAGGAGCAGGGTGGCCAGAGGAGGTCGGTCCAGGGCCATAGAAGTTTCTCATGTGAGGCTGGTAGCCTAGCTTGTCCCCTGTCATTGCCCTGCCCCGTGCTCAGCCTCTCCTCTTCTCTTTTCCAGGACTCAAGAAATCACCTGCCTGTGATCTCTCCCCTTGGGACAGCATCTGACACATTCCTCTGGTGGTTTCAAGGTGAGATGAGGCCTGGGAAGAAACCAGAAAGATGTTCCAATGCCCTTACAAGTACAGATTTAAAAGGAGAGGCAGGGCATGCCACAGATATGAGAAGGAAGGAAGATGGCTGAGTGCTCCTGGACTTGGCTTTGCTGATTTCTCATCAGCTTTGGAGATGGGGAGGAAGAAAAGAGGATTTTCTCCATCCTCCTTTTTCCAATAAGCCCTGGAACCACTCAGAGTTTGAGTATAATCCTTATTGACTCCATCAGCCAGCAGTGGGGGGAGAGAGAAGTCCGTGGAGCCAGGACCTTGGCTCTCCATCCTCTCAGAGCCCCTGGCCTGCATCCCCTCTCCCTGCTGCTCTCCTCCGAAACCATGGACTCCAACTGCCTGAGTTAGAGAAAGGAGTGGGACTCAGGCTCCGGGGCCAGGCAGTGGGTTGGAGGGACGCCCAGGTCCTGTTTGTCTTTTCTCCACCTTGGCCGGAAGCCAGAGAGGAGGCTGGTGGGGATGCGGGCACTTGAAAGAAGGCCCTGGAGCCAAGAGCGTCAAACAATTGCTGAAAAAGGAAACCACAGTTTTATTTATCCCTCAAATTAGGGGGTTTCTTTGTACATTTACATCTATTCTTGGCTCCAGAAAAATTTTAAAAAGTATTAGACGAAATGCAGAAGTGAGTTAAGGCTCGGTAGAAACCGAGGGGACCTCTAACAGTGCATGCAGAGAGCTGCCTTGCCTGGGGTCGTGCTCTTCTGAGAGTGGTCCCAGCCAAGGGCTGATGGAGTTGGGGCAGAAGAGCCCCGCCTTTCCAGCCCAGCTGCAGGAAGTCTTACCTCTACCGCTGCCTGTGGGGTCAGCCGAGGCCATCATCCGTGTGGAGGGAGGGTCGACTGCTCCCTCTGCCTCCTCCTTTTTGCTGCCCCTCCCTTCCACTGCTGTTGATACCAAGGGCCCTCTTCTTGACACATCCTATAAGATGAACTCCATCTCAGAGTTTCCTTTAAAGGCAGCCTAACTAGCCACGTAAGATCATTGGGATTTGTAATAAGTACAAGAAAGGAAATAAATAAGGCTGGTGACAGGAGCGACTGCAGGGGGAGCGGAGTGGGGCTGGGGGTCTCCTGGAGGTAGGGTGGCTGAGGCATGTGGGTTGACACCAGAGAAGGAATCGCTCTTGTGAAGAGCTGGAGCCAAAGCTTTCCAGGCAGAGGAGACAAAGGCTCCGGGTTATCACCGGGCCTGGTACGCATGCTATGTGAGAATGGAGTTGGAAGAAGCTCTCCAGCAGAGGGACTCTGTGGGTAGAGGCATGAAGGTGAACTGGTTATTTCTGGGCATAAGATAGAGGGAACAGCCTAGTCCAGGAGACAACATAGACAAAGATGTGGAGGTGAAAAAAGAATCCACTGTGGCTGGAAGGTTAGATTCACCAGCAGGACTGCAGGAAAGGGGGTTGGAAAGACAGGCTGGAGCCAGGGTTCATGACCACTCCCTCTTTTGTGTGGGGTGTGTGTATGGGGTGTGTGTGTGTGTGTGTGTGTGTGTGTGTGTGAAAAGGGAATGTGTTCTGAGACAAAAACAGAGAGCTGCGTTGAGGTGAGCTTGAGCGAGGGGAGACGAGTCCGGGAGACCAGTTGGAGGGCCCAGCAGGAGTTTATATAAAATCCAGTGACAGCTAGAATATGACAACGGCATGGGGCGTGGAAAAGGAAACCAATCTGAAAAATAATATGCAGATCTCAGATAGAAGGCGGCTTATTGGGGCTGCTGGGAGAAGGAGAAAAGAGGCATTGGGTTTCCTGGTTTGGATGCCGGGTGGTCCGAGGGTACCCAGGCCAGAGGCACAGGAAAGGAAGCAACTTTGCTGGGTAGAGGGGAGGAGGGGTGGGGAGAGTAGAGGAGGGATGGGTAGAGGGGGACCCTGAGCAGAAGGGAGGGCTAGAGATAAGACCCAGTGCTTCTTCATCTTGGTGATAAAGTGAGGCCGTGAAGGGAGGCGAGGTCCCCCGGGCCAGGCACCCACGAGTTGAGCAGAGAGAAGACCCTGCAGACCTAGGGCAGGAAGCCCAGGAGCCAGCCAAGAAAGTCTGATCCACTGTGGCCAGCAGTTTCTGGGGGGAAGCCAAGAGAAAGGGGCAGGGAGAGTCAGACGCAGCTGCTGCAGAGGGACAGGTAGCATCGAAGAGGGAAAAATATCAGCAAATAAGAGGTCAGGAGTGACCTCAGTGACTGCAGCGACAAAACAGTAGGCTGGGGTGGGGGAGGTAGAGCCAGACTGCCAGTGATGGAGGGTGGAATGGAAGATGAAAAGTAGACATAATAAAATAAATTACTCTTCTGATTGATGATTGATTGAGCAGCTACAAAATGCCAGAGAATATGTTAGGCCCCTTTTATCCACAAAAATTAACCCATCCTCACAAGAAGCCTGCAAAGTGAGTAAGATTTTCATCATCACTGTTTGTCCAGCTTGAGGAGACCAGCTCAGAGAGGTTAAGAAACTTGTTCAGTGCCACTCAGCACTAATACATGGCTAGAGCTCATTTCCTGTCTCCCAGTCTTGTGCTCTCGCCACTGTCCCTGGCTGTTTTTCCTTTTAAAGCAAAAGGAAAGGAAGGAGATGGATGAGTTGGTGGCTTGGGGGGAAAGCAGGGTCAAAGCACAGTGTTTTGATTTTTAGGACTGAAGGGATTTAACATTTGAATGGGCTTTTGGGAAAGAGCCTGAGGTGTGATGATAAAGAAGCAGGGAACTATTATTACTATTATTGTTGTCATTATTACTGAAGCAGGAGGGAGTGGAATCAGGTGGGTAGACATGAGCCTGGAAAAGAGTCAGGCCCAGTCTTCCCTGAGCTGGAGGGCAAGGGGAATGTGTGTGACAGACAGACCAAGGGTTGAAATCAGGGGAAGTTTTCCTTTGATGATCTCAGTTTCCTCAGTGAGGTAGGAGGTGAGATCTCTTGCCGAGTCCTGGTCAGTAAATGCACTTATTCAGTACGGATACCCATTCAGAGTAGCTTAAGTACAAGTGGGAATTTTTTAGGAGGCAAGGAAGTCTCTCACAGGTAAAGAGGCCAGGAAAGACAGCTGGGCCTCATGGGGATGCTCTCACCATCTCTCCGGGACCACATGGCATCCCATCTCTACTCCTCTCTGTGCACCTGCCTCTCTCTGTCTCTCTCTGCTGGTCTGCAGTCCTTTAGCCTTGGAATCCAAAGTGGACTAATCAGAGCCTCTGTATTCTAGCTCCTAATATTCAGGAGGTGGAATCTAATTGGTTCTCAACTTGGGCAGGTAACCATCCCTGGTCCAATCAGAGGTAGACAGGGTTTGGGGTCTCCTGAATCTAGGAAGGATGCTGGACACAAAGCAGTGGAGGACGAATATAGCAATAAAGGGCCCCAAGCAAGAAGGAAGGATTGTCCAAGGAGAAAAGAGAGTTGAAGATCGAAAGCTGCCAACATGCTCCTCGCCAAAGATCTGCCAAATAGCCCACTGAGCCTCTCAGGGTGGAAAACCATAACTCACAGTGGAGCTTTCAGCATGGATGCAAGGTTTTTCTCTAGCAACTTTCAAAAGGTTGGGAGTAGAAGTGGAAAAATCATGATGTTGCATTGTCTCACAGTTGGAGGGGACCAGGGAGGTGATGGGCAGGAAGTTAAGAGGGCAAGGGAATTGGGGTTGGTGATGGGGTACCAGAATGGCTTTATCAGGGCTGGCCTGGGAGACGCTATGAGGGGAGACAGGTGGGCTGGGGAGACAGGGAGTGGTTGATACGGCATCAGGGAGGATGAAGATCAGGTCTGGGGAGCACAGGAGGTGGGAGAGCCGTCAGTGGGGTTCTGTGTTTCATCAGGACCACTGGGACTTCTCTCCCAGGCTTCGCTCTCCATACTTACTCTCCACTCTAGACAAGAGGCCATTTGCTGGGCTCTCCTCCTTTCCTTTGAGAAGCATTCTTGATACACAACTTGGACCCAACAAAGGATGCCTCCGGGCTCTGATGGCTGTGTAGCGCAAGGAGAGAGGAACAAGATCATTATCACTGTGTAATACCCTCAGAGGCGTGGAGACAATCCATCACCGGGAGAGACAGCATCTTCCCTGCCCTCCTCCCATCGAGGGGAGTTGACATGGTTTCATGTTTGGTGTCCTTACCCACCTGCAGAAGACCATCTCCAGGGGCCCTCACTCTCTGCATCCTGCTGACACTGATTTCCCAGTTGTGTCCCCTGGAGCATGGGAGGCTGATTAATAGAAAGTTCCCCTGTTGAAGGGAAAGTCAAAAGCATGGGGGCTGCAGTGTGCAGAGCTGCGGCGACTGAGAGCAGCTTATGATGGGAGAAGCGTGCCCTGCATGGGCTCCTGTGAGAAGCAGCCTGATCTGCAGCAGGAGGAGCGCTTTAAGACAGGCGGGAAGAGCAAGCACAGCTAGTTCTGGAAGCCCACTCTCGCGAGACTTTGGAGACAAGGAAAGGCCTATACTCTCCTCCTGTAGAGTCTAAGTCCCTGAGGGCAGGTGTATGCCTGACACGCGCACCTCTATGCCCCTGGGACGGGCCAGCATCTGCCCAGAGCGATGCTTAATGAATGAAACATGGCCTCTCTCTGTGATGTGCTCAGTGGCAGATCTGCTTGGAAGCAGGTGAATAGACTGAAGGCCTCTCTGAGACCTCTCCTCATCCCCTGCTTTCAGGCTAAGGACTCTCAACTTGTGCTGGAGCTTTGGAGAAGAGCCTCTGCTCTGTAGGCCAAGGCTGCGGGGTGAGGGCTCCCAAGGGAGCCCCTGTCACTGGTCCAGAGTGCTCGATCCAGAGGACGCCCTCTTGGAAGGAGCATCTGCAGGGAAATTGCCCTTTCTTAGGGTTAAATAAGGAGCAAGAGCCTCAGTCCAAGTGGGACAAACTGGGTCCACTCTGGGAAGATTGTCCCTGACTGGATCAAAGTTCTAGTGTTTTCCATTCATTCATTCATCACTCATTCATTCATTCATTCACAAATTTTACTGAGTACCTTCTATGTGCCAAGCATGGTTCAGGGGATCAGGAAAACAGTGATGAACAAGATACAAAAAGCATCTCTCCTCAAGGAGCCTTCAGTAAGGTCTTGAGAGTTTTTTGGATGCAAAACTAGAGACTCACTCAAGACTAGATAAAACGACAAAGAGGGATTTATTGAAACGATGCAGGTGTAACTTCTGCCAATGGAGACAAGAGGCACGACTGAGACCCAGGAGAGGCTGATGTGGGGACCTGCAGAATCAGCCCCCGGGTTGCTGTTGAGGCTCTTGAGGATGGACGAGATCTCTCTAGTCCTTGTAGCCCTGCACACTGCTTCAGGCCTGCAGTGGCAGAAGAAGGTTGCCCCAGCCCTGCCCTTGCAGGATCCTTCAGTTCTGGAACCCCCAAACCAACCCTCTCACTCTCTGTCCTGATACTTGGTCCCTTGGGTTCAGATGTCCACCTATGGTGCAATCAACTATGGCTGGGGAAGCAAAGGACTGGTGGTTCCAAAGGGCAGATGGAGTGAGTGTGGATACAGGGGGGTGTGGAGGAAATCCATCACCTGACTCGATCTCTAATTCAATCTATATGAGTGGTGGCAGCGCCTTTGCTGAGAACGACCCACTTCCCCTGACCCACCAGAATAGAAGCCTGAGACCACCTAAGCCAGGCAAAAACACTGAGAAGGAAGCCCCACCAAGGTAGACTGAGGCCTCTTTCTTCTGCCTTTCAGCCTGGGGAATTGTTCCATAATTAAGGGGCCGAAATGATGAATGCAGACATAAAGGAATCCCCATACTTCATCCTTATTGTCGGTGAATTAGCAGCATAACACATCATGTTTTATTATAATTTTATAATAATTACAGTTATTACTGAATTCATGTATATGGAAAAGGCAGAAATATCACTGTATTAATTTGTGAGGCCCTTAAATAGAATTTATTGAGCAATAAGTGAATTCCAACCAGTTGGCATGAAGCAGAAACTTTTCCCCAACACAGGACTCTATGAGCTGTCATGAAACTTAAATAGCTCACTTCACATGGGATCAGGCCATCTGCCCCAGTTATTGCCTCCTCCTCCAGGCAGCCTGCCCTGATTCCGAGGTTGTATTTAGAACTTCTTTCTTCTGAGCTGAGCCAACACCCACACCTCCCTAGAATGTCTCAAAGGTCACAAATGTCAGGCTGAATGTTGAGATGAACATTTTCCATTTGCATTGGGCTTCTGAGATTTCCAAATATGATCATAGACATGACCTTTCTGCTTGAACAAATAGAAAACTCTTTTGAAAATAGAGATATATAAGCATCAGGGCCATCAATAATTGATTTTACCTTTGGTAGCTTTTGTTGCAGGGAGGGGGGGCTGTGACAAAATGATGTAATGCCAAAGCCCAGGCTATTTTTAAGAAATGAGTAAGCTCTTGGCAGTGACCGCATGCAGTCAAAGAGAAGCCCATGGGCACCTGCCGGTTAGGGCTCTAGAAATGAATGGCAAAGGAGGGACAGAGGCAGAGTTGGGGCGGAGGGGTGGTGGGGAGCCAAAAATTTGCTCAGAGGAAAGAAGATTTGGGAAAATTGAGAGAATCACCTACCATCAGAAGGGCTTCTTCTATGTAGGCAGAAATGGACTAGTTCACAGGGCTCAGAAGAGGGTAGAGAAGGAGGGGCCAGAACCAGGATCTAAAAGGAAGAGACTCAGGGCAGATTTCATGTGCCCCAAGGCTCAACTTTCTGGTGGGGAGACCAGTCCAGCAGCCAAGAGGGCAGCCTCTGTAGTGTTGGATTTCCGGAAGTTTGGGAGGCTGTTTGGTTAGTTTACTCAACTAGTGCTTATCTAGTACTCATTATTTACAGGCAGTGTGGGTGACCCAGCCCTGGCGGAGCTCACAGTCAGGTGGGGAAGTCAGATGATACACGGGTAAGCAACAACCCAAAATGCAGTGATTCATGGTTCTGCCTGGGAGATGCTTCTGATCACAGCCATTCATCACTAGGCTCTGGGTAACCAGCAGGTGACTGATGGAAGAGGTCCCCTTTTCGTTGTGTGTGGTGCTGAAAAGTGATAAATATCCCCTCGGACTCCAACCCCAGCTTCGGTGCTAAATGTGCCCCTGCTGTAAATCCCTCTGTCCAGCCAGGGAAATGGGCCACACACAAGCTTAGAGCATCAAGCTACAGGGCTGCGACCTCCTGTGACCCCCTCCAAAGCCTTACCATTGGAAGAAGAGGGAAGAGCATGAGTATAGGGTCCAGAGATCCAGCGTCTGGGTTTTTCTCTATCACTACATGCTGTGTGATCTGGGGCAAATCTCTGCCTTCTCTGAGTCTTGGGTCTTTCATCTTTAAATTGAGAGTCTGGGTCACTAAATTATCCCTGAGATGCTTTCCAAGCTCTAATGTTTTATGATTCTAGACGTATCCCAGGAAGGTGCATAGATCAGGCTGAAGCTGGAGGCCCGTGTTGCAAAGACAGGGTGTCATTCACACATTAGGAGGAGCTCAGATGTGACGACCTACAGGCTTCTTCCAGTTCCAGAAGTCTGTGAATCCCTCCCCTGGGCACTGAGAAACCACCAGAATGCCTCTCCCAGGGCAGAGACCTGGGTTTCACTCCCCCTGTCCTCAGCACTCAATCCAATGGCACCAACTTTGATGGAAGGCAGGTCAATCTAACAGCAATTGATGTTACCACTGGGGTGCCGGGGGGGTTGTTTGATGGGGGTTCTGGTAGGGGTGGTAGAACCAGGGTTCTTGGACACAAGGGAGAGGAAATCATAGCAATAATCACTAAGTATACAAGACATGTGTGATGAGTACTTTCCAAATCCCTTCCCAGAAGTTGCTTTACTCACAGGGAGCCCAGGCAAGGTCTTCCCGATGCCAGCATTGTTTGCTTTTCACTCTGGGTGCTGATTGGAGAAGTGCGTTCAGTGTGTGAAAATTCGTTCAACTGAATACTTAGGCCGTAAGACTTTTCTCTCTGTATATATTCAACGAATTTATTGGACAAAGTTACCTTATTTAATCCACACAGTTGCATGCAATACAGGTACTGCTACCCTCACTTTGCAAAGGCCGGCAGCGAGGCAAGCGCAGGACAATTAAGGAACTGGTCCAAAGCCACAGGGTAGGACCTGGTGATGACAGGCCTACAGCTGAGATCCAGCTGGCTTCAAAGTGGGTGCTTCTCTCTACCACCCCACCCTGCTCCCCTGAACCGTGTGCAGGAGGGTGACTCCTCAGTCACCCTCAACTCCCCCCAGCCACCCTTGCACACACGCGTGTGCACAAAACCAATCCTAAGTCTGAGCTGGAGGAGGGGGTGGAGGGGAGAGCTGGATAAGCACAACCTGTTCCTCAGTGAAGCTTCCAGTTGCTTGTGGAGGCAGGTAGGGCACTGTAACAGGAGGCTGTGCGTGCAGGGGATGGGGAAGGCGCCGAGCACCAGTCTAGCCTGGAACCCACCAGCCTCCGCGTCCTGGGTGCTCTAAGGAGGACCTCCTTTCACAGCCCCCTGGCGGAGGGAGGCCAGAGCTGGGCCCAGGTCTCCCTTAACCCCTCTCTGCTCTCACTGCTGCCAAAGGGCTCCACATCCCTGCTGGCATCACAGGGTGGCGTGACTGGATTAATTAGGCTTTATTAATAGGCGAGCACCTCATGAATTGTAATTAAGCAGACGTGCATCTGGTGGCAGTGGTGGCTGAGGCTGGGAAGTGATTCCAGGAGGCTCTGAGGCCCCATTAAATATGAATTCCCCAGCACGAACAGTCAGGACCCAGTCTGTGTGACAACGGCACATGGACTGTCCTGTTAAACAGAGGCTCTGGGGTCTGAAATGTCAATTTACGCAGTAAGCATGTCTCAAGCCTACTGCGTGCTCTCCTGTCTGAGACACCGCTGTGGGTGTGGGTGCAGAGGGCAGGACAAGCCCGGTGTCCAGCTCTCCCAGGAAGCCAGGAGGCGATACCAGTAGGGACAGACATTTGGGGAACAATCACAAAGAAAGGCTGCTTCTTGAAACAGTGAAAGTCACCCTGCAAACACACACACACACACACACACACACACACACACACACACACACTCACTCACTCACTCACTCACTCACTCACTCACTCACTCACACACACATGACCTCTCTCTCTCTCCCTGCAGCTGAGTAAGGCAAGAGGTCTTTTTGTACCAAGGGGCTACAAGGGCCATGCTGGCAGACAGCCGAGGAGGCAGGACCAGACACAGTCAGACTGGGCCAAAACCACACACAGGGTGCTGCCCAGGGGATGCAGAAGACAAGCCGCTCAGCATAGAGAGGGGCCTGGAACCAAGTGTTTAGACAGGGGCAGGCGTATTTAGCTTATGGACAAACAGAGTACAGAATGATAAAGTGTACGATGGAAAAAGAGACCTGAACAATGAAATCCTCTCCTGTTGCTCTGCAGCCCTGACAGCATGACAGATGTGGGGGATAAACTTTCATCTGGCCTTTTCTAAAGCCATCCTGATTTTTCACTGGGCCTCAAAGAAATATCCCAGAATCACTGCTTTTGCCTTTTGAAATTGTTGGGTGTTTTCAATTTACCTCCATGCTGCCTCACAAAGGCATTTCTCTGTGTCCCCTGCAGCATGGCCTGCCAGATGAGGCCAATTGTGGACTAGTCTGTGCACCTCCCATCCGGGCCTTTTTAATACCATCCCTTCATCCTGAATAGCCCTTTCAATCTGACACCAATTCAACCCACTCCTCTGCTAAAACTCAATTCAACTATAACCCTCTTGGAGAAGCCATTTCTGAAACTTCCAGTCAGAATTAGCTCCAGACAGCTTCTTCTGCTTTCCGGGGGTGTAAAGGGGAGAGTCTGGAGTCAAAAGCATGAATTCAAGTTCCAGCTCTGCTCTTCTTGACATCAAGCCATATAATGGCTCTCCACCTCGGTTTTCTTATCTGCAAAATGGGCATGATGGTAGCACCTCCCTCCTAGGTTTGAAGAGTAAAAGAGATGAGGTTTGTGAAAATGCTTTATAAATTGTAAAGTACGTGTCAACATGAGTCTCCTTAGTAGTTTGTGTTAATTGCGTCCTTGTCTGTCTCTTTGATTTAAGGTCTTGTTTCTGTAGCCCCAGCACCTAGTGAAGAGGTCCTCACTGCTTATTCATTGAATGAATGAATGAATGAATAAATGAGGTGGAAGGTGAATGCTTCTCGTGAGCTGGTTGGGCCTGTGGTTTCTTCCCGCAGGATCCCAGGGACTTATGCAGCCAAGCAGTCACCGGGGGCAGAGAAAGGGTAAAGTGAAAGGTTGGGGGTGGCATGAAAGTGTGTGCCAACCTCAAAGACCAGGGTGTTTTAATTAGTATAATTAATGATGCTACCAACTGGCTTATTACCTGATGGAATTAATGAGGATCATTTGTCTCCCTAAAGCAGACCTTCGGTGTGGTGGAGGCTGTCGGGGAGGTGGGGAGATGGCACGCGTTGTCCGCCCTGGGGAAGGATTCCTGAGCGTCCGCTGGAACCTGTCTGCTGTCTGGGAGTCTTCTCCCTGTCTCTGCCCGCTGCCCGGGGCCTCTGCCACCATCCGGAGCCTAGCTTCACTTTGCTTCAGACTAAACAATTGATAGCTAAGCACAAGTATGTGCAGGGATTTAAAATGTAGCAGCTGCGGGACCTCTCTCTCTTCCTCTAAATTTTCTCCCTCACTAACAGACCACTAAGGCCACACTGACCCTAACTTCACCCTGGGCTGGTCGCATCTAGGTGGCCTTCCAATAGCTCTTGGGGGGCCCATCTTAAGAGTCTGTTGCTGCTAAGGGTGACTTAGGGCTAAGCTGAGACAAAGCAGTTAGGCTGAGTGATGTCAGACCCTATTTGGAGACACACGGGCTGTCTATCCCCCTCCAACATGGATGCCTCGGTTCCAAGCGCACCCCCTCTTTCTGCTATAAAGAATCACTTTCTGCAGCCAGAACCTGAATTTTGCCTTCCTTTTCTGGGAGCAGAACCAGAGAGCCTGGGCCTAGCTCCTCTCTGAGACGCCCAGGACACACATTCTGGGCAAATAAAATCTTGCCTGGAATCCCTCGCCTCTGGAACTCACAGCTGTGTGCAGCCGTTCACAGAGAGATATTGCGACTCTTGACCTCTTCCAGGGAATGTGATGGGCGGATAGGGCCCTGTGGGGAGTCAAGCAAAGTCCCCTAAATCACCTACCAAAGAATTCAACTGGCCCTGCACTTTCCCAGCTGTAAAGGTGTCGGCCACCCAGGAAGGAACACCTACCACAGAGCTCGACCCCAAAGCTGTGGTCCTAACATTACGGAATAGACTTAATTCCGGCACATTCCAGGTCACATTTGTACAAAACATTGTACACATGGATGGGTCTCTGAAGCTACCTTTTGGACTTTGGGAGCATGTGTGTTGATTTACATAGGAACGTGTTTTGTGTGACATGAGCACATGCTTTCCGGTACTGCACGAGTCTGTGCATGGGTGTGTCTGTGCACGGGGGCTGACTGTCCCTGGGAACGTGTGTGCACCTCTGGGTGCTGCCTAGCTTCCTGTGTTGGTGGCTGTTTTTGTCTTGTGAGTGTACGTGTGTGGTTTTCTATCTGAGCCGCTGTGTGTGAGTGGCTAGCGCAAACAGCAAGGCCAAGACATCTGAGGAGTCAAGAATAAATCCCCCTTTTTCTTTTACTGCATTTAGAGTTGAGGAGATTGAACACTGCTGCAATTCATCCATTAATGGAGTATCGCTCCCTGTGGAGAATAGTAACGTACTCTAGTGACATAGTAACTCCCACTGTGGCGCATCCACGAATGCTTGCTAGTGCCATTATTCTGGAATCCTGGTATATCCCAGCAGTGGTGTCATGATGCAGAGGTTAACCAGGTTGTCCACTGTGTGTGTGCTGCCGACAGGGCTGGGGAGGGTATGCTGTGGTGCTCGTTAGAGCAGAAGCTGTCCCTATGGACCATTCCATGCATGAACTGCAGGGAGCCTGGGGCCCGTAAGGTCCAGAGCGTCTCCAGGAGAACACAGAGGCACAGGGTCTCTGTGCTTGTGTGTCTGCATGCACATAAGTGTGTGTATGTGTGTGTTATGATAATCAGGGCCACCACGTTGCCCAACTCTTGGGGCACCATTTGCTGTGCCTTCCATGGAGTTCCAGGAGCACCATTTACACCAAATGCAGTGTGAATAGTGCCCCCTGGATTTGTGAAACACAGAGGCCCTGGGCAGGATAGTAGATGCGGAGTTCCTTCCTCTTACGCCTCTCTTCCCAGTCCTAGCATCTCACCCAGCTCAGCTCCCTCCCTGAGCCACTGTTGCCACCCCAGCCCCTTCCTTGCTGCAGCTCTGTGAGCTGAGGCTGGGGCGGGAGAGGCCCAGACACATCCCCAGTGGCTGGGCTCCCCAGGGTGTGGGCGCACAGCCAGAAACCAAGTCTTATTCCCTGAGAAGGTTGCAGTGACTTGTATGAAAAAGTCTCTTGCTGTTCAATGGAGAAAGAAATCAGATGGAAAGGAGAGGGAAGAAGGCACCAAAAAAACTTTTTTCTAACTGATTTTTGCTTTGGAAAGGTCAGCAGTGAAAACCTGCTTCCTTGCCAACACAGAGCGGGTGCTAGTGCTCAGCAGCCTTCTCTCGATCAATACGACACTGATCACCTCGTAAAACGGTGTGGAGGCAGCAGGGGCTGGGGTGGAGGCGGCTGGAGGGAACGGCCTGCCACCAGCTCCAAGCTCCCTCGCGGCAGCCTGTGGGCTGAGTCCCTGTTGCCCTAACCTGCCCACATCCAAGCTCCCCCCTGCCCCTTTGGAGCCAAAAGCCAGCCACTCCTCATTTTCAGGGGCACGATTCTGTGGATAGCTGCCCTTGCTTACTGCTGGGAGTTTGGGAGCATCCTTCCTTGAGCAGCCTGGGCCCCTGTAGTCAGGCCAAGCCCAGGCGCAGCCTTCCTGCTGGGTAGCACGTAAGGGGCACAGACGGCCCCCAGGAAACGCTGGAACTCCAAGGAGGGAGAAATGGGCTGTTTCACTATTGGAACCACTTGCATATTGTCTTCTTTCCACAAGACATAGAGGTGGAGCTGAGGGAGAGAGAAGTTGGGGGTGTGGGGTAGCCTTCATCCCAGAAGGGTGACCTTCATCCCAGAATCCTCTATGCATATGCTTGGCATGCACATGGACCATCTGGTAAACCCCATGCACCCTCAGAGGGTGTACAGCTTAGACATCTTCAGCCAGCCTTAGCCATAGGGCACGGTGCAGACTGTCTACAGGCCAGAGGGTGTGAGGGGCAGGAAAGGGGCACAGTGACACTTTCAAAGAATGGAGGATGCTGTTAACACGTCAGTCCAATTATGGTAATGTGCTGGGGTAATTGGTCCTCCAAGGGCGCAGGGGATGCACACAAGTACAGTAATTGCAGGTTCACTTTGCTCTGCATTCTTTATCCTGCTATCAGTGACTAATTATTAGTATTTAGCAAGTGAATATTGTCATCTTCAAAGCAGGTGCAGCTGTGGCTCGGGCGTGGAGCTGGGGCCAGCTAAAGGTCTGCTTCGGCTTGGGGATAATTAATTTGTCTTTTCTGGATCTGAATTGTGCTCCAAGCTTGTCTCTTCTTTTTTCGCTTCCAAACAAACAAACAAACCAAAGGGAAGAGGAATATACTTTGTGGTTATTTCAAGTACCCTTTCCATTAAAAGGCCAGGATTGACAAATAGGGGTGAACGGCTGAAAGTGGTCATGTGCCTGCATCCTCTCTAGAGAAAGAGCCAGAAATTGACCCTCCAGGCAAAATGCACATGAATAGGGAAGTCAAATGGTCTGGGGTGACTATCAACAGGTATGCACAGTCTACAAACTCTGATATCCTGTGTGTTTGTCTATTTATTATCGCTTATGTATTGAACACTAGGACACTCTGTTCCTAAAAGGATTAATGTTTTAAAATCCCAAAAGGAAAAGGAATAACGATAGTGAATAGCCATTGAGCACCGACTGTGTGTCAGATACTCATTTTACTCCTCACGTAAAATACTTTATTTAATCCTTGCAAGAGCCCCAGGAAATAGGTGCTATTGTTATTACCATTTTACAGTTGAGAAAGTGATGCCCCAAGAACTTAAATACGTTACTCCAAGCTAAGTATCATCTGACGCCGAATCCCTGGGCTCTTGGATGCCCAGCAAAGCCCCTTTACCCAGTGTGGTGCTAGGCTTTGTTCCCTGGCCTCCGTAAGAGTAGCCCTCACTAACTGCTTTATGGAGAGCCAAGAGCCCAGGCATTTTTGTCTGCATAGGCAGAGCCTTCTGCTATACCTTGGGAAGCCCAAAGTTTGGTTTAGAGTTATTCCGTGGGCGTGACGCTTGGTAGAATTTTGTCAGAGACAACAGAGAAGTCAGTGTAGCTGGGGATGGAAAGGAAATGATCCCACCCTAAGTCCTACCTTTCCATGGACCCTCCTCAACACCTCTGGCCCACAAAGCACTTTCCCTAGCCCAGCTCCTCCATGCGCCACTGGGACGTTAGATTCCCACTCGTTTTCATGAGCGACCCCATATTACTCTCAAATCGCGTCATATCTGTTCATCTCTCCAACAAGGATCCAAATGCATTTAGGTCAGTAATTGGCCGCACATGCTTTTGTGCCTCCTGGGTCACTTGGCTCTGCCCTGGGCACATGGCAGATACTCAGTAACTCCTGATCAAATAAAGTTGGGAGGTTGGGGTGGACAAGGCTCCTCTGATAGTTTGGTTGGCAAAGGAAGATCCCACATTTTTCACATTGGCTGTACATACAGAGGATAATTTAAGAGAGTTAAGTGTGACCCTCTCATATGCATACATTCTGAATTCAGAAGAGTGTATTAGATACTTCGGGAAGCTTCTGATGACTCACTTGCCTTGCAAATGGAATTCTGATCATATCATTCTAGGAGGAGGCTGGCAAGGTGAAAGAAGCATCTAGAAGGGACTTGCAGGAGACAAGAGTAGGTACCTTAGAAGTTCAGCCTTATGTCCAGGGTTTGCTGCTATGGCAGGGCAACACAATTTTTTTCTGTGGTTTTGCTGCAGCCTACATATTGATGCGGCCAAATGAATTCCCCTCTTTGCAATCTGACCTCCTTCTTACTGTGAAATGATCTCATTTCAAGGCTAACCACAAGAGGTTTGGCTGGGCACCCGGCATGCCGTGTGCCTGGCATTTGCAAATCTTCATGCAAAGTGCAAAGTGTTTTTTTTTTTTTTAAGAGAGTAAATAAATCCTGTCCAGAGAAATCTTGGAGAGGTCTGTTCTCAGCCAGGAAGTGAAAAGAAAAGCAATTTCTCTCCCCACCCTCACAACCATTATCTGCTGCTCTTCTCGAACGTTAAGGCTTAAGTCGCTTTTAATTTTAGATCAGGAACAATCTGATTTGGGGCCAAGGTCTTTTTTCACTGTCCTTTAAAATGTATTCAGCTGTGGTGTTTTTCCACCTCCAGCCTGCTCTGTTTCAGTCTCTTGAGTGTCAAAAGCTGAAGCCCTGCCAAGAATTCGACCTACAGCCAGGATGCAGTGAGACTATACTCTCTAAAGAGCATCCCCCTCCTGCCTGCAGCAGGAAGCTCGGCAGTTATGAGAGAGAGAGAGAGAGACAGATGGCTGATCATCTGCCCAGGTTTGGGGGATGCTCACCGCCTCCTTGGCAAAATGCGGCTGTGTCCACACGGCTGCCCAGGAAAATGACCAGCCAGTAGGCAGAGTTCCCAGAAGCTCAGATGACTGCTTCCCACTTCTCAGCTTAATCTTTCTGTGCCTCCTTCCTCAATCCCCACTATCACCGTAGAAAACAATGGGCTCCCTCACAGACTGGGCTGTTCCCTGGTCAGTGCCATCTTGCTCCCAGTCACTGTTGCCATCAGTAGACTACAAGGCATGCAGAACATTCCTTCCAAGCACTGCAGAGGGACCAGGCATGGGACAAGGGTAGATGCCAATACCTGGACTTCAGATTCCATTGGCAGAAACCCAGTTGCCCACTCAACCTGGTTTGTGAAACCTTAGCTCCTCCTCCTGGGGTGTTACGCTTCCAGCCTGAAACTCCACCCAGAATGAGATGTGCAGACGGGGTAGGAGCTGAGACACATAAGACCCTATTCCCTAAGCTGACCTACCTTTCTGTAGTAGACATCAACATTCAACCTACTTGACAGACATTGAACCTCTGATTTTGTTTCTTCAAGATCTTCCCCACCTCAGTGGGTGGATCTGATTCTAGACTTTGACCCATTCCATATTCCCCCATCTGCTGTTATGAGGCCAGATCCCAAAATTTGACCATGGAAGGCTCCTATTCAACAGTATGACCTGGGCACCATCTTGGCTTCTCACACTGGATGGGGTCTTCTTGACAACAGAACTTTCTTTTGAAAAAGATGCCTAAAAGTTGGGTAAAAACCTGCTGAACTTTTTGTGGGAACCCTGATACTCACCATCACCTGGTTCCCTCTCCAGGCCTCTGGCAAGAGGAATGTGTTGGGTGGGAGAGGAGGGGGAGTTAACGGGGAGAGGATGGAAGTGGGGAGAGCTTAATTCTAAGACACTGGTGGCCCCCTCGGGATCCCAGGCTCTGCAAAGCCCAGGCCAGTGACAAACTATTGCTGGTTTTCACTTCCCTTAGCCACAGCCTTTCTTGGGACCATCTGACAAGGTTGCTAGTGCATAAGAGTATCCAGGACATGGCCAGACAGGCTGGCAAGGTGCTAAGGAGCGCAGCAGCTGATGGGAGAGCCTTCTCTTACAGGGAAAGCCTGCCCCTCCCCGCATCCCTGCCTGGTGCTGTGCCACCTGCAGAGGAGAGAGTCAGCCTCTGGAAAGAAAGAAATGTCTCTGGGCTGCACTAGTGAAATGCCCTGAACCTTGCCTGAATGCTATTTCGGAGGGTTGGGAAGAATGGGATTGTAGGGGCAAGAGACTTGCTTCCCTAAAAATCTGACCATATGTGGGTTTGAGTCAATGCAACTGAGTCTTTGGAGGGACCTCAGTAACTTGCCTTGTTTCAAAGAGATGATATAGGATTCAAGCCACAGGGGACCTTTGCTCCAATCCTTAGTGCAAGCCCACAGCCCTCTCCTCTGGAGACATTGTTGGGAGTGAAACAAGGTGATATTCCTCAGTCTTGATCTTCATGTGAACTGACATGTCATCCCACACATGCCCCTTTCTCCTCCCTCATCAAACTTCAATAGATTCAACATGAAGTAGTGGAAAGGGCACCAGGACAGAAAAAAAAAAACAAAACAGATGTGGAAAGTTGTGTCCATTCTATCCCCAAACAGCTGATTGTAGGCAAGTTGCTCTTGTCTGCTGCATTAGATCTCCACTTCTCTTTCATGGTTCTGTGCTTTCCAAGATTCAATGCCTAAATCTTGATTTCTGGCTCACCTGTAGTCAATATTCTACCTTCCAAAAACATCTTCTCTGTCTAGAACTTTGGCTAGGACACCTTAGTTGCTAGTGTGGCCTCAGAGTACTTCTGTGGACCACAAAGCTTTATCCTGAGATTTGTCCCCAACAAATCTTTGGGCTCTTCTTTCCTCCCATGACTTAATCCATCCCTTTCTTTCTTCCTGGCATCTTGGGGACTTTGATACTCTTTACATTCTCTACCTTTTGACTTTTATAAAGGAAAATGTTTCTTCCATTCATTCAATAAATATTTGCTGTGTGCCTTTTATACAGTAGATCATGTGATAGTCAGCTATTTTTGCAATAATGCTGGGTAAGAAAGTACCCCAAAATATCAGTGGCTATCAACAAGAAGTATTTGTTTCTCCTGCTTGAAGACCTACAGGTAGACTGGGAAACTTTAGGGTTCAGGGTTGGGTTCAGGTCTGCACCTCGGTTGGAATTGGCTGCATTTCAACTATACAACAGCCACCTATGGATGGCTCAGGTCAATGGGAACAGCAGAGCCTGGTCCTCATTTCAGATCTCAGGAATAAAAATGACAGCTATGTAGGAAGGCTCTTCTCGTGGCAGGGGAAAGTAGCCCCAAGAGATCAAGCCAAACCATGCACACACACTTAAAGACCCTGGTCAGACATAGTGTACTTTATTTCCACTAACATACCATTAGCCAAAGCGAGTCACGGACCAAATCGAAAATTAGTGAGGTAGGGATGAATATCTACTCACAGTTAAACCAAGGCAAGTGCAGAAAAAGAAAGAATAATTGTAAATAAATAGCACAATATAATACAGAACAGTTTCTACTTCCATAAAGCTCATAGTCTGATGTGGGAGACAGATATTAAACATGCAAACAAATAAATTAATATATTATAAACTGGGATAGACATTACAAAGAAATGAATAACAGTAGGGATCTACTTTTAGAGTGGGTGGTCTCAGGAATCCTCTGTGAGGTGATGCCCTTTAAACTGAGGTGTGAAGGGTGGAAAAGAGTCTGGTGTGCAGAGAGAGGGCAAAGAGCTTTCCAGCCAGTGGGAGTGGCCTGTGCAAAGGCCCTGGGGAAGCAACCATCTTGGTGAGGTTGAAGAAGTAGAATATGATCTGGTGTGGCTACAGTGTAGTAAGGGAGGAGAAAATAGTGTGAGCTAAGACTGAAGATGACCGCAGGGGCCACATCATGCAGGGCCCTGACTTGCTTTCCCCCAAATCCACCAACTATAGCCTCACCATTTAGTCAATGCTGCTAAAGAAAACAGCAACACCTCCTCCTGGAAGCCTCCTTAGGTTGATCAATGTGGTGACGTCACTTTATATTTCACTAAACAAAAACAGAAACAAGACAAGATAAAAACCCTGCAGTCTGCATTTCAGGGACTTGTACTGGGCCCGGATTCGAGTCTGGGGAACTGGTGAAAATTCCTAACCTGAACAAATGAGGATGGAAGGAGTCTCCTGGGAGAATCCTCCCCAAGGGAGGAAGAGCCAGGCCTGACAGCTGGTGCCTGATAACCTTATAAAAAGATACATTTCTGAATCCAGCGATTTAGCTAGCCCTCAAATCTGCCCCTGGCACAAAGGAAATTTTTGGAGTGATGGAGAAATTCTGTATCATAATTAGGGTGGTGTCACACAGATTTGGCATTTGACAAGACCCAACTGAATGATCTACTAAAAATTAGTAACATTTTATTGTATGTAAATTGTACCTCAGTAAGTTGGTTTTCAAGGTAAAAAATAAAACAAAACAAAAAGGAAATCATATATAGAAAACAAAACAAAGTAAAAGATCTGATCCTGGCCCACCTCCATGTTTTCCTGCAGAGATGGCAGGAAACAAAAACAGAAAAAGCTTTCAATGCACTCTATGATACTAGAGCACAGACAGCTTTCTCTGCTTTGGGGCCTTTTAACAGAGACACCAGAAGGGGAAGGGAGACACGGTCCTACCTTGTCCCAGGGCCCTGGACCACTTTAAGACCTTGAGGACTCAGTTGGTGGTCATAACTGGGTAGAGGTTGAGGGCACTGAGGAGGGTCGGTGGTCTCATCTGGTAGGTGTTACAGGAACCTACCAGAGGAGTAGAGATCCTGCCCAGCAGAAGTGACAGTGACATTCAGCAGTGCGGAGATGTCCTAGTAGCAAAATGTGCGCCCTGACCCAGCGGAGCCCAGGAGAAACGGCAGCAATCTGTGCAGTGCTGTCCAACAGAAATCCAGCGCCAGCCACAAGGGTGACCCACAGAGATCGTTTTATATTTTCTAGTAGCCACATTTAAAAAACTAAAACAAAAGCAAAATAACCCAAATGAAATTAATTAATCTATCATTTAGTTGTAGTTAATTTAGCTCAGAATCTCCAAAATATGATCATTCCAACATGTAATCAATATGAAAAAGATTATTACCAAGATGCCTCACATTTTGTGTACTAAGTCTTTGAAATCCAGTGTGGATTTTGGACTCAGGGCACCTCGGTCGGAATTGGCTGCATTTCAACTATCCAAGAGCCACCTCTGGACGGCGCAGGTCAATGGGAACAGCAGAGCCTGGGAGACCAAATTCATGGGGAGTGTGTGAGGGTTCTCCCCACCCCAGTCCACTCAGGAAACAAAGCCAACCACTCTGAGGGTCTCCAGCAGTACCAGAGAGTAGGACTCCACAGGGGCTGGAGAGGGTGCCTGCTCTGTGCCAGGCACTGTTCTAGGGAGTTGGGACAAAATAGATCCCCACGCTCAGAGAACTAACATCCTAGCTGGGAAGATGGACAGTGAACGATAAACATTACAAATATGTAGCTTGTACAGAACGTTAAGAGAGTGGTGAGTGCTGTGAATAAAAAGACCAAGGAGGGCAGGTTAAGGGGATGGGGAGTACAGGGCAGGGGCAGGGGATATGTTACATGGGGTCCACGCTAGTCAGTCCATTGAGAAGGCATGATCTGAGCCAAGGCTTAGCTGGTGAAACAGCCAAGCAGAAAGGCCATAAAACTTGAGTATCTGGTGTGTTTGAAGGAGAGCAGATAGGCTAGTGTGGGTGGAGCACAGAGGGTGAGGATGGAAGTAATGAGTAATAGAAAAGGAAATCAAAATTAACAAAGGAAGAAAGGGGTCCACTGGGCTGCTGTAAGACTTGCGCTCTTAAGCTGAGGAATGGGAGCCATTACAGGGCTTGGGTGAGGAGTGAAGGGATTCCATCTACATAGACCACGTTGGCTGCCTTGTTGAGAACAGACTGGGGGGGTTGGAGGCAAGGGTAGGAGTGGGGAGACCAGTGAGGAAGGTACCAAAGTAATCCAGGCAAGAGATGGTGGTGGTTTGGACCAGAGGAGTGACTGGAACTGGTATCACCATACAGACCTCATCATTGACTCGCCAGGTCTGTGTGACCCAACTCTGACTGTCACTGGCCAAGGGGCACACAGGATGTATCCCACCTTTTCATACCCTCCTGCGCAATCACTATAAGTCATTTAGGTGGCATCTAAACCAAGTTTGAGGTGCAGCTTCAAGGGAGTCATCAAGAAAATGTTATTATATTCAAATGTCACACAAATATATCTGTAATGAAAGTGTTAATGGAGCAAGTGGAGACTTTAGAGAAAAGGGAATCAGATTTTCAGCAGAACAATAGTGTTAGGAGAGGGAGGAGAAGGGGAGGGGAGGAGGAGAGGGGGCCAGGGGGAAGGGAGGGGGAGAGTGAAAGGGAGAAGGGGGAGGGGATGGGAAGGGAGATAGAGAAGGAAGGAGGAAGAGACAGACAGGAGAACAAGATTCATGCAAGTGCTAATCAGCCCGATAGAGGAATAACCTGCTTATGCCTGAGAAATGCCTCAGGTCGGAAACTTGGCTGGACACAGCAGTTTTGGACTTGGTCTGGAATTGTGAAATAAGAACAGATACTGACAGTCATATGTAGAATAGATAAACAAGATTATACTGTATAGCACAGGGAAATACAACAAGATCTTGTGGTGGCTCACAGAGAAAGAATGCGACAATGAATATATATACGTTCATGTATAACTGAAAAATTGTGCTCTACACTGGAAATTGACACAACATTGTAAACTGACTATAAGAAAGGAAGGAAGGGAGGAAGGAAGGAAGAAAGCAAGAGAAGAAAGAAAGAAGAGAAAAGAAAGGAGAGAAAAGAAAGAAAAGAAAGAAAGAAATGAGTCAGGGTGAACCGAAAGAAAGATTTTACTCAAGCCTAAGGGAAGGAAATCAAGTTAGATTAAAATCTATAGGTAAATATATAGCTTTTGAGATTTGCAGGTACTAACTAATATACATAAAATAGATAAAGAGCAAGTTCATACTGTATAGCACAGGAAACTATATTCAGTATCTTGTAGTAACTTATGGTGGAAAAGAATATGAAAACAAATATATGTATGTTCCTATATGACTGAAGTATTGTGCTGTACACCAGAAACTGACACATTATAAACTGACTATACTTCAATAAAAATACATTAAAAAATAAAAAAATAAAATATATGACTAAGCATTAGTAAAGGTAATACATTGTACTTAGTGCACTAGTACGTTTCTGAAGAACTAGTTTAAAGTTTAAAAGTTGACTTTTTAAGGCACTCTCATTTCTTAATGTTACTGTTAAAAGCTAATTTTTAAAAAGAGTTTTATTTCAGGGGAGAAGAAAAAAAAGCGTAATTGTGGCATAGTTAAAGACACTAGACATCAGATTTCTGAGTTTTTAGCTCCCTTCTGTCTCTAATTATTTGTGTGATCTCAGACAAGTCATTTCAACTCTCTAAGCCTCAGTTTTCTCCTCTGTGAAATGAGAGCACACGCAAGATTAAGCTGTTTCCTCTGGCTGTAAAATTGTGTGTATTTTTAATTGAGTGGAAAGTGCATTCATTTCCCCCTCCATTAAAACCCCTAATGGGCTGCCTGACAGTGTGAAAGCCGAGGTCAAGGTCTTAAGCAAGGCACTCCTTATGTACTGACTGTGGGCAAAGGGTCCCTTGAAAGCTGGATTTGCCAACTTAACCCATAAGGCAGCAAACACACACCCGGGCTACCTCTCACAGCTCAGGTGAGCCTGGCCTTGGCCCCGCCTCTCTCATTTAAATATTCAATATCCCCTGTTGACGGTCACTAACAGAGCACACACATGTGCCAAGCCTGGCACCTGGGTGCCAGGACCCAGCTGTGAACAAAGACTAGTGCAGTCCCTGCCTGGTGATGCTCACAGTCTAGTGGGGAAAACAGACATTAAACAAGAGCTATGAATAATTTATTACGAGATTCTAAGCATGCAAAGTACTGCAAAAAGAAATACCGGAACTACAGAAGCATTTAGCAGAGAGCCTAATTTAGTCCCCTAAGCTGGAGGAGTGATATTTAAGTTGACCCCTCCAAGGGTGAGTGGGAGTTAGGTGATGAGAGAGGAGTATTCTGGACCAAGGGAAGGGAACACATCCCCTCTCTTGAGCTTTCCTCCCCTCCTTCCGCCATGTTTACCTGAGGATCCAGCTGGGATTTAGAGAGATAATGGCACTCATTCATTTGTTCATTCATTTATTCATAGCTATTATGATTCTGTTACATGCTGGGAAATCACAATGAACAAGCAGACCCCTCCCCCAGAAATCTGCTCTAATGGAACTTACATCGTCTAGTGGAGAAGTCAGACACATGCAGAAGTGAAATACAATGTTGATGAGCATGGAAAAGAAAATACAGGGAGTGTCAGCTCTGGGGGTAGAGGGTACAATGTCATATAGGAGGTGGTCAGAGAAGGCCTTAGTGAAAAGGCCTAAAGAAAGGGTGAACCTTATCATGCTCAGGGGAAAAGCATTCCTTACAGAGGGAACAGCAATTGCAAAGACCTTGAGTTAGGAGTGTGCCTAGCAGACCTGAGGAAAAGCAAGGAGGTCACAGCAGCCAGAACAAAGGGCACAAGCAAGCCGAAGAGGCCAGAGGGGCTGTGGGGACAGGCTTGGTACGGCCTTGGGGGCCACTGTGAGGACTTGCGCTTTTCCCTGAGTGAGGATTTTAGCAGGGGAGTGACACAACCTGACACACATTCTAGGAGGACCACTCTGACTGCTGTTGAGAATAGACTTTAGGGGCTGGTATCACAGGGACACAGGGAGACCACTAAGGGAAGGTGGCCTGTCCTAGGATAGAGGGACTGAGGTTCTGAGAAGTGCTGGATTCTGGATATAATTAGAGCCAATAAAGTACAGCTGATAAGACTGGATGATGGATTGGATGTGGTGTATGAGAGGAAAAGGGAGTGAAGAGGACACTGAGGTTTTTAAAGGCTTGAGTATCCGGTAAAATGGACTTGCCAGTGAGCGAGATGGGAGAGACGGTGGGAGGAGAGGCTTTGAGGGAGAAATCAGGCGTTTGTTTGGGGGCAGGTGAAGTTTGCGATCTCCATTAGACATCAGTGGAGATGAGCGGTGAGAGTTCAGGGAAGAGGTCTGGAAGGAGAGAAAAACTGTGTATGAGCTGTCAGATATTTACAGCCAGAAGACTCGATGAGATCACTTACGAGTGAGGGTAGATTGGAGAAGAGGGGTCCCTGGAGTCCTCCAACACCGAGGAGGACACTGCAAAGAAAAACTGTGAAAGAAGCCATGACAAAGTTACCTGGAGTGGGTCAACCTTCATTCTTCACCCAGCGCTTTCTCCAATCCCTCACTCCCAGCATCTTCTACATCCAATGCCTGACATGTGAACACATGCACACACATGCACATACACTAAACACGATCTCCTGTCTCATTGCATTCCATGCCTCTGAGAAGAGCTCAAAGAGTGTGGACCGCCTTCTGCAGCCATGCACCGTGAGGGACAGGTTTGGACAGAGGCAGGAAAGTTATCTCCCAGGAGGTCAGCACCCTGCACTGTTATTTTTAAATTCCTTTCCTATTGTTGATTCTACTGATCACTGATAACACTGCTATGCCCATGGGAAAATTACACAGAGAAGACATTTCCTAGGTAAACTCATAGCAATATGAACTTGAAAAATAGTGTTTGATTTTAAAAGCCAGAAAAAGTATGGCATGATATAGATAAACAACAAGTTTCCACTGTACAGCACAGGCAACTATATTCAATATCTTGTAGTAACTCATAATGAAAAAGAATATGAAAAGGAATACATATAAGGGGGAGGTTATACCTCAAGTGGTAGGTGCATGCTTAGCATGCATAAGGTCCTGGGTTCAATCCCCAGTACCTCTCCTAAAAATAAATAAGTCTAATTACCTTCCCCGTCCCCAAATTAAATATTACAATAATAAATAATTTTTTAAAAAAGAAAAAAGGAATATATACGTATATGTATGACTGAAACATTATGCTGTACATCAGAAATTGACACTACATTGTAAACTGACTATACTTCAATTTAAAAAGAGAAAGAAAAAAACCCAGAAAAACTAAGGAACCCTCATATCAAAAGAATGAATCATCTTGTCCACGCCCTTGACTCTGGGGACACCTGAGCCTACCCTAAGTGACCAGGTTGCTGTCTACTCTGTTCCTGGGATCTCAAGGAGGGGTCGGGAAGGAGAGCCCTGGTGGCCCTGACTGTGTGCCACATAGCAGCCACAGGCGTAGCTGTGGCCATCTTCACTTTCATGCAGTTCTTTCTGATCTCTCAGCTAGGGTTTTTTGGCTTTGGGTTGAGGACAATTTCTCTTGCCTTATCCTCTAATAAAAAGAGCCTGTTGAATGGTGACTGGTCATTCAGTCATCCTCCCACCTGGCAGGTTGGCCATCCATGGTGGGACATTATACAGGACATCACCTGCTTTCCTGTGTCCCGAGATCTGCAGATCCCAGCAGCACACGTGGTGGGCAGGTTAAAGGGCCACTGGCAGTTTTGTCCCCAGTGGTCTGATTTGCTGATATGATGAGGATTGCCCAGCACAATAGCCAGTGGGGCCATTCCTTGAGAAAACAGGGAAGTCTGGGAAGAGGAAGGGACCCATCCCCTTTGTGGAGAAGTCACAAACGCACGTGTCCCAAATGAACCCCAGAGGGTGGAGATCAAATTAATACAATCTATTATTAGAAGAAAGTCAGACATAGCAAAAAAGAGCAGCCAAGGAACCCAGATGAAAACAAAGACTCCTCGTTCTGAGGTTCCATTAGAGCCCCCATTTTGTATAGCCACCATATGTCCATAAAGCAGCGGATTTTGGAAGCAGAGAACAGCTGACAGAGGTGTCAGTAACCCAATTTGTGGCTTGTTAGAATGTTACACTTGTTTATCAGCATTTAACCAGACAAGACATTGATGTTAACACAGTGGGAGGGAAGTTGCCTAGACCAATAGTATCCCTTGCTGCAAATTAATTTAAATCCTCTTTCCTTTGTGCCAGAAATGGTAGAGGTAATTCATTTCCAAAGTGTTGAAATGCCACTGAAAATGAGCTAGGGTAATAGGAAAGAGTCAGCAGCAGCTGAACAAAATCCCAGTTTAGCTTTCTTTTGGTAACCTCTCGTAAATGAGACAACGTGAGGTAATACGCTTTATGGCAAGGAAGAAAACAACAGGGTCTATTTAATTTGGGGAATGGGGGAGGGTTTCAGGGCTGGGACAGGAACGTTTCAGGCACAGATTTTTGGAAAACCATGAGCGCTTCTGTGGCCATGGCCAAGTTCATAGCCACTCTGCGCTGGTGGAAACTTGACAGTTTGTGTTTTGGACCTTTTGGCTTGAAGAGTCCAGGGTCTTGGCAAGGACAAGCCCTTTTATCAAGACTCAGTGAAATCAGTGTTCAGATCATTTACAAGATCTCTTCTCCCTGCGCTCGTGTCTGGTTGAGGCTAGGCACAGCATTATTCACCTCTCTGGTTCACACATCCCATTTAGTAGTCACATGGGGCACATGACCTGAAGTTGTAGTGCTTTCTGTTTTCTGCTCCTTGTTGTGTGTTCCTTTGGCTGTTTTATTTCCCCAGGAGAAATATCAGACATGAGAACTACGACTCAGGAGGACATAACCGCTAACGAGATTGATGTGATCATTTAGTTCAGTGCAAACTTTGTCTTTCCAATCATTATGTGCCCACGTTCTACCCAGGGGAAGATGCAGAGGGAGTCAGGGGGCTAAGTTACTCTGGGTTGACTAGGTCTTCCCTCAGAGGGTCCTGTATCATCTCATCCATCCCTTGACTCCCAGGCAGAGTGGGGAGAGGGAGACATCTGCAAGAGTTCCAAGGGGCAGAGCATGATTCCAACATCTGGCTGGGTTTATGCAGGCTGGGTCATTAGCCCCTCTCTATTCACGCCCTTTGCTGTGTGACTTTGCAGTTCTTCCCATAAAGGAATGGAGTATGTTTCCCCACTCCTTAACTTTGTGTTTGGCCATGTGGCAGCATGACAGTTCTGAGTGTAGGTTTTCAGAGGCATTGCATGTTTCCACTTACCTTCAGGTGCCTCTGCCATCTCCACTGGTCCAAGAAGGACGACAAGAGATACATGTTGCAGAGCTGAATCCCAACTTCCCAGCCAAGTCTGGCCAAGATTGGCTGACTGCAGGCACCCCACACAGCTATGAGCTAAGTAAGTGCTTACTACTGTATACTGCTGAGTTCTGGAGAGTCTGTTATATAGAAATAGCAAATGATAATGCCCCATTCAAACCAGAAGAGAGATTCTTATACACAAGTAGACTGATCCTTTGGAGGGAAAGACTGACCTCTACTTGAGGCATTATAAAATTAAGAGAGTCAGGGTATGTTTCCCAGGCCAATGGACTTCTTAGAGTGGAGGGCCACTGCACCATCACCAAGGCCTCCCTCAGCCTCTGCCAACTGGATCATCAGTCAAAAGCCTCAGCTTCACATGGAGAAGCCCTGGTGGGGTGTTCCCCATCCCCTTCTAGAGTCCTAGTACCATTTGTCTAATCCTCCCACCATCTCAGAAGAAAGAAACAACCTTCCATCTATTAGGAACCAGATCCAAACAATGGCTTCGGAACCTCCCTTAGGCTCCTTATAACAGTCATGATGGGGCAGGCTTCCAGATTAATACTTCCAGGACCCAAGGGCGAGAGGCATGGGAGATTCTTCGTTTAGGGGCAGTCAGCTGCCCAGAGATCCTCTTTCTGTGCCATCCAACCCACTGACAAAGCTGAGAGCTCAGGCCAGCCTCCCTAGTGGTCCTAGAGAGATGACATATCTCTGCCAAAGACTTCAAAATGTGAGCACAGGTCCCGGCAGCTTGGATGTGAGCTGTTTTGGGGATAAATACCTGGATTATTTATTTTTCCACTTATGAAAGCCCAGCGATTCTTACATTTCCACTAAGCACAGTTGGCATATAGCACAGAGCCTCATTTTTCCTGCTGTATATATAAATGGTCTTACCCTACCGAGGATCCCTGCTGCAAATGTATGATTAAAGGATTATAAAGGTGATGGAAATAGTAATCATGTCTGTTTTCAGACAGAGCCTTTCCCCAAGGGGCCCCAAATGGCTGTGTTCTTATTCATACCTACAAGGAAAGGGCATTTTGGTGGATGGGCCAATAGACCCCCAGAAAAGGTCAGATAGCAGGTTGCCTCTGGTTACTCAGCTCATCAGCTTCCAGCTTTGATGAGGGGTGTGTGTGGAGGGGAATGGGGGGGCATTGTCTGTCAAAACAGAGTTCAGAGCCTGTGGACACAGCATCATCAGGTCACTCGGACTGGGCCCGGAATCGGGACATAGCCACTGTGGGTGAGCAGATTAGGGACAGACCTAGCAGTCGGCTATGGGGCGGAGCAGCCCAGCAAGCAGATCATTATTTGGAAAAGATGTCATAGGAGCTAGACAGTCATCCTACCTGGCAGTCGGCATCAGCGAGGTCCAGCGGATGGTTTCCAGTTGGTGAACAGAGCACAGCAGAGAGGACCTAGAAAGAGGAGAGGTGTGATGGTTCAGGCTGGATGGCCTGGGATCTCAGCCTTGGCAGGGCTCTAGGACAGGGCTGGACTCCGGAAAGGATGGACCCAGAAGAGCAAGCCAGGGTCCAGGCCCAGAAGACCTAGAGGTAGGGCAGGTTATCATGAGAGTGGAGCCCGGAGCTCAAACTAGGCAGAAGTCCCACCAAAGCTGAGTCAAAGGCCGAGCAGCCAGCTTGATTGGCACTGAATCACCAAAACCACTCGTTAGACTCATTCTGTAGAAATAAAGGTCTGGTTCCAGCACCAGGGATGGAGTGTGCTGCTGGGAGGGTGGTAAGGGAGGTGGGGCAGCTCCTCAAAAGCCCATTGAAGTTCAGGCTTCTGGGGGTCGCAGGGACTTTAGATCAGTTCCAGCCAGAATTTTCCTTCCGTATAGAATCACAGAGTAGAACCAGTTAGGTATCAGGACAGAAGGTTGATTGAGTCCTAGCCCAGCTGCACCACGGCCCCCCTGTGGGACTCGAGCTGAGGAGCCTACCTGGCCCAGCCTCAGCTCCCTCACCTCCAGCAGAGACAAGTACCTCCCTGACTCCCTCCCACACACATCACTGTTATGAAGAGCACATGAAATAGCCTATCAAATCACCTTGGGAAAAAGTGTAATAGTAAGGTGTTGTCAGTATTATTATTAATCCGACACGTGTAGCATCTTCTCTCAAAATCGAATTTCCCAAGACTGATTTGCCAGTTTGAGAGCTCTCCAGTCCTTTGCCCTAGTCCCCTACTCCTGGATACTTTCTCATCCATCATTCCCCCGCAGAGATTTCATTGATCTTAAAAAGAGATAGAGCCATAGCACTTGAGAACTGGGGGGTGGGGGTGGGGGAGCGGTTAGCTAGTCATCACCTGATTAACCGTTTTATTTTAGAGATGTGGCACTAATGCACGCATGGCAGATGTCACCTGCTCGAGGGCACGTGGCTAGTGCCCTGAGCTGGAAAACACAGTGCCTGGCACACAGTGGGAACTCAGTATATGGAGCTTTTGTTATTATTCCAACGATATCATGCTTTCACTAAACAATCCATTTTGCTACTTATCAATCACTTTGATGAAAAGGTTTGGGATGGGGAATAGTGAAGACTGAAGAAGGGGGATGTCATAATTAATATTACAGAGGACAGTTTTAGGTTATCTAAGGCCACCTTAAATGCCTCCTCTTCCAGGAAGCCAAAGCTGGTGAGGGGCTCTTCCCATCTTCTCACTGTATCTTCTTATCTCTTGTCCTTCCTTATTCCATATGCTTAAACCAAAAGTGCTCCTTTACTTGCCTCTCTCTCTTTCTAGACTGCTGGTTCCTTGAAAGTAGGAACTGTGGCTTTCTCAAAGTGGAATCTACAGTGTTTAATGAATAATATGTGAAGCTGTGGATTTTAGTGTAGTTCAGGAATCTGTCTGATGCTTCTTAGATGTTCTTGATTTGTTTGAGCTCAAGGACCCAGAGAGTCTTGGACCAAGAACCAAAAAAAAACATTGTCCTCATCCCAGTTGATTTACATACAACCTGTATGACTTTAGTCAAGGCACATATATTCTTTAAGTTTCAGTTTTGTCATGTTTAAAAAAATAAAAGGGCTATCTATGAAAAGCAATTTGTCAATAACTAGTAAGTTTACAAAGGGACAAATTCTTTGACCAAACAATTCCTCTTCTAGAAATTTATCTTCAAGTACACTCACAGACATCCTACAGACAAACTTCCCAACAGGTTATTCATTGCAACATTATTTGTAAAAGTTAAAGATTAGAGAGACTTAAATAGGCTTGTTAAATATACTAATTTATATAATAGAATACTATGCAGCCACAAAAAGAATGATATAAATCTATATATACTGATATCAAATAATAACCAAAAAATATTATTAAGTGAAAAAAATACAAGGTGCATAACAGTGTGTAAAGCAAGCTTTCCATTTGTATAATGGAGGGAGGTTATATGTGTGAATTTTCTTGTGTCTGGAAGGCTTCTCAGAGAACTGGTGACCATTGGTTGCACCAAGGGGGGGCTGTGAACAGAGGAGAAGGGCTTTCCACTGTATAGACTTTAGGACCTTTTGAATTTTGAACCATGTGAAAATCAATAACACATTTTAAAAGAATATCAAAAGAACACAAAAAAAGAATGAAAGTCCCAACCCATTCACGCAACTGTTGTGAGAAGTGTCCAGTGAGACTGTTGCTGCTCCCAGGCACGGTTGTCCCCTTGCTGCTGAATTTGAAATGGGAAGCTGTTTTCCAATCAAGATCCTGTCCTGATCATCCACAGGGATCCACAGCACAGCCTTCTAGTAACATTTAGGTAAAATACTGCCACTCTCCATTACCAGAACTCCAGTGAGGAATAGAAGGGGCAAGGCTCTCCCAGGACGGTCCAGGACTGGAGTCTAGGAGCCCCGGGACACCCAGGTCTGGGGTCAGCTGGCCTGCAGCACACTCTTCCTGTCTTATAGAGACTAAGCCCACATGGGCTTTAGAGGTTCAACACATACACAGGGTAAGGCGGCCTGAAGCACAGGGAGGACCAAGGAAATTTTGTCTCTGTGGCTAGAAGGATTTACTTTGTCTCCTTTATCCTCTGGCTGGTTCTCTTTCTAAAGATTTTTTTTTTTTTTTCAGTTGAAGTATTGTTGATTTGCAATATTGCCTTAGTTTCTGGTGTACAACATAGGGATTCAGTTATACATGTATATTCTTTTTCATTATAGGTTATTACAAGTTATTGAATATAGTTCCATGTGCTGTACAGTAGGGCCTTTTGTTTATCTATTTTATATATGGTAGTTTGTATCTTAAAATCTCAAATTCCTAATTTATCCCTCCCCCTTTGGTAACCACAAGTTTGTTTTCTATGTCTGCGAGTCTGTTTCTGTCTGTTATTAAGTTCATTTGTGTCATTTTTTTTAGATTCCACATATAAGTGGTATCATATGGTATCTGTCTTTCTCTGACTTACTTCACTTAATATGAATATCTCTAGATCCATTCGTGTGGCTGCGAATGGCATTATTTCATTCTTTTTTGTGGCCAAGTAGTATTCCCTTTATGTATGTACCACATCTTCTTTATCCAGTCATCTGTCAATGGACATTTAGGTTGCTTCCATGTCTTAATATTGTAAATAGTTCTGCTATGAACATTAGGGTGTATGTATCTTTTCGAATTAGAATTTTCTCTGGATATGTGCCCAGAAGTGGGATTGCTGGACCATATGGTAAGTCTATTTTTAGTTTTTTAAGGAATCTCCATACAGTTTTCCATAATGGCTGCACCAAAGTACATCCCCACCATCAGTGTAGGAGGGGTCCATTTTCTCCACACCTTCTCCAGCTTTTACCATTTGTGGACTTTTTAATCATGGCCATTCTGACTGGTGTGAGGTGATATTTCATTGTAGTTTTGATTTGCATTTCTCTGATAATTAGTTATTTTGAGCATTTTTTCATGTGCCTATTGGCAATTTGTATGTCTTCATTAGAGAAATGTCTGCTTAGATCTTCTGCCCATTTTTTGATTGGGTTGTTTGGTTTTTGTTGTTGTTATTGAGTTGTATGAGCTGTTTGTATATTTTGGAAATTAAGCCCTTGTCAGTTGCATCATTTGCAAATGTTTTCTCCGATTCCATAGGTTGTCTTTTCGTTTTGTTTATGGCTTCCTTTGCAAAAGCTTATAAGCTTAATTAGGTCCCATTTATTTATTTTGGCTTTTATTTCTATTGCCTTGGTAGACTGACCTAGGAAAACATTGCTACGATTTATGTCAGAGAGTGTTTTGCCTGTGTTCTTTCTAAGGTTTTATTGCTCTTAGAGTTAGGAGGGAGATTCTACCTTAGGGAAGGTAACTGTGAGCTACAGACCAGAACCAGCTATATTTCTAATAACTGACTGTCTGACTATGATCAGACATATGAAGGACAGTGAAGAGAACCACTGACTCTAAATGTCTTCCCCAAGGACGCCTGGAATCACACCATTAGCCGTTTACATGTTAATCGTTGTCATCAATGTGCAGATCCTCTCTTTAAATTTTTTTTTTCCCCCTAGGAAGGATAATATCTTTGAAAGAATTAACCCAAAAGAACATTCTTCCATTGATTCAATGATTATTGAATGTTAATTCATGCCAGGCCCTCTATCAAGTACCTGGACCTATAGGCAAATAAGACAATCATTGATCTTAATAATAAATATCACAGCAATGATGCTGATGCTGATAAAATTATCATGGCAGGCACTTTTCTAAGCTCTTTGCATGTATTTGCATTGAATTCTTGTACCAAATTTGAGTAGGTAATGTTATCATCTCCATTCATTAGATGGGGAAATGGAGACACAGATTTAAGTGACCTGTCCAAGATCCCAGAGCAGGTGAGTGAACTGGTGTATAAACTTTTTTATCTAACAGATATTTTTCTAGGAAGAGACAATAGCCAGGAGCTGAGGCCCTAGGTGCTGTCTCCCCAGAGATGATACAGATGAGACACCTGACAATCCTCAGGCTAACTCCTCCCTGGTGATGGTGGAAAGGGCTCGTGGCTGTACAAGATTTAAGGCGGTACAAGAGAAACTGATCAAAAGAGCAATCAATGGACACCAGCCAGGGTGCCTGGGGAGCTCAGTAAACAGAAGAAGCCAGCAGAGGGAAAGGGCCCAGGCTGAATCAGTATCATCTAGGCTGCACTTCTGCGCAAGTTTTGCCTAAAACCAGCACAAGGCCTGAGGCTCAGGCATCCAAAGACCAAGGGAAACGAGAGATAGAAATCTATCGCTGGCAGCAGTATGGAAGTTGAGCGAGGTAACGAGAAAGGACACATGATCCAAGGGATGCAGCCACATGAGGAGTCAGCCAGCGTGGGAGGGAGACGGGAAAGGCCTGCAAAACCCTGGATGAGTCTTTTTTTTCTCCCCACTGGAGGTACTGAAGATTGAACCCAGAAGCTTGTGCATGCTAAGCATGTGCTCTGTCACTGAGCTATACCCCCTTGCAAAATCCTGAACCACACTCCGAAGTTGAGCTCAGCCAACTCAGTGGAACTGGAAACAGGATGCCTTGGGTCTTGCTGAGTGTCCCCAGTCTCTTCCTAAGTGGCTCAGAGCTGGACTGATTTCCAGGCCGGAAACTCAGTTCAGGACATTGAACTCAGGCTGATCTTGGGCACTTCTCCAGCCTTGCTCCCTCCTCTTGCAGACTCTGGATGTGCTACTGAAACGGGAGATAGTCCCTTCCTAAAGCGCTCCCTGGGACACAGAATTGAGCCCTGAATGGTAACTTCATTCACTTTCTGAGTTCCCTGCCAGCTCTTCCCCCTGCCGAAGTGAAAGCTGTGTGCTTACAGGGAAAGCCAGTCTCCCTCCCTCTGGACCTGATCTTCTAGGACCTGGGAGGCCGGAACCATGGAAGCAGGAAGAGGGCCGGGGATTGGGGCGAAAACAGACTCAACTGTCACCAAGTCTCAGCATCAGGACCGGGCCCAGAGGACTCATCTGGGATCTGGGAGCGGAGGGGGAAGACGAGCTGTAGTCTATTCTTGAAGAAAATGAAGCCTGTTTTTTTCCCTCCCTGATTAGCATTTTTATTGCGTCCCTCCTATTCGCTCTGCCCGCTCATAATTAAATACTGCCCATGGTGTCTCGTCTGTCTTGGTAATGTTCTCCTGGACACCAATGAATTGGATTTTCTTTATGGACTTGCTCCACTGATAGAAGATAAGACTTAAGTTCTATGCGTCCCCTGGCAGGGTGGGTCGGCCCTGGGGCTGCCTCGCATTGAGGTCAGGAGCTTCCTCCTAGTGACTCTCTTGGAGTCTCAATCGGAGATCTTGGAGGGAAAATTTTAAAAGCACCAGGCCTTCTTGTCCTCAGAGCAGCTGCCTTGGGGGATGCCTCTGGGTATAAGGCAGCTTCCTCTGTTCTGCTTAGGGAGGCCTGAGGCCCAGAGGCAGGCAATGACTCTGGAAGGTTAGAAAGAAGAGATGGGGAGAGAGATGAGGCTTTCGAGGAGGGAGACGAGACTTTGGCCAGGATTCCAAACAGATCCCTGAAGGCTGGTTCTAGTCCCCGTACTCCTCTCTGCCTAACTCGTTCTGTTCATGTGACGCACAGTTTGGCCATGACTGTGGCCCCTCGGGCCACCCCCCTCTGTGTCATCATACCCCAAGCCTTCCTTGGCCTGCTGTTCTTTTGCCAGCCCCCTCGCTTCCCTCCACCTCGTCCCCATCCCCGTGTCCTCAGAAGTCTCCATCCTACTTCCAAGGAGCTGCCCGGCATTCCCCACTTTCCCCTCCATTCTGCCCTTTAACCAAAGCTCTGTTTCTCCTCGTGTCCGACTTGTGCCGGGATAGAGAGTGGATGAATCTGCCTTTGAACCTTCTCAAATGCAGGTTTATCCATCTAGACCAGCGATTCAGTGGTTCTCAAAGTGTGATCCCCAGACCAGCAGCATCAATTTGCATTTCGGATCCTGTTAGAAATGCAAGTTCTGGAGCTCCGCCCCGAACCCTAGTGAATTAGGAACACTGAGGGTGGGACCCCGCAACTGGGTTTTTACAAGCCCTCGCCCTCCTGCTGCACACTCAAGTTTGAGAGCCACTGCTCTAGACCAGTTTTCCACAACTTCCTCTCAGCAGCATCTTCTCTGAAGCCCACACTCTCTGCGTATTGCCTTCTACCAGCCTGGACCAGCCTTCCGGAAGGAGACTGCTGCCCTGCCTCTGACCGCTTTCCCCAGAGCTGTGTTTGCCTCCTCTCACATCCCTGCGCCTCGCCTTCTCCCTTGGCAATGTCCTCTTCCCTCGACACATTAGCTGTCATCTCTGGGCTGATGATTTCCACATGCACATTTCTAATGAGCACCACTCTCCCAAGTGCTAGAAATACCTTCCTTCTGCCTATCAGGCATTGACCTTGACTATAGCAAACTCCTTACCTACTCATCCCAAACAGAGCTCCCCAAACTGAGGTCTTGGGTTCCTTATTTCAGTCTATTCCCCATCCCCGATTCTACTCAAGGAGATTTTTCCAACTCTTCCATTTCCTTCAGCACTCGCCCCTCCCTCCTGCACACACACTCCCACAACCAACCAGTCACTGGGGCCCACAGATTCTGCTGCTCCCCCTTCTTGGCTGGGACTGTCTTCACTGCTAGTTCAACAGCCCAGTTCAGGCTCCCCTCTCCCAGCTCCCACTTCTACCCTCCCTTCTCACTGCTCTTGTTTTTGCTAAAACACGGTTCTCACCATCACAGTCCCTCGCGTCCACAGGATGCAACGCAACTGGGCTTTCCATCATCCGGCCCTTCCTGCCCGGCTCCCTGCTGATCTCCCCGCTCTGCCTGCTCTCCCACCGCTAGACGCTGCTCATTTTCACACCTCTGTGCATCTGCTCATGCTCTTGTCTTTGCCCAGAATGACTTTCTGTCTCAAGAGCTGCTTCTCACCCTTAAACATGCAACTTGATGCACCCCATCTCGTGTGCACTCTTCCCAGACACCCCTTCCCTCTCCCCCCGGCTCTGAGCTCAGGAGGGCATTGCTCTTGTCCTTCTGATAAGTCACACCCTCTGCATCGCTGATTTGTCATCCTTCCCATACTGATCATTTCCTCGAAAGTCTCCATTGTGCCTCAGTCATCATCATCTTTCCAGGCCAGAGTGCGATTTGCAGCACATAGTGGGAGCTATATTGATACTTGTTTAACTTGCTTGATCCAGCTATTACTGAGAAGACTGAGACCTGCAAACACACCATCACACATAATCCTCTATCCGCTTTTTTTGCTCCTCCCTTATCATCTCAGGAAAGTGGCAGTGGTTGGGAGCAGGATCTGTCATTCCCCCATGCTCCCCAGCCAGCTCTGAGACACTGGCTCCTGCCCTCCTCACTTCTCTTCTGTGTCAAAATTTCTCCTGTATGAGAATGGTGGAGAAAATGAGCAGGATTTACCCCTCAGGTCCCACCCAGTGAGGGTCCCATTCTGCCTTCAGCTCAGTTTGATGAACTCCCTCCAGCAGAGGAAGGAGGAAAGGAGTATTTCCCACAATCCTGACCCTGGCTGGACATGCTTCTGCAATCGCGGAGTAGAAATGTGCTATCAGGGGGCCTTTCTTGTGGCCCTGGATTCTGAGCTACGGAAGGACGTCCACACCCAGAGACAAGCAGTAGTGCCTAGAATGCAATCAGCGCCCAGCCAGTGTTTGTTTAATGACTAACAAAATGCTGAGGAACAGAAGAGGATCTCAGAGACCTTCCCCCTCATCCCCAGGGCTGCCCGCTCCTGCCTTGCAGCCTATCTAATCCCAGAGTCTCTATGAAGAAAAGAGTGAGGCAGCAAAAAGGAAGATGGAGAGAGACTTGAAAGGAATATTTTTCCATGATTCTCTCCTCTGTTTGCCTCTGAGGAGAACCTCTGGATCAGGAAAAACATACAGGCTTCCTGGGCCACCAAACCCTCTTCATTCTTGGCCTCAGCTCTGGGCTTATGCCCTTCCAGACTATGGACAGAAAGAGGTAGACAGACTAGCTTGGAGACAACTTTAAGTGAATTCAATTACCATAGCAACCAAAACCACCAGAATGGAGATTAGGCTCCAGACAGCAGTGATCCAGGCATCCAAGGCAGGCAGCAATCCAAAGGCCATTGCTTGCGGGACCAGAGGAAGGGGGGGAAGGGGGACCCCAGCTCAATCTACCCAGCATTCCCATTCACCTGCACTTTCTGGGACGCCTCAGAGCTCTAACCTGCAAAGGAGCCGGCATTCATCTCTGCTGGCAGCTGCAGAGACCTGGCAGGGGTGGGGGGTTAGAGGAATGAGCAGGTGCTGGCCTTCTGCTGGCCTCTCGTTTCCTACTGTGACCTTCCATGGATGGGCAGGGAAGCAGGTGGCCTTCTGCACATCTCTACAGAGTAAGATGCAAGAGTAGGAGCTCTGGAGTCAGACTCTTTGGTTTTAAATTCCAGCCCAGCTAATGTTCTTGAGAAAATTGCTGAACTTTTCTGTGCCATGGTTTTCTCATCTGATAAATGGGGATGACAGTATCTGCTCATAGAAGTGCTGTAAGAACTAAAAAATAAGAATGCTTATAAAGCCTTACGTAGCACAGTGTGTGGCACATATTAAACGCCGGGCAAGAGTTTGCTGTCACTGTGTCACTGCTGTTGTTAACAGTTTCATGATGATGATGAGGGCTCCAGGCACCAGCCCTTTCTGGCTCTTGTCTATTTCCCTGCTATGAACACTTTGCTAGGGCAACGCACCAGCCTGAGGCAGGCAGAGAAAGTTCCCAGGAAGCTGACAAGCTGGGACATAGTGGTCAGTCCCCTTTTGCTCCAGAAGCTGGTCAGAAACCCAGAGGGACTGTATGGGCCACCTGGCAAATGACTGTAGGCCTTGCTCTCTGGGGACTTTCTCTGGGCCCACCAGTGTGGTCAGCCAGCTGTGGTCAGCCTGGGGGAATCTTGGTAAGAACAAAACCCCAGATGGTCTCATTCACCTACTCTTTTTGTCCCAACAATGTTAAACGTGTCTATGATCTTCAGCCCAAAAGAACTGTTGCTTTCTCTGAAGGTGGGTCCCCATTAAAATAGGGATAAAAATAAAGGCTGATTTCAGACAAATAATAGATTCGTTCACATGGAACTGAGGGCAGAGGTAGGCACTGCCTTTACGCCCCTCACCTTGTGTGTTCATGGGCTTTATTTCCCATGTGTCTGAGGGTAGAGATGACTCTCTTTGACGATGCCAAGAACTTGGGACCATGCTGGGGAAGGTGCATCTGGTCCACCTCCAGGGAGGTGCCCGTTCATTCCACAAGCATTTTTGAGCACTAGTGATAGTTAGCCCTTGTCCAGCTGCCGGAGAAGCCAAGACGAATAGGACTCAGCAGTTCATCTTGGTGGTGATGAAAGACCTCAGAGAAACACACCATGAGGTGCTACTGGACAGGGGAAGCGTGGGGAGGATGCCCGGGGCAGTGTGGCTGAGCATCGGAGAGGACTGGTATCTGGACTGTGCTAGAAGGAGAATACATTTTGCCCAGTGGAGAAGGAGGAAGGACTTTGCAGGCAGAGAGAACAGCAGGTGCAAAGAGGGAGTGTGAAAGGGCCTGGTGTGTCTGGGGGAGGTGAGAAGTTTAGGAAAGATAGAGCGTGCGCGCGTGTGTGCGTGTGCGTGTGCGTGTGCGTGTGTGTGTGTTTGCGTGCATGCATGTTGGGGAACGATAAGGAGGTGGAAAGAAGTATGGCAGGAGATGAGACACAAGAGTTAATCTCTCCTCTTATCTCTTAAGAGATGGGCAGTTCTATCAGCCTCTAGATACTGTGGTCTGCTATGCTGGACTTGGTCTGGGCTTATTTTGGAAATTCATTCCCCTACAACCAAAGGAGTTGTTGAGCTGGTTTTAGAATCCCAGCCTGTTTCTTAGAGTCTGCATAGCTTGAAGGTCTTGAATGTCCCCAGCTGACAGATTCCTCCAGCACAGACAGCTCTGTCTGGAAAGGACCCTGAGAGAGAACTCTGACCCATCCCCACTCCAGGAAGGGCTGCACCTACACCCCCAGCCGGTTCTGCTTTGCAGCCCCCTGCCCCAGACTGGCATGGTCACCTGCTGAGGCATCACAGCCTGTTCTGGGACCCTGTTTTCCTGCTCTACATCCAACCAATCAGAGTCTTGATAATATTTACCTCCAACATATTTCTCTCACGCGCCCTCCTCTCTGTCCATCCACCGCTGCCCTAGCTGACACCCTCAGCATCGCTCCCCTGGAATCCTGCAATAGCCTGCTAATTGGTCCCCCTGCTTCCCATCTGGTCCTACTCAAATCTGTCCTCCACACTGCTGGGCCAGGGTGGGTTTTTCTAACAGAGATCTGACTGCACCGTGCCTCTGCCTGGAGCCCTTCGCTGGCTCCCGGTGGCCTGCAGGATAGAATCCATCTCCTTGGCTTAGATTTCCAGCCTCAGGCCCTGCTTTGTCCTGCCCCTAGCCTCACATTCCAGGCACATCTGTGCTCTTTGTAGCCTGGCGTCTTTGCCGCTTGCTGTTTGCTTCTTCTTCTTCGCTGTTGGGCTGATTCCTTGTCCTCTTTCCAGACTCAGCTCAGGTGTCATCTCCTCCAAAGCATCTTTCCTGACCTCTTGGGCTGGACCAAGCACCACCCCCATGCTTCCCTAGCTCTTTGTGTACACTGCTGTCACATGTCCTAGCTCTGTCACTAGGCAGCTCTGTGATGCTCACCTCCAATTCTTCATCTGAGAAATGAGAATAATCATAGATCTTTCTCATGAGACTGAGAATTTGTAAAGCTAGCTCCTCTTCACACCTCACTGACCCCCCAGTGAGGTTAGTAAGCCTACACGTGAGTGCAGTGCTCACACCCACTACCTGTCTTTCTCTTTAAACCGGGAGCTCTGGGAAGGCAGGGTCTGTGTCTTATCTTGCTCACCTCCATGTGCCCGGATGATAATGAGTGGATCTTCAATAAGTACGTGTTAAAGGAATGAATGGTTTAATAAGTGTTTGTTGAACTAACATTAGTCGATGAAGACCTATCAGTTGAATTAAAATGTCTATTGAATGCCAGGTGCTGGGCTAGGGCTCCCCTGTTAATACCTAGGTGGGATGAGAGTACAGATAAGACAGTGCACACTCACCTGTCCTGGTCAAAACTGCACCTGGAGTTGGGACTTCAATTCAACTGATTAGCATTTGAGTTGGATGAGATGAGAAGTAAAAGGAATTTCCCAGGGAAAACCTGTAACTCGCACTCCCTCACATCCCTCTTCACCACCCCACAGCTGTAAGCAGCACTGTAACCCACTGAGAAGGCTGTCCTGTGTTTCCTTTTTTATCCACTTCAGGAATCTGTAGCAAAGAGAGCCGGCTAACACTGAGCCTGTATTTGCAAAACTGACTTAGGTGTTGCTTAGGATGTTGAAAGCTTACCACTATGGGAATTCCGGTTGGTCTGGATGGGAGGAGGGTCTGAGGAAGAAAGGGTATTCACCCTCTTGTCAAGAAAGGACAATCTTCTAACTTTTTAAAGCATGTGTGATTTTTTTTTTCACACTGAGCCGGGCTGTCTCCATTCTTTATGACTCTGGGCATGATTTAACACATACACTTAAAAAATGGAAGAACGACTTCTTAAATTTGCAGTAAATGTATTGTTCAATAGATTTGATTTACTAGTTATGAGCTGTAGAAGAGCCGCCATGGCGATTTATCGTGATGTCTCAGGAGTTGGAGTCCACTGCTTCTATCTGCTCTAATGCCCATAAAAATAACCCAGTGAAGGGAAGACCCACCATGCATCTTGGCACCAGCTTGGATTGTAACCGCCACACCCTACTCAGTATATCAGGGTCCCCTTCCAGAGCATGGCAGATGGGGGAGAGGCAGGGCACGTTCCATGGATTTAGAGGCATTTGTTCTGAGCTGTTGGTTGGGGTCAAGGAGCAGACCCTTTGGGCATTGCAGCTTGTGGGAGATTTATAAGGCTCCACTTGCCTCCCTGGTGACTCTGTAGAGGAATTAAATGGATGGAAAACCTGTGTGTGTGTTTGTGTGTGTGTGTG